>NW_022437016.1:9470517-9491435 GCF_009761245.1 Sapajus apella | reverse complement strand
GGCCTTTTTAAATAAATTTAACTAGTAAAATTCACCAGTGAAGCCATCTGGGCTGGGGATTTTTTTTTTTTCCCTGAGAAAGAGTCTTGCTCTGTCACTCAGGCTAGAGTGCAGTGGCAAAATCTTGGCTCACTGCAACCTCCGCCTCCCATGTTCAAGCGATTCTCCTGCCTCAGCCTCCTGAGTAGCTGGGATTACAGGCCCTGCCATCACACTCGGCTAATTTTTGTATTTTTAGTAGAGATGGGGTTTCACCGTCTTGCCCAGGCTGGTCTCGAACCCCTGCCCTGGTGATCCACCCTCCTTGGCTTCCCAAAATGCTGGGATTACAGGCGTGAGCCACCGCACCCTGCTGGGAAATTTTTTTAAGGGGAAGTATTTACTATGAATTTCTATTCCTTAATTGATATATAGGACTATTTGGGTTTTCTGTTTCTTCTTTTTTTTTTTATTTCAAAAATCAACTTTGGCAATAGCACATTTCAAGCATGAACACCATATTTTGGAAAACAATAGATTTGAGGCATATTTGTTATCTCATTTTTTACAGCAGAAGGCTAGAACAAAATTTGACTTGCTTTCCACAACTTTTAGAAATTTTTAACCAAGAATATCACTAAACAGCATGAAAGACATTTTCTGGGTGAGGCACTACACTGACAACATTTTCTCACTCCTATTTTTCTTCCTTTCCATGTTTTCTTCTTGGCTTTTCTTACTATTTTTGCTTGGTTTTTAGTACTTCAGCCTAGTTCATAGACCTCCCAGTGATACTCTTAGGTGTTGCTTCATTTAAAGTGTACTCAAAGCCAAACACATTACAGCTGGGCACAGTGGCTCATGCCTGTCATCCCAGCACTTTGGGAGGCCAAATAGGGAAGATCACTTGAGGTCAGGAGTTTAAGACCAGGCTGACCAACATGGTGAAACCCCATCTCTACTAAAAATACAAAAATTAGCTGAGTATGGTGTCACACGCCTGTAATCCCAGCTACTCGGGATGCTGAGGCAGGAGAATTGCTTGAACCCAGGAAATAGAGGTTGCAGTGAGCCAAGATTACACCACTGTGCTCCAGCCTGGGCAACAGAATGAAACCCTGTCAAAGCAAAACAAAACAAAAACAAACAAAAAAACCTGGCATGGTGGTTCACACCTGTAATCCCAGCACTTTGGGGGAGGCTAAGGTGGACAGATCACTTGCGGTCAGGAGTTTGAGACCAGCCTGGCCAATATGGCGAAATCCTGTCTCTATTAAAAATATAAAAATTAGCCGGGTGTGGTGTTACATGCCTGTAATCCCAGCTACTTGGGAGGCTGAGTCAGGAGAATAGCTTGAACTGGCAAGGTGAAGGCTGCAGTGAACTGAGATTGAGCCACTGCACTCCAGCCTGAGTGACAAAGCTAGACTCTGTCTTGGAAAAACAAAAAGCCAACACATTTTATTTTTTTTAGATTTCAGTGCTGATGACAGTTGTATTGGTTTTGATACATATATGCTAACATAAAATAGCGTACATATTGACGTAATAAAATTTTAACTGCTGGTTTCTCAAGCTGAAAGAGAAAAAGTAATTTTTTCCCTCTTTTTCTAAACTTGTATTTTAGGTTTGGGTACATACAAAGGTTTGTTACATAGGTAAACATGCATTGGGTGTTTGTTGTACAGATTACTTCATCATTCAGATGTTAAGCCCAGTATCCAATAGTTATCTTTTCTGCTTCTCTGTTTCTTCTTGAGAACTTTGCTGGTTTGTGTCTTTCAAGAAATGTAGCCACCTCATTTGTCAAATGTATGGTCATAAGCTGGGCACAATATTCCCTGATTATCTTTTTAATGTTCATAGGCTATGTAGAGATGCCCTTCTTTTTCTTTTCCTTCTTTATTTTTTTTGGAGACAAGGTCTTGCTCTGTCACCCAGGCTGGAGTATGGTGGTGCTATCATGCTCACTGCAGCCTCTCCCTCCTGGACTCAAGAGATGCTCCCACCTCAGTCTCCCAAGTAGCTAAGACTGCAAACATGAGCCACCACACCCAGCGAATTGTTTAATTTTTTGTAGAGACAGCGTCTCGCTGGGTTGCCTAGGCTGGTTTTGAATTCCTGGCTTCAAGCGATCCTCTTGCCTGAGACACCCGAAGTGTTGGGATTACAGGCAGAGCCGCTGCACCCAGCCTTTCATTTTTTTGTTGGTAATTTGTGTCTTTTTTTTTTAACTGATTAAAGATGAGGTTTATCAATTTTGTTGATGTTTTCAAGAGCCCGCTTATGGTTTCATATATTTTCTCTCATTTTTCTGTTTTTTAATTCATTGAGTTCCAGTCTTTATGATTTCTTTCTTTCTACCTGCTTTGGGTTTAGTTTCTTTGTCTAGTTTCTTAAGGTGGAAGCTTAGCAAATTTATTTTAGGACTTTCTTCCTTTCAAATAAAGCCATTTAATATTATAACTTTATCATACTGCTTTAGCTATATCACACAGGCTTTGATATGTTACATTTTCTTTGCTATTCAGCTCAGAATATGTTCTAATTTTCTTTGTGATTTCTTTCTATATATTCTTTTTTTTTTTTTTTTTGAGACTGAGTCTTTTTCTTTTTTTCATTGGGCTGGAATTCAGTGGTGTGCCTCCTGGGTTCAAGCAATTCTCATGCCTCAGCCTCCTGAGTTGCTGGGATTACAGGCGTGTGCCACCACACCCAGCTGATTTTTGTATTTTTTGTAGAGACGGGATTTCACCAGGTTGGCCAGGGTGATCTTGAACTCCTGACATCAAGAGATCTGCCTGCCTCGGCCTCCCAAATTGCTGGGATTACAGGTATAAGCACTGTGCCTGGCAGATTTCTTTCTATATATTCTTTATTGATATATACAGGCACACTAAAATTTTTTTAAATTCACAGGTGAAAAGGACAAACAGCTACTTCTAGATGGGTTTTATTCATGAGAGTGAAAGGTAGATGAACATGGGATAAGAAAAGTGGTAGGTAATAACAATGCTCACCACCATTTCAGTTCTGAGCACGAGAGGATTTTACTTCACTTCCTGTTTGAAGTTGGACATGGACACATGACTTGCTTTAGCCAATGAAACGCGAGGCGAACTGACGTATGCCAGTTTCTTTTTTTTTTTTTTTCCCTCATTAAACTTTTTTAATGGGTCCCAAAATTCTGTGACAAATTTTTGGTCAAGTTGTTTCCATTAAAAAGTACTGATTTTAAAAACTAATAACTTAAAACTGCCACAAGCAAAAAGAAAACCAAAGTGGTCCACAAAACATTCTCCTTTCCTTCTGAAGGTTTTACGATGCATTGTTATCATTAACGAGTCTTTTACTACTAAACTTAAATGGCCAATTGAAACAAACAGTTCTGAGACTGTTCTTCCTCCACCACTGATTAACACTGAGGTGGCAGGTATAGGGATAATATTCATTTAGCCTTCTGAGCTTTCTGGGCAGACTTGGTGACCTTGCCAGCTCCAGCAGCCTTCTTGTCCACTGCTTTGATGACACCCACGGCGACTGTCTGTCTCATATCACAAACAGCAAAGCGACCGAGAGGTGGATAGTCCGAGAAGCTCTCAACACACTTTCAAATGGAAACATCTAAGAGCCAGCGCCTGAGTCTTCTTGCTCCCTTCCTTACCTGGTGAAACTTGAAGACTTTTGCTGCGATCACAGCATCATAAACTAGTGGAGCGTCCCTCAGTCTGGGTTCCTAAGAGACTGCAATGAATATAGCCCAATCTAGCCCACCCTCACAGGATTGAGAATGCAATAGAAACAGATCTTTGTTGTTTAAAGCTATTGAATTCGGGGTTTGCTACTACAGCATACCGTAGCCTTTCCTGGCTAACAAGGGGACCTTTAGCTGTATTTGTAAGCTTTTGTTTATGTACAAACCTAACCTTTCATTTTTTAACATGGGTAGCAGGTACATGAGTATTTTCCATATAATTTTCTATCCCTTCTGTATGCTTTAAGTAACTTTTAAAAAATGTATTTTTATATTTTTTTGAGACAAAATCTCACTCTTGTCACCTAGGCTGGAGTGCAGTGGCCTAATCTCAGCTCACTGCAACCTCCACCTCCCGGGATCAAGCAATTCTTGTGCCTCAGCCTCCGAAGTAGCTGGGATTACAGTCGCACATCTCTGCCTGGCTAATTTTTGTATTTTTAATAAACATGGGGTTTCTCCATGTTGGCCAGGCTGGTCTCAAACTCCTGGCCTCAAGTGATCCTCCCACCTTGGCCGCCGAAAGTGCTGGGATTAGATGTGAGCCACTGCACCTGGTCTAAGTAACTTTTAAAGGAAAAACAACATTAGAGGTGAGGGACTAGAAGAGGCGGCGGCGGCAGCACCTGGGGTGATGGGTCCTTTTTTCTATTCCCCAAGTCGTTTCTCCATGTATCCTCTGGGTTTGGGAAGTCAGTGGGGAAAGGTTTGGCTATTTTTCCAGCCAGATCATCATCTCTGAGCAGCGGCCCCTCATCCTCACTCTGCTTGTCACTACCTGGTGCATTACATATTTAGTGTATGGTTACTGTCCCTCTCCCCTCGAGAACAGGGACTTATTTATAACCCCAGTGCCTAGAACAATGCCTGGCACATGGAAGTCACTCAATACTCTGGATTTATTATTATTATTATTATTATTATTCATTTTGTTTTTTTTAGACAGAGTCTCCCTCTGCCGCCCAGGCTGGAGTGGAATGGTGCGATCTCGGCTCACTGCAACCTCCGCTTCCTGAGGTCAAGTAATTCTCTGCCTCAGCCTCCCGAGTAGCCGGGATTACAGGTGCCCACCACCACGCCTGGCTAAGTTTTGTATTTTTAGTAGAGATGGGGTTTCACCATCTTGGCCAGGCTGGTCTTGAACTCCTGATCTTGTGATCCACCTGCCTTAGGCTCCTAAAGTGCTGAGATTACAGGCATGAGCTGCCGCGCTGGCCAATACCTGCTTATAAAGTGAGGATGTGCAAATATTGCCTCCCTCACCCACGTCTACCTAGGAAGGACGATGATCACACTTTCTGTCCCTGTTCCACGTTCCTTCTAACTTGCCCTTCCCCCAAAGTGAACACCCAGTGGAACTGACGAGTAAAGAGTGTAAGCAGGTCTTTACTCAAAGGTCCAGTTATTTGTCTGGGTGCTGTGGCTCCTGCCTGTAATCCAGCACTTTGGGAGGCCAAGGTGGTCAGATCACCTGATGTCAGGAGTTGGAGACAAGCCTGGCCAACATGGCAAACCCCATCTCTAGGCCAGGCACGGTGGCTCAAGCCTGTAATCCCAGCACTTTGGGAGGCCGAGGCGGGTGGATCACGAGGTCAAGAGATCGAGACCATCCTGGTCAACATGGTGAAACCCCGTCTCTACTAAAAATACAAAACATTAGCTGGGCATGGTGGTGCGTGCCTGTAATCCCAGCTACTCAGGAGGCTGAGGCAGGAGAACTGCCTGAACCCAGGAGGCAGAGGTTGCGGTGAGCTGAGATCGCGCCATTGCAGTCCAGCCTGGGTAACAAGAGTGAAACTCCATCTCCAAAATAATAATAATAATAATAATAATAATAATAACAATAAAAAGAAATCCCATCTCTAAAATAATAAAAAGAAACCCCATCTCTACTAAAAATACAAAAGTTAGCTGGGCATGGTGGCATGCACCTGTAATCCCAGCTACTTGGTAGGCTGAGGCAAGAGAATCTCTTGAACCCGGGGGCAGGGGGAGTGGAGGTTACAGTGAGCCAGGATCATGCCATTGCACTCCAGCCTGGGTGACAGAGCAAGACTCCATCTAAAACAAAAAAAAAAAAAAAAAGAAAAAAGTCTAGATATTTGTTCCA
This sequence comes from Sapajus apella, assembly GCF_009761245.1. Taxonomy (NCBI): domain Eukaryota; kingdom Metazoa; phylum Chordata; class Mammalia; order Primates; family Cebidae; genus Sapajus; species Sapajus apella. The sequence goes on along the minus strand of NW_022437016.1, from coordinate 9,485,592 downwards.
ACACCACGTTACTGTTTAGTGTGTGTGTATGCTTGTGAGTGTGTCTGTCTGGGGCTGCTGGTTGAGGGGACTGGGGGCTGTGTTCCTTGTGCAGCCATTTCCTTCTAGTCTATTCCCCACCCCGGTGGGAGTCTGGTTAAGTGCGCCCAGAGAAGCACGGACAGATGGCAACTCCCCATTGGGGCCAACCCACAGCTCAGGGAGGGGCCTGGCAGCCGGCTTTCTCCCGGAGATGTGGGGAACCCTTCCGCAGCCTCTCATCCACTTCTTGGCTGCAGAAGTTCCCTGGCTACCTGGGCACGGAGACGCTCTGGCTCCACCAGCCCACGCAGAAGCCTGAACTCATGTAATCAGACATAATGACACATGGCTGGAGCTTCCAGAATCCCACGCTCTAATGACACACCCGCCTCCCAACCCACCTCAGGTGCCGGCAGAGCACCCAATTTGGTCTGGGGTCAGCAGGTGGGAGATCCAAGGGGTGAGGGAGCAAGGAGAGAAGCCTGGCCTTGGAGTTTGTCAACCTGTGTGCCAAGCCCAGTTTGGTTGCTTTTTGACTATGAGGCGTTGGGCAAGTCAATTCATTGCTTCAAGCCTCCATTTTCTCATCTGTAAAATGGGGTTATGTATTTACACCACAAAGGGCTGTTGTGAGGAGTGTGAGTCCCCTCCTGCTGGGAGGCTGCCAGTGAGATTGGGGTGGGTCTGCAGGAGACTGGCTGGCCATGCCCAAGGCCAGGGCCTGTGTCCTGGGGTGGGACCTCCTTCAGGTGTAGGGGAAGCTGCCACAGCTTCAAAGCCCAACTGGACAAAAGGCAGTTCTCCAAAAGCTCATTGAAGGACCACTGCCCACCACCAAGCTGGTTCCTGCCACCATGCTGAGCTAATTTTTGTATTTGTAGTAGAGATAGGGTTTTGCCATGTTGGCCAGGCTAGTCTCGAGCTCCTGACCTCATGATCCACATGCCTTGGCCTCCCAAAGTGCTGAGATTACAGGCATGAGCCACCACACCCAGCCGGTCTCCTCCTTTCTGGATCTGTGCCCCCAGCCTCATCAGGGAGAAACCTGAATCCTCTTGTCCATGCTAAGCTGTACCTCGGCTCCACCCCTGTGTATACTTATTTTTTATGTCAGCAGGCTGCCGCCTAGGCCTAGCTTCACAAGGTCCACAGTGACTGTCATCTTCAGGCCTCATGATTTTGACCAGATGCCCTGATAAAGGCAGGCAGGTAGGAGGAAGAAGGGAAAGAAGGGAGAGACGGAGGGAGGCAGTGAAAGGGAGAGGGAAAAGGCAGGTAGGCGCAGGATGGGTTTTTAAAGCTTCAGAAGGCTTTTCAGGAATGTTCAGTTTGTCTCTGGCCCATGTCCCTGATGCTGCCACTGGAGGGTAACAGAACTGAGATCTAAGCCCAGTCTGGGCTGCAGGTCCCAGAGGTGGGAGGGATCTGGAGGCCCCAGGTCCTGACTCCCCATAGCCATATTGGCCTTGCGAATTCATTTCACACACGCAGTGCAAAATTTTTCAAATTAAAACAAAATGGAAAAAAAAAAAAAAAAAAGCCCAATGTGGTCGCTCACGCCTGTAGTCCTGGCGCTTTGGAAGGATAAGGTGAGCAGATTACTTGAGGCCAAAGTTTGAGACCAGCCTGGGCAACATGGCGAAACCCCATCTCTACAAAAAATACAAAACTTAGCCAGGTGTGGTGGTGCATGCCTGTGGTCCCAGCTACTTGGCGGACTGAGGCAGGAGGATGGGTTGAGTCTGGGAAATTAAGGCTGCGGTGAGCTGAGATTGCACCACTGCGCTCCAGCCTGGGTGACAAGGGCAAGACCCTGTCTCAAAATAAATAAATAAAATGTTTTAAGTCGGTATAGATTTGTTAAGCTCAATGATCTGGTGATACTGCACAGTGATCCTTTGATTAACCGACTTAGCCATGGTAGGTGTGGGAGGGAAGGGTGGTCTCTACTCACGGGTTCTGGGGTCCCTTCCTTTTGTATCCAGAGTAACTCTGCTTATTTGCATTAGGACTCTCTGGCTTTGGATGCTGTTTCTTTTGATAAAGGGTTTGAAAGAAAATTGAGCTGGGTGTGGTGGCTCACACCTGTAACCCCAGCACTTTGTGAGGCTGAGGGGGGGCAGATCACCTAGGTAGGGGTTCTACAAGACCAGCCTGGCTAACATGGTGAAACCCCGTCTCTACTAAAAATATAAAAAAATAGCTGGGTGTGGTGGCACGTGCCTGTAATCCCAGCTACTCAGGAAGCTGAGGCAGGAGAATCACTTGAAACCAGGAGGTGGAGGTTGCAGTGAGCCAAGATCATGCCATTGCACTCCAGCCTGTGCGACAGGGTAAGACTCTATCTCAGGGAAAAAAAAAAAAAAGAAAGAAAGAAAGGAAATTGAGCCTGAGTGCCAGTCCTGCTGGGCGTCCTGCTTGCTGGGTGACCCTGGGCAAACCCTCCCTTCCCTGAGCTTCAGTTTCCCATCGGGAAAGGACAGGTGGGATTCTGAGTGCTGTGCATCTCAGTATCAGGTGTGTCACACACATAGCTGGGGACCAGCGGAGTCCTCTTGGGCCACTAGTTCCCCAGGCAGGGGAGGGAGGAACCACCTTCCTCACCCTCCTCCAGAGAAACAGGTCGCTGGCTGGGCCTGGGCCTGCAGCCAAGGGGAACTCGGAGACAGTGAGCCTGAGCCCTCCAGCTGGCAGACTGTGCAACTTCTACCAGCGCCTGCAAACAAGATATTGGCCCCTGGACTTTGAACTCTGGGCAGCCTTCTCTCCACTAAGCCACCCAGTTGAGGGGACAAGGCTGGGGGTGGGCATGGTGGGCAGGGTGCTCGCCTAGTTCCAAGGACAGCCAGGTGGCTCTGGGCCCCTTGAAGAGAGAGGGTCCCACCAAGGAGGCTGTCCGAGCACCTGGCTATGGGGGGTCGGTGGAGGAGGCTGGCCAAGGGGGAGGGGTGTGTGTGTGCAGGCGCACCTGCGTGTCTGCGTCTGCACGTGGACAGGCGGCACCTGTGAGCTGGGTTGCCTCTACCTGTGCATGGAGCCATGGTTACTGCCAGGGGAGTGACGCCAGCAGGCTGTCGGATGCTGGATGCTGCTTTGTGCCTGTGGGGTGGTACACGCACGAGTCTGTGGAGGTATAATGTGTGTCCTCATGTGTGAGGCATCCTGGTGACTGATGTGTGTGTTATCTATTTGCGTGCATGTATGTAATGGGGCCCGTGGCAGAGTGCGGATTTGTGAGACTCCACACGTGTGTGATTCTGTAGGGGCACATGCAGATATGTGGCTCTGATTGTGTGCCGATGAATATGCATGTGGGTGTAAATACACTTCTGTGTGCACAACGGTGGGTGGGCATGTTTACCATCAGAGATACGTGTATATGCATGTGCATGCATGTGTTAGCCCCAGCAGTGGGGCCTGTGGTCTCTATGGTGGTCCTATGGTTGGTAAACATGCATGACCTCTTTACTACAAATGAGTGCAGGTGACGTGGATGTCCATGCAAGCGCCAGTGTGGTACCCATGTCCCTGGAGCCTTGGCCCAGCTCGTCGCATGCTTCACCCCCTAGTCCCTACTAACCTGTCAATGAATTTCATGCTTCCAGCAAGTTTCTATTCTGAACCTCAGTTTCCCCATCTGAACCGCAGAGGAGGGGGTTGGACTGGATGAGTTCTCTGGCTTCTCCTACCTCTGCAGCAGCTTGGGTACCATGTCGCAAAGAACACGCAAATATGAGGACACTGAGAGCTCAGAACGCCTAGAATTTACCTCGGTCTCTGGTTGAGGGGCAGGAAGCTTTGAAGTGACAGGTGAAGCTAGGGACCCAAATCCTGGGATAGAGCAGGCCCAGCAAGGGCCTGAGGGACCACTGCCTTCCATCATGCCTCCAGCATGGGCTGGAGGAAGGGGACTGACTGGTGTGCCTCTGCCCAGGAACCTGGAAGGGCAGATGGGAGTGGGGAGGCCAAGGTGGGAGGACCTCTGAGCAGCCTCCAAAAGGAGTCCCAGTGACACTGGGTGGGAGACAGTACCACCCCACTCCTCACAGAAAGGAGTCTGTCCCCACTCCTTTGCTCCTTAAGGAATGGAACCCTGGGGCAGCTGTCTTGGCATGGAATGAGCCTTCATTCCCCTTAGGGCTGGCTCCAATATTTGAGGCTCCAGCCTGAGTCTCAGCAGATGCTGAAGATGGAGGAATGGATACCCTGCTGAATGCTTACCCTGTACCAGGCGCTTTGCTAGTGTGGCAGGAGTGGGCTCTTGGCCCCCTTCACCACTTTCTTCTCTCCCCTGACTCTCAATAGCTCCACCTACACTTTGTGCAGTGAGTCTCCGGGAAGGTAAAGAGATAACACAGTAGTGCAATGCCACTCCACCTATGTCACAAGAGACAGCCAGTGGTAGCATGAGAAAGCTTTGCGGTCTTGTGAGGTTTTCTGGGAAGAGCTAGAAGGAGCTAGAGCCTCTTCCATCAGTCCCGCCTATGCCATGACCTCAGGGGTCTGATGCTGCCCCTCTAGGATAAAAACTCTGGAACTGGAGAAGAGGGAGGCAATTCTTGGGCAGAGGATGCCCATTGTAAAAGTCTGGGCCAGCCAGAAAAACAGAAACCACTCTAGGTATTTCCAGCGGAGGGAATTTAATATAGGGAATTGGTTACCTGGAAGAGGGAAGAATCGAAAAGCCAAACAGCAAATGGTGAGGCAATTGCTTGTCCCACAATGGCAAAAGATACAGCCACTTAGGGCTGGAGAGACAAAAGGAACAGGCAGTGACACTGCTGAGGGGCAATTTGAACCCTCAGAGCCACCTGGGGATTTGGAACTGCAGATGAATGGGTGTTCTCTAGAAGCAAAGGCACAGACAAGAGCAGCCTGTGCTGGGGAAACAAGACCCCACTCCCTCCCTAAGCAGAGGGAGGGAGAAATACCCAGCTTGTCCCCTCCCCCACTCCAATCTCCTGCCAGTGCTTCCCCTTGGCCCAACCTAGCAGGAAGCCAGTTGGCAAAGGAAACTGGGAAAAGCAGTTTGCAGGAGAGGGGCAAGCACGCAGGACTGCCCAGCACACTTGCCCAGGATGCAAACTGCAGGGGCTGAGAACGTGTTGGGAAAAGCAAAGAAATACTTGGCAGCATCCCCAGGACTCTGTGGATATGATTAACTGTTGATCAGTTTCATGGACTGAACACACATACGCTTCCAGGGAACACACTGAACACAGACGCTCCCAGTGTGATGCACTCCCTGAGCGTGGCTTCAAGTTGTTCCTGCCACAGCCCAACCGCATGGACAACTTGAAGCCACCCTCCCCATGCCACAGTTGAGGAAATGGAAGCTTTAGGAAGGGAAGTAGCTTCTACAAGCTCCATGGCTGGAAAATGGGCAGTCAGGGCTCAAACCCTGGTGACTGCAGAGCCCCAGGCTTGGGAAAAAGTCGAGATGTTAGGTGTCAGGTGTTACCCTTGGGAGCAGATGCTGGTTATTAAACTGAGTGGGAGGCCCTGGGTAAAATTCTGAGGAGAGAGGCGTTGAGTTTGGGTGAGGCGGGCTGGAGAGAGAGCTGTTGACGGTAAAATGGGAAGGGAGCGTAGTGTAATGGATAAGGGTGGGACCTAGGAGCCCAACAGTTTGGTTCAGATCAGCTCTGCCACTTACTAGTCGCATGACTTGATCTCTCCCTGCCTCCATTTTCTCTTCTGTCAAATGGGAGTAATAGTGATCACAATACTTGCTTCATAGAACTGTCATGAGAACTAGGTGTAGTGGAAGTGATTACTAGGATCACTGAGTCCTCACACGAAGCCAGCACTCTACCAAACATTTACCAAAAGTATCCTATTTCATTCTTAAAAACAAAATAAGGGCTGGGTGTGGTGGCTCACACCTATAATCCCAGCATTTTGGGAGGCCGAGATGGGTGGATCGCCTGAAGTCAGGAGATCAAAACCAGATTGGCCAACATGCCAAAACCCTGTCTCTGCTAAAAATACAAAAAATTAGTTGTGCATGGTGGTGCGTGCCTGTAATCTCAGCTACTCAGGACGTTGAGGCAGGAGAATTGCTTGAACACAGGAGGCAGGTGTTGCAATGAGCCGAGACTGTGCCATTGTACTCCAGCCCAGGCAACAATTTGACACTCTGTCTCAAAAAATAATAATTAAAAAAAATATGGACTGGGCACGGTGGCTCATACTTGTAATCCCAGGACTTTGGGAGGCTGAGACAGGCGAATCGTCTGAGGTCAGAAGTTCAAGACCAGCCTGGCTAACATGCCTGTCTCTATTAAAAATACAAAAATTAGCCAGGTGTGGTAGCATGCCTGTAATCTCAACTACTAGGGGGGCTGAAGCAGGAGAATTGTTTGAACCCAGGGCACGGAGGTTGCAGTGAGCCAAGATCATGCCACTGCACTCCAGCCTGGGTGACAGAGCAAGACTCCATCAAAAAAAAAAGTCCTTTTTTTCCCCCATTTTACACGTGAAAATATTGAGGCTCTGAGAAATAAAGCAACTAGATTGAGGATGGCATCAGTCGGAAGAAGAATCTGCAAAGTCCTATCCCGGGGAGGCTGCACCACTCCGTTTTCTCAGTCCTTCCATCGGAAGACAAGCCCCTGTATTTGTGCATGGTGGTGCGTGCCTGTAATCTCAGCTACTCAGGAGATCGAGGCAGGGGTTGCAATGAGCCGAGATTGTGCCATTGCACTCCAATTCCTTCTGTTCAAACCTACGGCATTTCAGTTTTCCTGATAAGACGCTGAATAAGCGGTGATACAATAGTCATCGTTTATTGTGGGTTTCCTGGGAACGGACACTCTTCTATTCACTTCACATACGTTCATGTATCCAAACGTGTCCTGCCCATCCTATGCATTAAGTACTATGATCCCGCTCTACATCAGAGAAAGGAGAGGGTGTGGAGAGAAGCCACTTGCCTGGGATCCCGCAGCTAGTGAGGGGCAGAGCTGGGGTTTGAGGACATGAGGTTCAAATCCAGAATTCACACCCTGACCACGGCAGGGGACCAACCTGCTTGCTGTGGGCCATCATTACTGCCAGGCAGTGGCCAGCATACCAGAGCCCTGCCCTGGTGGCAACCAGTTAGACTCTGTGACCTCCCCATCTGCCCCCTCTGCAGTGGACCGTGTCTAATTTCTACCCCTTTCAGAGGCTAGCACAGACAGGGTGTGTCCAAGGCATTCTCTTCTCTAAGTTGAAGACCCCAGTGTCTGGGAGGGGCCAGGAGGTGAGGTGGGGCCTTGCCGGAGGACACTGAAAGGGCTCCTAACCCTGGTGTCTCTTCCCACTCAGCCTGTCCCCATTATGCCACTCATGGCACCAATCCTTCCTGGGGGACCGTCTGATGACTCACCCACCGCAGCACTTTCACTTCCTTCTTCTCCAGAGGAGGTGTCTGACCGGCTGCAGCTGCACTCAAGAGCCTCTTCCTCAGGGGCTTCCAAGGTGATGGGGGGCAGCCATGGGCCCTGCTGAAGGCTTGAGGTCCAGGCCTGGGGGCTGGAGTGCCGCCTCTGTAGGGAGCAGGTGGTCAGAGGGGCTCTGGGCCTCCTTGCTAGAGACTGGCTTCAGCTGAACCCTGTGCCAATTGTCAGTTGCCCTCCCCAGCCATGCAGGGGTGGCACACAGGGAGATGGACCTTGAGTATGAGACAGAGTCTCACTCTGTCACCCAGGCTAGAGTGCAGTGGTGCAATCTTGGCTCACCGTTATCTCTGCCTCTTGGGTTCAAGTGATTCTCTTGCCTCAGCCTCCCAAGTAGCAGGGAGCACTGCAGGCCCCCACCACAGCACCCAGCTAATTTTTGTATTTTTAGTAGAGATGGGGTTTTACCTTCTTGGCCAGTCTGGTCTCGAACTCCTGACTTTGTGATCCACCTGCCTTGGCTTCCCAAAGTGCTGGGATCACAGGTGTGAGCCATGGCACCTGGCCTAGCCTACAGCACCTGGTATCCCTAGGTAGTCTCCAAGTACTAACCAGGCACCACCCTGCTTAGCTTCAGAGATCAGATGAGATCAAGTGTGTTCAGGGTGGTATAGCTGTAGACTTTTTTTTTTTTTTTTGAGACAGGGTCTCACTCTTGCCCAGGCTGGTGTGATCACAGCTCACTGCAGTCTTGACTAATGGGGCTTAAGCAATTATCCCACCTCAGCCTCCGGAGTAGCTGGGATTACAGGTGCATGACACCACACCCAGCTAATTTTTGTAATTTTTGCAGAGATGGGGTTTTGTCATGTTGCCCAGGCTGGTCTTGAACTCCTGGGCTCAGGCGATCTGCCCACCTCAGCCTCCAAAAATACTGAGATTAAAAGCGTGAGCCACTGTGCCCAGCTGACCTGGAGTTTTAAAGCTGGAGTTAAACCTCTCATACTTCCTGATGGCATTGAAGGGACCATATCCATTCATTCACTCATTCATTTATTCCCTCTCATAACAAATCTGTCCTGGACTTCTATGTACTAAGCAGTCTGTAGGGTACCAAGAAACCAGGGCCTGCCCTCTGCCCATGAGGATCTCACAGGCCATCTATGGGTGGGGGTTATGGGAGTGGCGGGTAGTGGGGCAGATCCATCAACAGAAAACCCCAGCACAGTGAGAGTGGTCTTGGAGAGAACTGGGTGGGTCCAGGCAGTGCAGTGGTTAAGTCACAGGGCACCGCAGGAGGGACCTTGGATTTGTGGAATCTGAAGCGTTTCAATTTTGGAAGCCCCATCTTTAGAAACAGAATACAAAATTTGGTTCAAAAGCATTTATTTAGAAGGAGAAAACAAAACCCAAGACAGTATCGAGGGCTTGGAGATACTTCTGAGATCTCTTCACACGGTTTACCAGAAATGTTTACATGGAAATGCTTCCTCATTACAGGCTGGCTTCCCTCTCCCCCTGGAGTACTCTATAGCTCCCAGTTATTTGGGGGGTGCTGGGAAGGGCAAGGCTGAAAATGAAGCTTTGCTAGTGTCACATTGTAGCCTCCTTGGAGCAGGTGTGAGGCACATCACTGTTCCCATCCCAGGCTAAGAGGAGGGCGCCTGGATAAATGACCCAGCTGTGGAGACAGACCTGGGTCACACTCCCCACTCAGCTATTTTCTGACTATGCCACCGTGGGGAAGTTGCTCATCTGAGCCTTGGTTCACTCATCTGTAACACGAGGCTATTGATAGAGCCACATATTGTGTTTTTGTAAACATTCAATGAGATCATCCATGCAGAGCGGTCAGTAAACATGAAGCACCGGATGAACGCCGCCGTCAGAGTGAATGCCGCTATTCCTGATGGAGGTCTGGCTGTCCTGCCTGTATGTGTGTATGTGTGTGTGTGTGTGTGCAGCAGGTGGTCAGGGAAGGCTTCCCAGAAGAGGTGACACTGGTGTTGGGTACTAAAGGAAAAGGTAGAGGGTCATTCCAGGCAAAGGGAATGGCACATGAAGTGGCCGTTGCCTTGACGAGGGGAAGCCGCCCAGCAAGGAGTGACCTGGAGGGATTCTCTAGCCTCTGGGTGGCCATATTAGGGCTGGGCCTGAGCTTCCCGGGCCATCCTGGTTGCAGCCCCAAGGCTGCAGCTTGGCTGAGGCCAAATGTTGTGTCTGGGTGGGAGGGGGGTGCCCGGCTTGGTCTCTGCTATGCCGGCAGAAGTTTCAGCCTCAGCCCGCTGCCCCCTCCCGTTTCCGGGCCTCCACTTCCTTCCCCTCCACAGACCACAGAGGCGTTTCAGAGGAAGCCGCTACTGACTTTAGCAGCAATCCCTGGGCGCCCCCACCCACAGCTGCCCCGGCCCCCTTGCAAGGCACCACGTCACTCTGAGCCCCAGCCCACAGCACGCATAAGTGAAGAAGAGGCCCTGTCCCCCTGGCCAGCCCCGTGCACCCCTTACCCACAGCAGAATAGAAAGCCCTGGCCTTGAAGCTGGGAGACCGGCTGTGACACTAACTTACTGTATGGTGTCCTCAAGTCCCTTCACCCTGCCAGGCCCCCGTGTCCCCATCTGTGGTAGGAGAACGGACACTGGGCAGGCCCTGACCTCTAGACAGAGTACAGGAGTGGGGTGGGATGCTCTGCCACCTGCCCCTGGTCTTTCATCCCGGCTGGAAGGATCTGAGAGTCAGTCCTGGGGCAGACTGGAGTGGGGAAGCCTGAAGACAACAGAATCACATTCAAACCTACCTGTGAAAGTGAATTTGTATTCCAAATGGGCCCGGGCGAGTGAGGAGCCTCAAAGCTGAAGCTCTTGGAGTGTTACGGCAAAGCTGCCCAGTTAGACGGTAGGGTCCAGCTCGGCCGTAGAGACCCCCACCCAGGCAGCGCTAAAGGCATTAAGAAGCAGACACCCAGATAGAGCAGCAAAGCGGGACTATCCGAGGGCCAGCAGCCTTCTGAGCTGAGAGCCACAGGGCCTGACAGCATTTTGGGCGGAGGGCCTCGAGCAGACTCTGACCACGCAGTTCTTCTCTCTGAACAGGTGATTATTATTAACAAACAGGTGTTCTGTGTCTGCTCATAGAACCGAGATAAACTAGGTAGACAGCTGGTGCCTGCCTACCACTGATCAAAGACAAACCAGAAAGTTCTCCACGAGGGAGCCCCGGGGGCACAGTCACATATCCCGTGCTTAAAGAATTGTTTTTACCGGTGCATGATAAACATATACTATTTTGCTACTTTAGAATGCCCCAAGTAGTTTTCCACTGGGGGGGGGGTGCGGCCAGGTTTGCCTTGCCACTGTTCTTAGCAAACAATACCCTTTATCATACACTCAGCATTTCTCAACAAGTGTCCCCAAAGTCCTCAGGAGATGGTGGGGAAACTGAGGCTCAGGGAACGATGCCACAGGCCCAGCACAGTCACATAACTGGCAAATGGCAGACCGGGATTTGAACCCATGTTTGTTAAAAATGTGTCCCCATTTCATCCACTACCTGCATCGGCCTCTGGAGAGCTGCACCTGGGTGGGGAGAACATTAGGCGGAAAGAGAGACTGAGAGAGACAGAGAGACACAGAGACCGAAAGAGAGACAGAGAAAGACAGAGAGGGCCCACAGCAGCATGGTGCAGAAGAGGATGCAGGCACTGTGGCCACAGACCTGGATGCAGGTCCTGGCTCTGTCCCATCTAGCTGTGTGATCCTTCCTGGGCCTCAGTGTCCTCATCTGTAAAGTGGGGTGACAGGGCAGTTGTAGGTGCCACAGAAGCCAGCACTGCTTTCTCAGTCCATTTGGAACCACACTGATGAAAATAACACGTGTCCGATGCTTCCCTAGTGCCAGGCATTGCTGCAGGTACAAGTTTGGGGAAGGAGGGAAGACACAAGGGGAGGTGGTTCAATGCAGAAGAAAAGGTTCGAACGCACACAAAGGTCTGCAAGAAGGCAGATCAGCCGAGAAAGCCCTGCCTGAACACACACATCCACGGTAGTGTACTCTGACCTGCACAAATCCATGCACGTATGCGTACTGTGCGCACAGGTCTACGCAAAAATGCGTGTTTAGTTGATGCACCTATATCCATGTAAATGTGTTCATACATGCATGCCCAATAGAGCCAGGGATCTGTTCATACTCCCACGCACCCATGTGTGGATCCTATCTGGCCGTCCCCTACACTTGCACATGTAAACATGCATGCCTATCACAGACATGCTCACACACACATGCACATTACACAGGTTTGCAATCACGCATGTCTCACCGCCCAAGGGTACACACACAGAGACTCACATACGTATGTCTTTGCAGGCACTGGCACCCACGAATACAAATTAGTGCCTGGTTCGAATTCTTTGCTTAAAGAAAACTTGTGACTATATTAAAAATGTAGGACACATCAGTCAAATAATTAAAGCGAGGAGCGAGGCGGTGGGACTTCTCACCGCTCTCTCGGGGCTGCCTATGCTGGGCTGTGCTCAACGCGGCTTCCTCCTATATATCTGAGGAAGAGGCACTTTATTACAGTAATTTATCACCTCCATAAATGTGGCTCCTCGGTAACGCGGAATAATTTGGGAAGAAATATGTTTTAAAAATTAAAAATGCAGTCGGCATGCGCCCCATCAGGTCTGCAGGGAGACATCGCCGCAACCCCGGTAACTGCCCGTGTAGCTCTAATACCTACAACTTCCATTATTTAAAGTGTGATTATATTTTTCCTGCTTGGAGCTTTGTCAGCTATAAATAAAAGATAAGGGTGAATTGTTGCGGGGCCTGGTAAGCACTTCCATTATTGGTACTTAAGGGGGCTTGGGGATGGAGGGAATGGGCCGGGGTGGGGAAGGAAGGGGAGGCCACTGGGGGCTGCTGGCTGGGCCTGGCTGAGCTGTTGAAATGGGTGGGCCCAGTCTTTTTTCTGGTTGTGTTTTCCTTTGGGTCCAGGGTGATGTGACCCCGTGAACTTCAGTTCTATTGCCCACGCGCACTATGGACCATAAAGAAAACCACCATGGAGGTTGCTGCTGTCAACACCTCCCTACGTGCCTGCCCTGCTCCTGGTCCCTAGGGACCCCACAATCACAGGACACACACGGGAGGTCTCGTAAGAGAAAGGGATTTATTCACTTGAAGATGTTTGTTTTTCCACAACCAGGAGTCGTTTCCAAGCGAGTCCAGGAATGCCGCTGGGTGAGGAAGGGGATTCAGAAGACAGCGTTTGCGGAGGTGGAGAGGTCCCTTTATTAGCCAAAAGTAGGTCATTCGTGAGTCAGAGGACGGTTCCAATTAAACCGGGAGTAACCGAGAAGGAAAGGACATTCCTTTGAGAACAATCAGATCCGAAAACGAACTTGTTTGTTTTTTCAAAAGGAGAAAGGGAGCAACAACATACCGATTAGAAAAGCAAGCTGGAAATAATCGCTCCGCCCCCAACTCAGTCATGCACGGGTCTCCAAATCTGAAAGCTTGGATTGGCGTCCTGGCCATGCCAGTTCACAGATATGTGAACACAGGCAAGTGTTTTCACTTCCTCAAGCCTCAGTTTGCTCCTCGGTAATTTGGGGATGACCGCATCTGTTTTCAGGGTTACTGTGGGTTTTTTTTTTTTTTTAGACAGAGTCTTGCTCTGATGCCCAGGCTGGAGTGCAGTGGCACCATCTCGGCTCCCTAGAGCCTCCATCTCCTGGGTTCAAGAGATTCTCCTGCCTCAGCCTCTGGAATAGCTGGGGCTGCAAGCTTGCGCCACCATGCCCAGCTAATTTTTTGTATTTTTAGTAGAGACGGGGGTTTCGGCATGTTGGTCAGGCTGGTCTTGAACTCCTGACCTCAGGTGATCCGCCCGCCTCAGCCTCTCAAAGTGCTGGAATTACAAGTGTGAGCCACTGCATCCAGCTATATCGTGGGTTGTTATTAAACAAGGTAACATACATAGAGTATTGGGCCTGGCTCCTGCTGCACTCCAGGTGCTCAATGTGGTTGATGAATAAAGTCAGACAGAGGCCCAGCAATCACACTCCTTTGTGTTTGCCCAAATGACTTGAAAACTTATGTGCACACAGAAACCTGCACACAAATATTTATAGCAGCTTTATTTATAATGGGCAAGGTGTTAGGAAGAACCAAGATGTCCTTCAATAGGTAAGTGAATAAACAAACTGTGGCCTATCCAGACCATGGAATATTATCCCGTAATGAAAAGAAACGGGCTGTAGGAATGAGGAGTGAGCATTTAGAGGGTATGGATTTCGATTTGGGAGATGGATCGTGGTGATGGTGGCATGAAAATTTGAATGTACTTCATGCCACTTAAAAATGGTTAAAATGGGCCGGGTGCGGTGGCTCATGCTTATAATCCCAGGACTTTGGGAAGCCAAGGCGGGTGGATCACGAGGTCAGGAGTTCGAGATCAGCCTGGCCAAAAAAAAGGCCGGGCCCAGTGGCTCAGGCCTGTAATCCCTGCATTTTGGGGAGCGGCGGTGGGCGGATCACGAAGTTGTGAGTTCGAGACCAGCCTGACTAATATGGTGAAACCCTGTCTCTGCTAAAAATACAAAAAATTAGTGTGACGTGGTGGCAACACCTGTAATCCCAGCTACTCAGGAGGCTGAGGCAGGAGAATCGCTTGAACCTGGGAGGTGGATGTTGCAGTGAGCCGAGATCATGCCACTGCACTCCAGCCTGGGTGACAGAGCAAAATTCTGTCTAAAAAATAAACAAACAAAAAAATTAGCTGAGCATAGTGGCACATGCCTGTAGTTCCAGCTACTTGGGAGGCTGAGGCAGAAGAATCACTTGAACCTGGGAGGCGGAGGTTGCAGTGAGCTGAAATCGTGTCACTGCACTCCAGCCTGGGGAACAGAGTGAGAGTCTGCCTAAAAAAAAAAAAAAGTTAAAATGAGGCTGGGCATGGTGGCTCGTGCCTGTAATCCCAGCACTTTGGGAGGCCAAGGCAAGTGGATCACTTGAGGTCAGGAGTTCGAGATCAGTCTGGCCAACACAGTGAAACCCTGTCTCTACTAAAAATACAAAAATTATCGGGGTGTGATCGCAGGCGCCTGTAATCCCAGCTACTTGGCAGGAGAATCACTCAAATCTGGGAGGCAGAGGTTGCAGTGAGCTGAGATCATGCCATTCCACTCCAGCCTGGGCCACAGAGCCAGACACCATCTCAAAAAAAAAAAATGGTTAAAATGAAAAATTTTATGTTATATATATTTTACCACAATTGATAAAAAAGAAATGAACTATTAAGTCATGAGAAGGCACGGAGGAGCCTTAAATGCATATTACTGGGTGAAAGAAGCGAGTCGAAAAGGCAACATATTATATGGTTTCAATACTAAGACACTGGAAAAGGCAAAACTGTTAAAACAGTTTAAAAAAAAAATTGGTTATTGCCAGAAGTTGGGGATGGCAGTAGGGGAGATGACAAGGTGGAGCACAGGGGATTTTGGAGGCAGTGAATCTATTTTGCATGACGTTGTCACGGTGGGTGCTTGTCATTATGCGTGAGTCATTGTACATTACATTTGTATACATGAGTCATCATGCATTATACATTTGTGTCACATATTCTACAGTGAATCTCAGGGTGAACTATGGATTTCAGTTAATGATA
>NW_022437016.1:9469135-9470117 GCF_009761245.1 Sapajus apella | reverse complement strand
AAAAAAAAAAAAAGTTAAAATGAGGCTGGGCATGGTGGCTCGTGCCTGTAATCCCAGCACTTTGGGAGGCCAAGGCAAGTGGATCACTTGAGGTCAGGAGTTCGAGATCAGTCTGGCCAACACAGTGAAACCCTGTCTCTACTAAAAATACAAAAATTATCGGGGTGTGATCGCAGGCGCCTGTAATCCCAGCTACTTGGCAGGAGAATCACTCAAATCTGGGAGGCAGAGGTTGCAGTGAGCTGAGATCATGCCATTCCACTCCAGCCTGGGCCACAGAGCCAGACACCATCTCAAAAAAAAAAATGGTTAAAATGAAAAATTTTATGTTATATATATTTTACCACAATTGATAAAAAAGAAATGAACTATTAAGTCATGAGAAGGCACGGAGGAGCCTTAAATGCATATTACTGGGTGAAAGAAGCGAGTCGAAAAGGCAACATATTATATGGTTTCAATACTAAGACACTGGAAAAGGCAAAACTGTTAAAACAGTTTAAAAAAAAAATTGGTTATTGCCAGAAGTTGGGGATGGCAGTAGGGGAGATGACAAGGTGGAGCACAGGGGATTTTGGAGGCAGTGAATCTATTTTGCATGACGTTGTCACGGTGGGTGCTTGTCATTATGCGTGAGTCATTGTACATTACATTTGTATACATGAGTCATCATGCATTATACATTTGTGTCACATATTCTACAGTGAATCTCAGGGTGAACTATGGATTTCAGTTAATGATATGTGTTAATATTGCTCACCAATTCGAACAAGTATACCACAGTAATTCAAGATGTTCGTGCCGGGCACGGTGGCTCAAGCCTGTAATCCCAGCACTTTGGGAGTCCGAGGCAGGTGGATCACGAGGTCAAGAGATCGAGACCATCCTGGTCAACATGGTGAAACCCTGTCTCTACTAAAACTACAAAAAAAAATTAGCTGGGCATGGTGGCACGTGCCTGTAATCCCAGCTAATTTTTTTT
>NW_022437016.1:9445097-9469035 GCF_009761245.1 Sapajus apella | reverse complement strand
AAAAAAAAAAAAAAAAAAAAAAAAAAGATGTTCATAATAGGGGATGTAGTGGGGTTGGAGATGGTGGAGTGTATGGGAATTATCTGTACTTTCTGCTTCTTTACCTGTAAACATAAAACTGTTCTAAAAAGTGAAGTGTTAAAAAATAAAAATTAAAGTGAAAAATGAAAAATGAAAGCTCTCAAAATTAATAGTACAAAAATTAAATGGGCCATGCACAGTGGCTCACGTCTGGAATCCCAGAACTTTGGGAGGCCTGAGGTGGGTCACCTGAGGTCAGGAGTCTGAGACTAGCCTGGCCAACATGGTGAAACCCTGTCTCTACTAAAAATACAAAAATTAGCCAGGTGTGGTGATGTGCACCTATAATCCTAGCTACTCGGGAAGCTGAGGCAGGAGAATCACTTGAACCTGGGAGGTGGAGTTGCAGTGAGCCAGGATTGCATCACCACACTCCAGCCTGGGTGACAGTGATTCAAGCCCTTGAAAAGGTGAGAAGGGGGACCAGACACAATGGCTCATGCCTGTAATCCCAGCAGGTTAGGAGACCAAGATGGGTGGATCGCTTCAGGTCAGGAGTTCGAGACCAGCCTGGCCAATATGGTGAATTCCTGTCTCTACTGAAAATATAAAAATTGGCCAGATGTGGTGGCATGCGCTTGTAGACCCACCTACTTGGGAGGTTGACGCAGGAGAATTGCTTGAACCCAGAAGGCAGAGGTTGCAGTGAGCTGAGATCATGCCACTGCATGACAGAGGTGTGGATGACAGAGTGATTCTGTCTCAAACAAAACAAAACAAAAAATGGTGGGAAGGAATGGGATTCAGAGCACAAGTCATGGCATTGGCCTCTGGGAAGAGAAGGGACAGGGCCTCTGGGTGCCCGGAGTGGGGACACAAAGACCAAGGCAGATTTGATAGGTTCGCAGGATGGGGCAAGGCTGAGAAGGCAGCCACGCCTCTTGGGTATCTGTTTGGTCGGTGGTGTCTGGGGCGTGGTTACCTATTGCGAGAGATGAGGTGGCAAGGAGGTGAGACATTTGAAAAGCGAAAACACGGTGAAACCCCGTCTCTACTAAAAATGCAAAAAATTAGCTGGGCATGGTGGCACGTGCCTGTAATCCCAGCTACTCAGGAGGCTGAGGCAGGAGAATTGCCTGAACCCAGGAGGCGGAGGTTGCGGTGAGCCGAGATCGCGCCATTGCACTCCAGCCTGGGTAACAAGAGCGAAACTCCGTCCCCCCCAAAAAAAAAAAAAAAAGAAAAGCGAAAAGATAGGAAATACCTGCTCCAGAAAAAAGAAACACAGAAGACTCCGTCGGGCAGCTTGAGGTGCCCATTTGGGGTCTGTGGTCATGAATTTAGAGTGAAACCCGGCAGCTTAGTTGTGTGATTTTCTCCAACGGCGCAGGCACACAGTCGGGAAGTCACTGGGTATGGTAAATTGAATGGTGCCTCAGAGAGATATATCCATAGCCAAACCCCCAGAACCTGGGAATGTAGCCTTAATTAGAAAAAGGGTCTTTGGGCCGGGCATGGTGGCTCATGACTGTAGTCCCAGCACTTTGGGAGGCCAAAGTGGGTGGATCACTTGAGGTCAGGAGTTCGAGACCCACCTGGCCAACATGGCGAAACCCTGTCTCTACTAAAAATACAAAAAAATCACCCAGGCATGGTGGCGTGCCTCTGTAATCCCAGCTACTCAGGAGTCTGAGGCAGGAGAATCACTTGAACCTGGGAGGCGAAGTTGCAGTGAGCTGGGATTGCACCATCACACTCTAGCCTGGGTGACAAAGCAAGACTCCGTCTCAGAAAAAAAAAGGTGGGGGCAGTCTCTGGAGATGTAATTAAATTATGGAGATGTAATTAAAGATCTCAGGATGAGATCATCCTGGATTATTCCAGTAGACTCTGAATCCAATAACAGATTGGATTATAAAAGCCAGAAGACAAGACACACAGGAAGCAAAGGTCATGTAAAGATGGAGGAGAGACTGTAGTTATGCAGCCCCAAGCCAAGGTACACCTGGGGCAAGAAGCTGGAAGCGATGAGGAACCTTCATTTCAGACTTCTGACCTCAAGAGCAGGGAGAGAATAGACTCTTTTGCTTCAAGCCATCCAGTTTCTGGTAATTTGTTACATCTGCCCTAGGAAACCCACACACCAAGGGAAGATGATGAAATTGAGTCAATCAAGTAGATGAACGAAGCCAGGAGGGGACCAATGGATGGTGAGAAGAGGCAGGGCCAATGGACTGGCAGCCCCGATGAGAGTTGAAGAATTACGGCAGTGGTGGTACTTGAGCAAGGGTCTGCAAGGGTAGGAGGCCAGGGTTGATATGGGGTGTTTCTAGAATGGGGAACTGAAGCCAAGCCAGGGAGGTGACTTAGCCAAGCTCCCACAGTTATTTGTGGCAGAGGAAGACACTTCCAGTTCTTAGCCTCTTCCTAAGTCATTCACTCATTTATTCAATAAATTCTCATTGAGTGCTTGGTGCTCTGAATATCAAGACCAAAAGATCCAGTTCCAGTCCTCGAGGAGCTCACTGCACATCCATATGACATTGTCTCATTCATTTAATCCATTAAATATACATTGTAAATATACATTTTACATGGCAAAGATACATCAAACATCTATTAAATACACATTGGTGAACAGTCAACAGCCCTCATGGAGCTTGAAGAATAGTGATTTACTTACTGTGGGATGTTGGGCAAGTATCTCTGCCTTAGTATCTCCATGTCTGAGTTTCCTCACCCATAAAATGGGGATCCTAACATCAGAAAACTAACAGGGTTACTATGAAGATGAAAGGCGTTAACAGCATGTAAAATGCTTACACATAGTAAGCTTTCAGTAACCTCGCTATTTTTATTCTTTTTTTTTGAGACGGAGTCTCACTGTGTCACCTAGGCTGGAGTGCGGTGACTCGATCTCAGCTCACTGCAACCTCCACCTCCTGGGTTCAAGCGATTCTGCTGCCTCAGCCTCCTGAGTAGCTGGGATTATAGGCATGTGCCACCACACCCCGCTAATTTTTTATATTTTTAGTAGAGATGGGGTTTCCCCATGTTGACCAGGCTGGTCTCGAACTCCTGACCTCAAGTGATCCACCTGTCTTGGCCTCCCAAAGTGCTGGAATTACAGGTATGAACCACTGAGCCCGGTCTATTTTTATTCTTTAATAATTTCAATGCGCGTATATCTTGTACACTCAACAGACCTGTTGCTGCAGTCAGTGCCCCACCCAGATCCCCTGGGTACTTGATTTTCCGGTACATGCAGATGGTGTCCTGCATAAGCACCTGGGATTGATTTTCTGCCTGAGTGCTTCCTCTTCACCATATTGCAGAGTTGGTTGGCTGAGGCCAGAAGTGTGGGGTTGTTAACACCCTCAGGTATAGCATTCAGCCAAGGGTGCATAGGAGCAGGAGGATAAATATACCTGCTTCCTTCCCCCTTGAGTAGGACAGCTCTAGGACATGTTCCACTCCATCAGTTCCCCAGTGAGATTGAGCCTCAGTTGCCCGTAGCAGGAGCCTGGTAATTAACACGTATTTTATTGCTTTCCTTCTTCGTGTTGCTTCCCCGTTTCCCTATGGCATCTCAGAAGCCCTTCTTGAGAATCTACTTCCTAGGACCATTTGCAATACCAACTGTCTTAGGTTATATTCCCCTGGAAGCAGATCCTGAGATGAGGATGAAGTGTAAGCAGCTAGTTTATTTTAAAGCTGATCTCAGGATCTGCCTTTAGGAGAACATAACCTAAGATAATTGGTATTGCAAATGGTCCTAGGAAGTAGGTTCTCAAGATAGGCTTCTGAGATGCAATCACTCGCAGTCAAGTGGCAATAAAAACCACATTGCTGGTGGTAAGCGAAGTGGTGGTAACCCCTGATGTGCTGTAGCTTCGCCCTTGCTAAGGCTGTCAACTGATCAGATTGGAAAGATTTGTAGGCGGAAGGAAGCACAGTGGTATATCTCTAGCAGTTGAGACATGGAGGCAATGGTAACTCTAAGGATTGCAGAGTTCTTTGTCTGAAGTTAAGTGCAATTAAGGCCCTAAATAAAGAAAATGACAGCTCAGGTTAGCCAATTATCAATTTATGTCCGGGTGTGAAAGCCAGAAGGCTTACAGGGTGCTGCTAAAAGGGACTGCTGAAATAGACCATTAACTCCTGAAGCCAGAGGGCAGACTGTGCTGAAAATTAGACCTAAGATCTGATTGAAAAAGTAGTGGCAGTACACAGGGGCTAAATGCAAAACCCCAGAAAGACTTCTGTGCTCAAATCAGAGAGCCCATAGGGAAATACTAGGACCCTGAGACCTAGAAGGGGAACATTTGTGGGGGTATTCCTATTAAACCAGACCTTCAGATCCTCCTGAAAGCCTACACTGGTAGAAGTGGCCCCCCCATCCTCTTTGCTAGAGAAGAGCAGCCTCCTCTTGGTGGGAGACAAAGCAAAGGCTCACCTGAGCTGAATGCTTTGCTTCTCAAGATAATGTGGATTCTTCCATAACATCCTCGATTTTCCCCAACTGCTATTCAGACCAATAACTAGGGTCAGGTCTTAGCATAATCTAGACTTTCTTTAGTAGGAAGAGATGAATTATGCAGGAGCAGGGTCATGTGTACTGGTAGGAACTAGGAGGACACCCCTGACTTTATATTAGAGGACAGAGATATAAGGTGATTTGGATGTGAGGATCTACGGGACACTCTCCTGTGACTCTGGAGCCCTGTTCCCATTCTATAATGCTGCTGGGGCTACGGCTTGAGGCTTGGACATGAAGTGAGCCTACAGCAAATGAGATGGAGATGCCAAAACTGCCATGGCAAAGTTTCAGGGAAAGAATAAAAAAGCTGGCCAGGGACAGTGGCACACGCCTGCCATCCCAGCGCATTGGGAGGCTGACGTGAGAGGACTGCTTGAGTCCAGGAGCTCAAGACCGTCTGGACAACATAGTGAGACCTCATCTCTACAATAAAGGAGAAAAGTTAGCCAGGTGTGCTGGTGCGCACCTGTAGTCCAACTGCTCAGGAGGCTGAGGTGGGAGGATTGCTTGAGCTCAGGAGGTTGAGGCTGCAGTGAGCCGTGACTGTGCCACTATACTCCAGACTGGGTAACAGAGACCTTGTCAAAAAAAAAAAAAGGGGGGGGGCTCATAGAGGTGGGCATGTTAGAATGAACTGCTCCAACCTTGCTAAGATAGTAAATCAGAAGTGATACTGCATATTAGAAGCAATCGCAGAGATGAGAGCCACCCTCAGAGACTTAAAGGATGCAGGAATGGTGGTTCCTATCATGCCCCCGTTTAGGTCACCAAGAGAGCCTTTTAAACACCTGGGGGATCATGGCAGAAGAGGGTAAATCACTGCAAATATAACTAAGTGGTATGACCAATCACAGCTGCTATGCCAGATGTGGCATCTTAACTGAACAGATTGTCATCACCTCTGGCACTTAGTAGATGGCGATTGATCTGGAGAGTGTATTCGTTTCCATACCCATCAGAAAGATGGGGTAGAGCAGTGCATATTCACATGGGCAGACATCAGTCCACATTCACCGTCTAAACCCCAGGTGATGCCAACTCTCCTGCTCTCTGCCACAGTACAATCTGAAGGCATCTTGATAATCTGAACTGAGGTGGCTTTGTATTACTGACAACTTGACTAAACTGAAGCTATGTTTCCTAGATTCCCTTCCCTCCATAGCTCTGGGGTAGTGTGGGTCATAAGACATTTTGAGGCCGGGTGTGGTGGCTCATGCCTGTAATCCCAGCACTTTGGGAGGCCAAGGTGGGCAGATCACCTGAGGTCAGGAGCTCGAGAACAGCCTGGCCAACAGGGTGAAACCCCGTCTCTACCAAAAATACAAAAATTAGCCAGAGGCAGTGGCAGGCACTTGTAATCCCAGCTACCTCAGAATCGCTTGAACCCCGGAGGTAAATGTTGCAGTGAGCCGAGATTGTGCCACTGCACTCCAGTCTGGGTGACAGAGCAGAACTCCATCTCAAACTTAAAAAAAAGGCATTTGGGGCCGGCGTGGTGGCTCACACCTGTAATTCCAGCACTTTCGGAGGCTGAGGCCGGTGGATCACCTAAGGTCAGGAGTTTGAGACCAGCCTGACCAGCATGGAGAAACCCCATCTCTACTAAAAATGCAAAATTAGCCGGGTATGGTGGCACATGCCTGTAATCCCAGCTACTTGGGAGGCTGAGGCAGGAGAATGGCTTGAACCCTGGGAGGCAGAGGTTGTGGTAAGCTGAGATCACGCCATTGCACTCCAGTCTGGGCAACAAGAGAAAAACTCTGTCTCAAAAACAAAAAAAGGCATTTTGAGTGAGATTTAGAAGACGGAAGTAAAGCAGCAAACATGTGCCTTTTGTGCTTGGAAACTGGGTGCGTGGTACCAGGTGCTGTTGTCCGGTACCTACTGGCTTGCCTTGGAGTCAAGGGGCAGCAGCCAGGTCTCCAGGCCTCCTGCCATTCCTCTGTCCAAGTGCCTGTGTGCCAGGCACAAGTCCAGGTGCTGGGGGTATCTTGCTGAGCAAGACAGGCAGAGCTCCTGCTCTTGTTGGGTTTATGTTCTCTTGGAGTTCAGTGAAGGAGATAGGAAATTCTTCAAAGCCAAGTTCTTCAGAGTGGAGTCTGCACCCTTCCCCTTGTCCTGAACCACCTTCCAGTACAGTGTCCCCCACCGTTGTGTGTGGAGTCAGCAGCTCTCTGTGCATCTGCCTACTTTCCATCTCAATTCCCATCTCCGTCTCTATCTCTTCTGGATTGGTAACTGCAAGCCTGAACCATTAGCAGCAGTTATTTCTGAGAAGTGAAATTGGGAAGGAGGGATTTCCTGTTTATTTCATGTACAACTGAGGCAAAGAGAGGTGATGGAATGTGTCCAAGGTCACAGAGCTGATAAGTGGCGAGCTGAGATCTTGCCCACCCCCGTCCCCCCAGCTGTGCACATCATGGTTCCAACCATGACGAGGACGGTCCTCTGCCTTCCTCACCCCTTCCAGCACTGCCTGGCCTCCACACATCAAATCCAGACTTTCCCCTGAAAGCCCCTTGGGTCTTCACTGCCTTCCTCCTGACTGCGGTTGAAGGACAGAATTAGAACTCGCCTTGCAGTGGGAGGTGGTGGCAATGGCAGAAGAGAACTGACTTCTCTTCAACTTCTAGGAATTGACTGTGACAATCAGATAGGGCCAGGGGCTGAGTCACTGGCGGGGCCCGCTCTGGCTGGGTTTCAATCAGTTCAGAAGGTGGCAGCGTGTGAGGGCGGAGAGGGGATGGAAGAAGGCAGAGGCCTTCAGTTTCACTTCCTCTCTGAGAGGCCCAGGCCCTTCAATGCTGTTCCTGCCTCCTCGTGGTGGGAGGGCTTCCCTTGCAGCTCTCAATCCAGGCCAAGTGGGGTGGGCTACATTTAGGTCATGTGATGTCACAGATGTAAAGACCCGACATCTCATTTTACAGATAAGGAAACCGAGAGTGAAAGAAGTGAAGAGTCTTGCCCAACGCCACGCAGCAAGTTATAGTCACTACTGGAGCTCAAACCCAGGCCTCTCCAGAATCACTCACCACACGGCTCCACAGTGGGCGCTGTTTCCAAAATGCCCAGGCTGGGGACCGTCCCAAGGCCAGCCCTGAGCTGGGGTGGGGGTCACTGTGACTGAGACCAAAATTGGGTTTTGGAGGTAGACATCTGGTTTCGAATCCTGGCTCTACTGCTGTGTAGGGCCTCAGACAATGATTCATTTCTTCTTAAAATGAGCATAAAGGATATTATCTGAGCAAATCTGTGCCCAATTGCCTAGAATGTCATAGATACTTAGTAAATGTGAGCTCTGTTTCTGCTTTCCAATAGTTTCCTGACTTTGACAGAATCCTGGGTTTTTCGACCACGTCTTAGGGGTCCTGAGTAGGAGGGAGTGAAGAGGAAGGCAGAGAAAATTGGGCTTCTACTCCCCCATCTCCCCTAGTATCCCCTAGGAACCAGAGTATCTCTGACTTTATCCATTTTATATGTCGTTTTTCAAAATGGTCCCGTGAGGCTGGGCACAGTGGCTCATGCCTGTAATCCTAGTTCTTTGGGAGCTGAGGTGGTGGATCACCTGAGGTCGGGAGTTCAAGACCAGCCTGTCCAACATGGTGAAACCTGGTCTCTACTAATTATACAAAAATTAGCCAGGCATGGTGGCAGGCGCTTGTAATCCCAGCTACTTGGGAGGCTGAGGCAGGAGAACTGCTCGAACCTGGGAGGTGGAGGTTACAGTGAGCCAAGATCGTGCCACTGCACTCCAGCCTGGATGAAAGAGCGAGACGCTGTCTCAAAAAAAAAAATTAAAAACAGTCTCGGGAATGACAACCTGGCAGTCCCCCACTGCCTTCGAGATGCAAATGCAGGGAGGACCTACTGGAATTGCAAAAAAACAAGGACCACAGTGCAGTTTTCCCACTTACGCATTTGATGTGTGCTTTACACGTCTGACATTTGATCACCAGTTTCGTGGGACAGCAGGAGTCTGTGGCCAGCCCCGTGGGTTCCCACTCAATTGCCCTGCTCCACTTCCATCCTAACTGACGGAAATCTGATTTGGGTTGACCACTGGGTGCCCCTGTGATTCATGGGCCCCCTTTCTGGCCACAGGCACGAGGAAATGAGCACCAAGGTGAACCGATTGCCATGATTCCATCCCTCTTGCCCGTGATCTGTCAGGGCCTGGGCTACAGGCCTGGGACAGGATTAGCTCCTTAGACAGGAGGTGATCTCCATTAGAAAGAGGGAAACATTCCCTTTGATCAAAAATGAAAAGACAGGACTGAAGGCCGGGCGCGGTGGCTCAAGCCTGTAATCCCAGCACTTTGGGAGGCCGAGGCGGGTGGATCACGAGGTCAAGAGATCGAGACCATCCTGGTCAACATGGTGAAACCCCGTCTCTACTAAAACTACAAAAAATTAGCTGGGCATGGTGGCACGTGCCTGTAATCCCAGCTACTCAGGAGGCTGAGGCAGGAGAATTGCCTGAACCCAGGAGGCGGAGGTTGCGGTGAGCCGAGATTGCGCCATTGCACTCCAGCCTGGGTAACAAGAGTGAAACTCCGTCTCAAAAAAAAAAAAAAAAAAAAAAAAAAAGGACTGAATTTAAGGAAGATAAGGGCTGGGCATGGTGGCTCCTGCCATAATTACCAACACTTTGGGAGGCCGAGATGGGTGGATCACTTGAGGTCACAAGTCCAGCCGGGCCAACATGGTGAAACCCCGTCTCTACTAAAACCTACAAAAAAATTAGCTGGGTGGCAGTGGCACATACCTGTAATCCCAGCTACATGGAAGGCTGAGGCAGGAGAATCGCTTGAGCCTGGGAGGCAGAGGTTGTAAGCCAAGATCAGGCCACTGCACTCCAGCACTCTAGTCTAGCAAACAAACAAAAACGTACATGGCAAGAGGAAAAGCTGCCGCCTTCTCTTGCCTCTCTGTGTGACTGCATACATAACTCCCAGCCCTGCAGCAGCCCCACCTTTGGGGACAGTCCTGAGGACAAAGTGAACCTGTCATAAACATATGGACTAGTCAGCTATTACTACCATAATGCTGCAAAAAACCCTCCCGCAAACCCAGTGACTGACGCAGTCTTGTCTCAGGCTCCCGGGTCACAGGCGAGCAAGTTGATGTGACTCAGCTAACCTAGAATGGGCTGGGCCACCCTGTGTCAGGCTGCAGGCTGGGCTTCGGTCTTCCCCCCAGTGTGTTTATTCTGGGAACCAGGCTGAATTCTTTTTTCTCTGTTCTTGTCCACATGGGGGTGGCGGAGTCTCGATCTATCACCCAGGCTGGAGTGCGGTGGTGCAATCTCGGCTCACTGCAACTTCCACCTCCCAGGTTCAAGCGATTCTCCTGCCTCAGCCTCCTGACTAGCTCTAGCTGGTACTACAGGTGCACACCCCCATGCCCAGCTAATTTTTGCATTTTTAGTAGAGACAGGGTTTCACCATATCGGCTAGAATGGTCTCAATCTCTTGACCTCGTGATCCTCCTGCCTTGGCCTCCCAAAGTGCTAGGATTACAGGCATGAGCCACCATGCCAGGCCGGGATGAATTCTTCTCATGGCAGTTCTCAGGAGTGCCAGGGGCTGAGCCAATACTCACATGAGCACATTTAAGGCCTTGGATGACCAGGCATGGTGGCTCACCCCTTTAATCCCAGCACTTTGGGAGGCCTAGGCAGGTGGATTGCTTGAGCCCAAGAGTTTGGGACCAGCCTGGGCAACATAGTGAGACCCCGTCTCTACAAAACATTAAAAAATTTGCTCGGTGTAGTGGTGGACACCTGTATTTTCAGCTACTTGGGAGGCTGAGGTAGGAGGATCGCTTGAGCCCAGGAGTCTGAGGCTACAGTGAACTATGATTGCCCTACTGCACATCACCCTAGTCAACAGAGCAAGACCCTTTCTCAAAAAAGCAAAGAAAAAAAAGAACTTGGCTCACGTTCCAATGGCTGAGGAGAGTCACATGACCAAGCCCAGCGCACGGTTCAGGATGTATACTCACCCAGGGCTCAGGGAGGCCTGTGAATATTTGCAGACCAATACCCCAGCCTATTACGCAGCCACGGACATAAGTGACACAGGAGCGGCCCTGCTGGCCTTCAGTTTTCTCCTCTGTGAGACAGGAATGTCTATCAGTCGAGTTAGGGTTTTGCTACTTGCAGCGGAGATGGCAGTGGGGTCGCGGGTTGGGGTGGGTGGATGCAGGGCCTCCTAGGGAGAAGGTACCATGAGAAAATATGGACTCTGGAGTAAGCAATAGGGCCTGAACAAAGGAGAGTTCCAGACTTGAGGCGGTGGCTGGGACTCGAACCCCCAGCCCCACTCTCCTGCTGAGGTGTGTGCTGCACCCAAGGGAAAAGCTAGTTGTGGGTTTTTGAACTTAGAAAGCAGCTTCATCAACTTCTGCGTCACTTTGGGGCTTAAGCACCTCCAGGTAGGAACCTCCTGAGTGAGCCTAAAGCATTCTGTCACAGGAGCTGCCGGCTTCTTAAGGGCTGGAGCTGTCAGGAAGGGTCTGGTGCTGGGTCAAGGCACAGGCAAGGTCTGTGTGGAACACAGGCTGGCCCAGCAAAGGCTCAGAGCCCAGGGGCCGGGCACGGTGGCTCATGCCTATAATCCCAGCATTTTGGGAGGCCAAGGCAGGAGGATCAGCCTGGTCAACATGGTGAACTACCCCAGCTCTACTAAAAATACAAAAATTAGCCAGGTGTGGCAGTTGGCATGTGTAATCCCAGCTACTTGGGAGGCTGAGGTGGGAGAATCGCTTGGACCTGGGAGGCAGTGGCTGCAGTGAGCCCAGATCACGCCACTGCACTCCGGCCTAGGTGACAGAGCAAGACTCCGTCTCAAAAAAAAAAAAAAAAAAAAAAGAAGGCTCAGAGGGCAGCTGAGGTGCCCAGCAGGGCTTGGAGAGGCCCATGGCACAACCAGAGCGTCAGAGGCCGACAGACCCATGCAATCTCGGCTTACATGGTCCATGGGAATCCATCTCGGATTCACAGGTGCATGGAGGACTCCACTTGGGAACAACCCGAACTCACTTGTGGGGACAGAAGGCGGAAGGTTTGTGGTGGACTAAGGTTCTGGGACAAGGAGGTAGGCCTTGGGGCTGGGTGCTGGATGTGCCTCTCCACGTGATCTTTCTGCATCCACAGGATGGTGAGGCCTGTTTAGCCTTACGTCATGGCCTGGGGTTTCCAAGTTCAACACCCTCATCTTCTGTAGATACTGAAGTCCCCAGTGCTCCGCCTCCAGTAAGAAGAGAGTAGGCAGCAGGGAACACTGGCTCAATAAATAAGAAAACAACAAAATAAGAAGAAACATGCCAGGTGTGGTGGCTTATGCCTGTATTCTCAGCGATTTGGGAGGCCGTGGCAGCCGGATCACTTGAGGTCAGGAGTTCGAGACCAGCTTTGTCAACATGGTGAAACCCCGTCTCTACCAAAAACACAAAAATTAGCTGGGTGTGGTGGCACACACCTATAGTCCCAGCTTCTCGGGAGACTGAGGCAGGAGAATCACTTGAACCTGGGAGGTGGAGGTTGCAGTGAGCCGAGATGGCATCACTGCACTCCAGACTTGGTGACAGAGCAAGACTCCATCTCAAATTAAAAAAAAAAGAAAAGAAATGACATTAGCAGCTGCATCTGTCCACAGTGTGTAGGGCAGCATTCCAGGACAGCGCTGGGGTGTCTGTGGTGTCTGATATCCCATAGGCACTGGTTTTTCCTTCCCTCTGCTGCCTGGTGTCCCCTACCTGATTTTAGACCTGGGACTGCAGAACAACGTCTGACCCACAAAGAGCTCAGGCAGGCTGAGCACGGAGGCTCAGTAGACTGAGAGAATGGTCAGAATGTGTGGTTTCAACAGCTAAACCCAGGCACCCTGGTGTGCGTCCCAAATTAGTAATATGTGGGTGGTGATGGAGGGAGGTGGATCTCACTGGGTGTAACCACAAGCATCCTGGGGCCGTACTGGCAGTGGGGGAAGATGGTGGAGGCAGGAGAAGAAGGGAGGAGTGAGGCAGGCAGGAGAGGACCAGAGGAACTGTAGGGATTTAGGAAATTCAGATGTGTCATGGTCACTGTGGCCAGCAGGGCCTTGGGCCCTCTGCCCACAGGACCTCATGTGGGATCTGCAAACACCCCACTGGGAGGGGCTATTACTATCATTTCACAAATGAGGAAGCAGAGGCTCAGAGAAGGGAAGTACCACCGGCAGAGACGAAGGGAACAGAGCTCAGCTAGTGGTCTGCAAGACCGTGGCCAAGGGGCCAAGAGGACCAAAGTTTGATTTGGGTCAAAACCCATCTGTGAGAGGGTCCAACTGGGCAGGCAGGTGTGGTGGGCATCCATGCTCCCGGGCAGTCCTTGGACTCCCTTTTCCTAGACCCGCCCCTCCCCCAGGTGGAGACTTACGGGCCAGATTTATACCTCTCTGCTCTCCTGGCGACAGCTGATTGGACCAGAGGAGGAGGCTGATTCAAGATGAGCCAATCAGCTTCTTTCTACTGTGACTTTGGCCTTGAGAATCAGAGATACTGGGTTGCCTTCTTGGCTGGTTATTTAAAAGGAGGCTTATATAAAGCTGGGCTGGGCTGGCCGTATTTGGCCACATGCTCATAGAATGGCAGAGAGAAGACTTGATCAAGGAAAGGTTGACATACAGTTATGGGAGAGAGTGACAGAGACAGGCAGAGATAAGACAGAAAAAGGTAATCATGCAGAAGAGATAGTGAGACAAGGGAGTGAGAGGGAGGAGGAGAGAGAGGAATGAAAATAAGGAGAGAGACCGAGATAAAAAGAGAAATAGTCACAAGGAGCCTAAGATGCTACCTCCAGGTCTCCTGACAACTTTCTGGGTTCCTACTCCTGTCTTCCTGAGGCTGCTACATGCCCAGGCTTGGAGCTCTGGGATCCTCCTGTTTTAGTAACCCCCCTTCTCTTTTTGAACTATTTTGAAGAAGTTTTGTTGTTTTTTTAAACTTATGATTTTCCTGCCTCAGCCTTCCGAGTAGCTGGGACTATAGGCATGTGCCACCACACCTGGCCAATTTTTTGAATTTTTAGTAGAGATGGAGTTTCACCATGTTACCCAGAAGGGTCTCGATCTCCTGACCTCATGATTCACCCGCCTCGGCCTCCTAAAGTGCTGGGATTACAGGCATGCCTGTTGGAAGATTTTAAATTAGTTTTTGATATAGTTTGGATGTTTTCCCACCCAACTCTCATGTTGAAATGTAATCCCCAGTGTTGGAGGTGTGACCTGGTGGGAGGTGATTGGATCATGAGGATGGATTTTTCATGAATGGCTTAGTACCATCCCTTTGGTGCTGCCTTGGTATGGTAAGTGAGTTCTCCTGAGATCTGGTCATTTTAAAGTCTGCGGCCCTTCCCCCCACCCCTCTTGCTCCTGCTCCCACCATGTGAGCGGCCTGGCTCCCCCTTCACCTTCCGCCATGATTGTAAGTTTCCTGAGGTCTCCCCGGAAGATATGCCAACATTGTGCTTCCTGTACAGCCTGCAGAGCCATGAGCCAATGAAACCTCTGTTCTTATAAATTACCCAGTCTCAGATATTTCTTCACAGCAATGCGAAAATAGCTTAATACACTTGTTCAATTCCTTTATTTGTTATTAGTCTGTTCAAGCTTTCTGTTTCCTCCAATTCAATCTTGGTAGGTTACATTTTTTCTAGGAATTTATCCATTTCCTCTAGGTTATCCAAAATGTCCATACGCAAATCTCTATCAAAATTCCAATGGCATTTTCACAGAAATAGAAGAAAGAATCTTAAAATTCATATGAAACTACAAAAACCTCTAAATAACCAAAGAAATACTGAGAAAGAAAACCAAAGTTAGGAGCACCATACTTCTTGATTTTTTTTTTTTTTTTTTTTTTTTTTTTTGACATGGAGTTTTACTCTTGTCTGTCACCCAGGCTGGAGTGCATTAGCATAACCTTGGGTTACTACAACCTCCACCTCCCAGGTTCAAACGATTCTCCTGCTTCAGCCTCCTGAGTAGCTGGGACTACAGGTTCACACTACCACAACCAGCTAATTTTTTAATATTTTCAGTAGACAGGGTTTCACCATGTTGGCCAGGCTGGTCTCTAACTCCTGACCTTAGGTTATCCACCTGCCTCGGCCTCCCAAATTTCTGGGATTACAGGTGTGGGCCACTGTGCCCAGCCTGTTTTAAATTATATTACAAAGCTACAATAATTAAAACAGTATGTTACTAACATAAAAACAGAAACATAGACTGATGGAACAAAACAGAAAGCCCAGAAATAAATCCAAGCATATATGATGGATCAATTTTTGATAAGAGCACCAAGAGGACACAATGGGGAACAAATAGTCTCTTCAATAAACGGTGCTGGGAAATTTGGATTTCCATATGCAAAAAAATGAAATTGGACCCTTATCTTATACTATATGCAAACATCAATCCAAAATGGAAAAAAGACCTAAATGTAAGGCCAGAAACAATAAGCTCCTAGAAGAGAACAGAGGGGAAAAGCTCCTCAACACTGGCCTTGGCAATGACTTTTTGGACATCATACAAAAAGCTCAAGCTACAAGAACAAAAACAAATAAATGAGACTGCATTAAAAAAACACTTCTGCACAACCAAGGAAACAATCAACAAACTGAAAAGACAGCTAGTAGACTGGGAAAAAAATCATCGCCAACCACATATGTGATAAGGGATTGACATCCAAAATCCATAAAGAACTCTTACAACTCAATAGCGGAAAAACAAATCATCCAATTTTAAAATTAGGCAAATGACCCGAACAGATATTTCTCCAAAGAAGATATAAAAATGGCCAATGGTTATATGAAAAGGTGGTCAAAATCACTAAAATAAGGAAGTGCAAATTAAAATTACCATGAGATAGCACCTTATAGTAAGGATAACTGTTATCACAAAGACAAGTGATGGCAAATGTTAGCGAGGATGGGAACCCTAGTACAACGTTGGTGGGAATACAGATTAGCAGAGCCATTATGGAAAACAGTGTGGAGGTTCCTAAAGAAATCAAAAATAGAATTAACCCAGGACCCAGCAATCCTTCTTCTGAGTATATACCCAAAGGAAATGGTATTTATCGATTTTTGCATCGCAATAAAGAAATACCTGAGACTGAGGGCCAGGCGCGGAGGCTCACGCCTGTAATCCCAGCACTTTGGGAAGTCGAGGTGGGTGGATCACGAGGTCAGAGGTTCAAGACCAGCCTGGCTAAGACGGTGAAACTCCATCTCTACTAAAAATACAAAAATTAGCTAGGTGTGGTGGCGGGTGCCTGGAATCCCAGCTACTTGGGAAGCTGAGGCAGGAGAATGGCTTGAACCCGGGAAGGGGAGGTTGCAGTGAGCTGAGATCTCATCACTGCACTCCATCGTGGGTGACAGAGTAAGACTCCATGTCAAAAAAAAGAAAGAAAGAAAGAAAAAAAAAATACCTGACACTGGGTAATTTATTAGGAAAAGAGGTATAATTGGCTCATAATTCTGCAGTCTGTACAGGAAGCATGGTGGCATCTGCTTCTGGGGAGGCCTAGGGAGCTTTTACTCATGGTGGAAGGGCAAAGCCGGAGTTCGTGTCTTATGTGTCTGTAGTCCCAGCTACTCAGGAGGCTGAGGCAGGAGAATCACTTGAACCCGGGAGGTGTAGATTTTAGTGAGCCCAGATCATGCCACTGCACTCCAGCCTGGGCAACAGAGCAAGACCCCATCTCAAAGTAAAATAATAAAATAAAATAGATTTGAGGAAGAATCAGAGCTGCCTCTCTGAATTGGACCTGAAGGATGAGAAGGAGCCAGTCTCGAGAAGAGCTGTTCAGGCAGAGGGCACAGCATGTGTCAAGGGTCTGACGCAGCAGGAGACAGCAAATTCCTGGAAAGCAGGAATTCCGGGGAAAGTGAGTCTGGAGACTCCAGCACAGCCAGCCAGGGCAGCGGGGATGGGCAACAGTTGGTCACAACGGCTGCATCTGCAGGTGGCCTGGATGGCCCTGAGGGATGAGGCCACAGCCCCAAAGGATCACTAGAGGGATTGGCATGGGTAGACAGCTCCTGCCAAAGGGACCAGAAGACACAGCAGGTTTCTTGGCTGCTCATGGGACTGTGTTTATGTCCCCAGCACAATCCCCATGGTGAGTAGCAGGTGACTACTCTAGTGAGGTCTCAGCCTGGGAAATAAGAGAATGGCCCATTTCTCAGGATTCTGGCCTATGAGCAGAGCTAGAGGAGCAGCTGAGGCTGGGGGCATTCAGTCATTCACTCATTCATTCAACAAAGACTGAGTAAGGTGACTGTGTGCAAGGCACAGTGCTAGGGATCAGGGATACAAAAGAACGGGAAAGACATGGCCCGTCCTTTCAGGGAAATTAGAGTCTAGCAGAGGCTACGGACATGAAAGCAGGTAAGCAAAATGCACTGCCTGTGAAAAGCTCTGGGCCCAGTGCAGTGGCTCACGCCTGTAATCTCAACACTTTGAGAGGCCAAGGCAGGCGGATCATCTGAGGTCAGAAGTTCAAGACCAGCCTGGCCAAATGGTGAAACCTTGTCTCTACTAAAAATACAAAAAAATAGCTCGGCGTGGTGGTGCACGCCTGTAATCCCAGCTACTTGGGAGGCTGAGGCAGGAGAATTACTTGAGCCTGGGAAGCAGAGGTTGCAGTGAGCCGAGATCGCACCACTGGACTCCAGTGACAGCGTGAAACCCTGTCTCAAGATAAAAAAAATGAAAATAGAAAAGTTCTGGATGGGGATTCCCAGGGCTCAGGGGAGCTCAGGGTACTACAAGCCCCAAGTGGGGAGGGGCATCAGGGAAGACTGCCCAGGGAAGGCTGCCCAGGGAAGGGCTTCTGAAAGCTTGGAAGTCAGCGCTGTGGGGGATGGAGTGTGTGGATGGGGGAAGGGAGAGTGTTCCAAGCAGGGGAGCGACCTGTGCAAAGACCCCAGAGGAAAGCACCAAAGGACCCTCAGTCTGGCCGGAGGTGGGGTCTAAGGGGAGGGAGTGGTAGGGAGGAAGGAAATGAATCAGCAAGGCGCAGGGAGGAAGCCATGGGAGGTGTTCGCTGAGGAATGCTGAGATCCGACCTCCTCCTCCCGCATTCCCACCAAGGTCATTCTGGCTGCTCTGGAGGCAGGAGGAGGCAAGGGAACCAGGTACAAATGACCCAGCCTGAGACAAGGGGGGCTTAAGCTGGAGAGGAGGGGACAGGATCAAAATGTATTTCAGAGGTTCATGGATACATGTGGAGTTGAGCAAACAGTGATCAAGGATTATTGGCTTGAAAAGTGGAATATTGGGGGTGCCATTTGCCAAAAAGGGGAAACCTGGAAGAGAAATAAGTTGGGGTGGGGAAGCTCATGGTGGGGATGCTGTGCCTTCTTGACTCCAAGCTTCTTTGCTCCTTCAGGGAGCTCCCCACCCCAGGAGTCTTGGTAGAGCAGAGGTCAGGACAAGCAACATCATTTGCAGGGCAAATTATACAAATTGCAAATGCAAATCCCCTGCAAAATGGAAATGCACAGCCCCTTGTTCAAAAACACTTGCAAATTTCAAGACGGTTTCCAATGCAAGACACTCTTGCATTGAAAAAAAAAAAAAGAAAAAAAAATTTCAAGATGGTGACCACAGAGCACTGAACCAAATGAGAGGCCGCACAGGTCACCTCTCCCTGAAGTCTGCCCTGATACAGGCATTACTGTTCCAACACTCTCGAGGCTCAGAGCCACAAAATGACACTGAAATACACTGTAACTAAAACTATGGATTCAAGTGAGGATACCCAAGGATAGAAGGTGACAGCGAAGGAGAGGACCCAACACCAGCCTTGGGCATTCAAGCATTTAGAGGTCAATAGTGGAGAGGAATCAAGGAAAAAAATCCGAAGGAGCTAGAAATGAGTAAAAGCAGAAAGGTGTGGTGTCCTGGAAGCTGAGAAAGGAAAATGATTGAAAAATTGCTCGGTGCCTGGCACAGTTGCTCACGCCTGTAATCCTAGCACTTTGGGAGACTGAGGCAGACAGATCACAAGATCAGGAGATTGAGACCATCCTGGCTAACATAGTGAAACCCTGTCTCAATACTAAGAATACAAAAAATTAGCCGGTCATGGCATGTGCCTGTAGTCCCAGCTACTCGAGAGGCTGAGGCAGGAAAATCGCTTGAACCTGGGAGGTGAAGGTGGTAGTGAGCTGAGATCTCGCCACTGCACTCCAGCCTAAGCGACAGAGTGAGACTCCATCTCAAAAAAAGAAAAAAAAAAGAAAAACTGCTCAACATGGAGAGCTGCTGAGAGGCTGAGGAACACAACTACCGGACAGGGGCCATGCTGGCTGGGGGTGGGTGATGACATGCCCCGGGCAGTGCTGCTCAGATGTTGTGATAATTATACTAATTATTATTATTTGGGAGAGCCTCGCTCTGTTGCCCAGCCTGGAGTGCCGTGGTGGATCACAGCTCACTGCAGCCTCAAACTCCTCAGTTCAAGCAATCTTCCTGCCTCAGCCTCCAGAGTAGCTTCGACTACAGGCATGTGCCACCATGCCTGGCTAATTTTATTTTTATTTTTGTAGAGATGGGGTCTCCCTGTGTTGCCCAGCCTGGTCTCAAACTCCTGGGCTCAAGCAATCCTCCCACCTCAGCTTCCCGAGTAGCTGTGACTACAGGTGCATACCACCACCACGTGGCTTTTTTTTTTTTTTTTGTAGAGGCAGGGTTTCACCACGTTGCCCCAGACTCAAGCAATCCATCCACCTTGTCTTCCCAAAGTGCTGGGATTACAGGCTTGAGCCACCACACCCGGCCATTGCTCATATTGTGATGTGCACAAAATCACCTAGGGGTCTTGTGAAACTGCAAATTCTGATTCCTTAGTCCAAGGCCTGAGACTACACATTTCTTTTTTCTTTTTTCTTTTTTTTTTTTTTTTTAGACAGCCTCTTCCTCTTTTGCCAGGCGGGGGTGCACTGGTGCGATCTCAGCTCACTGCAACCTCCACCTCCTGGGTTCAAGCGATTCTCCTGCCTCAGCCTCCCGAGTAGCTGAGACTACAGGTTTGAACCACCATGCCCAGCTAAGTTTTGTATTTTTAGTAGAGACAGGGTTTCACTATGTTGGGCAGGATGGTCTTGATCTCATGACCTCATGATCCATCCACCTTGGTTTACTAAAGTGCTGGGATTACCCAGCCAAGACAGCACATTTCTGACAAGCTCCCAGGCTCTGCTGCTGCGGCTGGTGGGAGGTTCACACCTTGAGTAGCAAGCTCCAAGGCCATGGGTTTCAAATTTGGCTGCATAGAAGAAACACCTAGAGAACATGGCCAGCATGGACCATATCCCAGACTAATGAACTCAGAATCCCCAGGGGTGGGGCTAAGGCACTGGGAATTTCTTAAGTTCCATAGGTAATTCCAATGCATAGCCAAGGTCAAGGACTATTACTAAGGTGTTCAGAGCTTAAATTATTGTGTGTTAGTTGCTGCAGATAGCTCTTCCTGTTTAATCCTTACCTGGATATCATTATATATTTCTATTATGCATTTTATTCTGATCATTATCATAATGGAATACAATTGTTCTTAGAGTTTACCATTTATTGCAATGCATTGAGCTGGGTACTTTATATTCATTATCATCACTACTATTGTTACTTTAAAAATAGGAAGAGCTCTTGGAAGGATGGATAGGTGAAGCACAGAGGATTTTTAGGGCAGTGGAAACACTCTGTATGATACTATAATGGTGGGGAAATGTCATTATACATTTGTCCAAAGCCATGGAATGCACAACCCCAAGAATGAACCCTGAGCTAAACTATGGACTCAGTGATAATGATGTCTCAATACAGGTTCGTCAATTGCAACAAAAGTTTTGACCACTCTTGTGGGAATGTGGCTGGTGGGGGAGGCTGTGACTATTTGGGGGCAGAGGGCATATGGGAACTCTATATTTTCCCCTCATTTTTCCTGTTAACCTAGCTCTTAAAAAATAAGATCTTAAAAAAAAAAGTAGGAAGAGCTAATGTTTATGGAAGGCTTGCCTTGTACCAGACACTGTGCTTTGTGCTTTGAGTGCATTATCTTATTCCACAAATGAAGAAACTGAGAATCGGAGATTTAAAAAGCTGCCTCGTGATTACATAGCTAATACGTGGTAGAGACAGTTTGCAATCTCAGATCTATTTCAAAGCCCACGTGCCTATCCACTATTCTCTAAAACTGTGTTTTTCAAACGTTTCTAATGATAAAGATGATCTGGCCGGGCACGGTGGCTCATGCCTGTAATCCTAGCAGTTTGGGAGGCTGAGGTGGGTGGATCACCTGAGGTCAGGAGTTGGAGACCAGCCTAATCAACATGGCGAAACTGTCTCTATTAAAAATACAAAAATTAGCCAGGCAGGTAGGTTATGGGTGCCTGTAATCCTAGCTATTTTGGAGGCTGAGGTGGGAGACTCATTTGAACCTGGGAGGCAACAGAGAGAGACTCTGTCTCCAAAAAAAAAGAAAAAGAAAAACAGATATTCTGATACTCATTTAAAAATCACATTCCTAGGACCCTCCCCTGAAGAACCTGACTTAGTAGCTCTGAGGTGGGAGCCAGTCTCTATATTCTTCCTCCTCCCTCCTTGGCCCCTCCCCCTGAGATCCTTATCATCAGGCAAGCTTGAGGAACACTGCTATAATACCTAATGATAGGATTGTGGTATATGGTTTTATTGTTGACAATAAAGTTCATTCCCTTCTTTGTAAGAGGATTATCCAGCCCCACCCTTGCCCTGCCTCCTGGTAGGCGGGAGTGCAGCTCTCTGCACCTTTGCCAGTCTTGGCAGTGAGTTCCTCTGACCATTGGGAAGGGAGTGACATGACCTGTGCATGTCTAGCACAAGCTTTAAGTGCAGTTGCATGGTTCAGCTTCCTCACCTGCACTTTTACTCTCTATCCTGAGAGTGACGTGTCCCAGAGCAGGGCTGTGCCTTCAGCCTGGGTCCCAGAACAAGAAAACACATGGGGTAGAGCTAACCTGCAGTCCTTGCGAGAAATAAAGATTTGTTGCTGGGCCGGGCACAGTGGTTCACGCCTGTAATCCCAGCACTTTGGGAGGCCGAGGCGGGTGGATCACGAGGTCAAGAGATCGAGACCATCCTGGTCAACATGGTGAAACCCTGTCTCTACTAAAAAAAAAAATACAAAACATTAGCTGGGCATGGTGGCGCGTGCCTGTAATCCCAGCTACTCAGGAGGCTGAGGCGGAGAATTGCTTGAACCCAGGAGGCGGAGGTTGCAGTGAGCCGAGATCACGCCATTGCACTCCAGCCTGGGTAACAAGAGTGAAACTGTCTCAAAAAAAAAAAAAAAAAAAAAAACAAAAAAAAAAAAAAAGATTTGTTGCTGTAAGCCACTGAGATTTAGTGGGGGAGATGTTGTTTGTTACATGGCACAGCTGACTAATACAACATTTAGTTATAATATTATTAACCATAGTGACATCTCTTGAGTAGTTTTTACGTATGAAGCACTTTATACATATATATGTATAGAGTCTCTAATCTTAGCAAAAATAAACTGCAAGCTACTGAGGCTCAAAGAGAGCTTTCCCAAAGTCACCCTGCCAGGAGCTGCACAGCCACCACCTGATCCCAAAGCTCTTCACCTCACAACTGAGCTTTCTTGTCCCCTCCCCTTCCCTCTTTTTCCCACCTGCCCCCTCCGTTTTCTGCTAATATCAGTCTCAAGTGCAACCTGTTGGCAGAAACAGACGTATGCAATATTTAATTCACTTTAATTCAAATATATTTTAGTGGATTTTTTTTCTGGGACATAACTCATTTTGATGGGAACCCACTGGATTTTAATGGGAAGCCTATTAGAGGAACATATTGTGATCTTTAATGAAGCTGGGCTGCGTGGAGAACCACCTACAGGTAATTAGAAGCCCTCCAGGCCCTTGGGGAATAAGGTGAAATGAACTTCAGTTTGTTTAAGACAATTAGTGCAGACAATGATCTGGGAATGAATTAAATGGTCCTTGATTAGGAGCAGCTGTGCAGGTGGCGTCCTCAGGAAATGGGACACACAAGTGGGGCTCTTAAGAAAGAGTGATTATTAGTGCTTATCTGTTTATATTGGCAGCTGGCACTTCCACAGGCTGGAAGTTTGATCAGGTGGCTCCTCCCTGCCCCACCCCTCCCTTCTGCCCTTCCTCATTGATCCAGGCTCTTCCTGGGTCTGCCAGGTGTCTGAAGGGGCCTTCCAGGCTCTGATAGCAGATGGGCGCATCTATAATGGCAGAGCTGGAAGCCTCTATACTCCCACTAGTACATGGCTCCATATTGCTGGACACTTCTACGCTGGTGGGATTGGCAGCCTCTGTGTTCTTAAGGATGGTGGTATTTTTGTGTTTTTTTTTTGAGACAGAATTCCACTCTTGTTGCCCAGGCAGTGCAATGGTGCTGTCTCGGCTCACTGCAACCTCCACCTCCTGAGTTCAAGCAATTCTCCTGCCTCAGCTTCCCAAAGTTGTGATTACAGGTGCCCATCACCACACCCGGCTAATTTTTGTATTTTTAGTAAAGATGGGGTTTCACCATGTTGGCCAGGCTGGTCTCAAACTCCTGACCTCAGGTGATCCGCCCACTTTGGCCTCCCAAAGTGCTGGGATTACAGGTGTGAGCCACTGAGCCCAACCAAGGATGGGCGTTTCTATACAAGTTAGAATGATGATGTCTATGCTTACACACATGCATGTGCTTACGTTTGCTGCTCTAGGAGCCACTGTACTCCTAAAAGAGGCATTGCCCCTGTTCTGGCATGGGAGCAAATTCTATTCGTGCTGGACCACTGGGCGCATTCACAGCAGAAGGAATACTAAATAGTGCACCAACCATGTCAGGCGCTTCTATACAGTAGAGATAAGCATGCTTCTCCTTTGCCCTGAATGATGGGAGGGTGGAGGAATCTTCCCCAGAAGAATGGGAAGGCTGCCTGGGAGAAGGGACATCTAGAGAGAATCCTGGTGGGAATCAGCAAGAGCGCAACTTCTATAGTGATAGAAATGGAGCTCGGCCGGGCATGGTGGCTCATGCCTGTAAGTGATCCTAGCACTTTGGGAGGCCAAGGTGGGTGGCTCACCTGAGGTCCAGAGTTCGAGACCAACATGGAGAAACCCGGTCTCTACTAAAAACACAAAAATTGTCCGGGCTTGGTGGTGCATGCCTGTAATCCCAGCTACTCAGTGGGCTGAGGCAGGAGAATCGCTTGAACCCGGGAGGTGGAGGTTGCGGTGAGCCAAAATCACGCCATTGCACTCCAGCCTGGGCAACAAGAGCAAGACTCCATTTCAAAAAAAAA
>NW_022437016.1:9385091-9444997 GCF_009761245.1 Sapajus apella | reverse complement strand
AGAAGAAGAAAGAACAGAAATAGAGCTCACAGGTGTGGCTGCTTCTATACTGATGGGAACAAAGGCATCTACAGTGGTTGAGCTGGGAGTGTCCACAGGGACAGGAATGAGTTGATTCTTCTGAAGGAACTGGTGAGTCTACACTGGCAGGGAAGTGTGTTCTATGCAGGTATAGATGGGCACATTCCTACACTCACATAAATGGAAATCTTGACATTTGCTAGAATTAGTGTTTCTGTAGATGGGCATGTCCACGCTGGCGAGGATGGGCATATCTATACTGACAGGGGTTAAGTCCTAGAAAAATATGGAGTTTTGCACTGAAAGGGATGGGCGTTTCTTCATCGGTGGGGATTGTGCTTCTACACTGGTATCTGCCATTTCCTAACTCTTTGTTTTTGAGACAGTCTCGCTCTGTCACCCAGGCTGGAGTGCAGTGGCATGATCTTGGCTCACTGCAACCTCTGCCTCCTGGGTTCAAGCAATTCTCATGCCTCAGCCTCCCAAGTAGCTGGGATTACAGGTGCGCGCCACCATGCCTGCCTAATTTTGTATTTTTAGTAGAGACGGAGTTTCACCATGTTGGCCAGGCGGGTCTTGAACTCCCAACCTCAGGCGATCTGCCTGCTTGGCCTCCCAAAGTGCTGGGATTACAGGCATGAGCCACCGCGCCTGCCTGGCACATTTCTTAACTCTTGACCAGTAAACCAGAGTGATCCCACTGACGTGTCCTCTGTTTCAGACCATTCCCTGTATGTAGGGCTGCTTGGCTCAGAGCGTAGGACCACCTGCCTATAGATGGAAGAGGCAGCTACACTGTGGGGGCGGGGAGACACAATGACAAAAGAAGCAGGACCACTGGTGACCTGTACCTGCGCAGGAGGGGACTATGCGGGAAACCCCCATCCTGGGGAGAGCCCAGAGAAATTCAGCTCAGCCCAGACCCCAGAGTGGATTCCAGGCAAACTTTCTGTACCCAGAACCAGGGAGGCCGGGGAGGGTGGCAGCCAGGACCCCCATCACCACCCAGCCGCCCAGAGCCCCTTCCCTAATCCCCTCTCAGCTCCAGCTCCTGGCAGGGGCTGCTGCGAGATTCCCCATGCAACCCTGACACAGGGCTGTAGCTAAAACATTGGTCTGGCAGTTTTCCCTCTTTAAGTTGAAGTGTGATGTTGGCAGGCAGCGAGCTGTGGTGGCAGGCTGCCAGGGGGAGCATGTGTTGGAAATCCTTGTCCCATGTTGCAGCAATCTGGGGCTCCCCCACCCGCAAACTGCTCCAGAGCCAGCCAGCCCTGGGGACCAGAGCCTCGCGCTGATGGGGAGCAGCCACTGAGATGAGGGGCCTGATGAGGCAGAGGGGCTCAGAGGACCAGGACGAGGGAGACAAGCGTGAGTAGAGATCATCAGAACTGAGATGGAGCCACAGAGAGACATGGAAACAGAACAGCCAGTGACAGAGACTTAAAGAGACACACACGGCCAGAGAAACCCAGAGACCTGTGGTCAGAGAGATCCAACGAAGACTGAGAGAAAAACTGAATTTAAAACAGATAACGACTGGGCGTGGTGGCTCAAACCTGTAATCCCAGCATTTTGGGAGGCCGAGGCAGGTGGATACTTGAGATCAGGAGTTTGAGACCAGCCTGGCCAACATGATGAAAGCCCGTCTCTACTAAAAATACAAAACTAAGCTGGGCGTGGTGGTGTGCGCCTGTAGTCCCAGCTACTCAGCAGGCTGAGGTAGGAGAATTGCTTGAAACTGAAGGCAGAGGTTGCAGTGAGCCGAGATGGTGCCACCGCACTCCAGCCCAGGTGACAGGAGCAAGCCACCTTCTCAAAATAAATAAATAAAAATAAGGAAGAGAAGAAGCACAGAAGAGTGAGCAAAAGGGACAGACTGGGCACAAGTTCTCTCTCTAAATCGCCAGTTGTCAGAAATAGATATACGTATATATTCAAATACATGTATACTATCTATAACAAGAAAGAGAATCCTCAGTGGACCAGAAACTTTGGATTTTCGGAAAGATGGACAGTAGACAGGCTTGGATTGACAGAGGGGTTCACAGCGTCTCTGCCACAGGAGGAGAGACCTGCTGTGCAAGGCGGGGCCGGCTCCAGGAGTGCTCCAAGCTCAACACCAGCAGAACCGAGGAATACTCGGACCAGCTCAAGAGCCTGGGGCAGTCATGAGAGTTAGTGGTTGAGGCCGTTTAGAGCAGCCAGGCTGGCCAGCCCTCACTGCCCAACTGTCCCCAGCACCCCCATTCCACCCATCACTCATGCTAAGCAGCCAGCAGCAGAGGAATGTGTCCGCTAGCCAGAGCTGTGCTAGGGAATATTTAGGTCTGAGAGTCAGAACATGCCCTCAAGCAGCGGCCCCCAAACTTTTTGGCACCAGGGACCAGTTTCATGGGAGGCAACCTTTCCATGGAGGAGGGGTGGGGGAGGAATGGTTTTGGGGTGAAACTGATCCACCTCAGATCATCAGGCATTAGATTCTCATAAGGAAAGCACAACCTACATCCTTGCACACTCTGTTCACAATAGGGTTTGCGCTTTTATGAGAATCTAATGCAGCCGCTGACCCAATAGGAGGTGGAGCTCAGGCGGTAATGCTTGCTGCCTGCCCCTCACCTCCTGCTGTGCAGCTCAGTTCCTGACAGGCCACAAACCAGCTCAGGTCCCTCAGCCTGGGGGTTGGGGACACCTGCCCTGGAGTATCTGATGGCACACTGGGAAATGGGAAAAACATCAACTTCCATCACAGATCACTAGTAGCACTCCTTCATGGTGAGTATCAGAGGCAAGCCCCTGAGGTCAACACCACGCTTCAGAGGCAGGCAGACAGGAATTCCCAAAGCAAAGGTGAGGGGAAAACCAAGAATGCCCAAGGATGCGAGCAAAGTCAACCCCGAAACAGAGGCATCAGGCTTCACAAAGAGAAGACCTGAGACCCAAGCAAACAGACCGAAAGAGCGATCACAAGCCAAAGAAGACCTTAAAGTGTGCAGTTACAATCCCGAGGGAGATGAGAGAAGATAACATATTCATGAATTGAGGACAGGTTGTTCCTAAAATGAATCACTAAAAGATCTCAGAAATTTAAAATAATTGTTCAAATTTAAAACTCAGTAGGTTGGCTGAACAGTAGCATAAATACAGCTAAAGAGAAAACTGGAATCAACTTAAAGACATGCAGCCCCTTTACCTCGTCTA
Organism: Sapajus apella; assembly: GCF_009761245.1. Lineage (NCBI taxonomy): Eukaryota > Metazoa > Chordata > Mammalia > Primates > Cebidae > Sapajus > Sapajus apella. The sequence continues at coordinate 9,441,778 of NW_022437016.1, read as the reverse complement.
GGTGTTCGCTTAGAGAAGCCCTCATGTATGTATGGAAATAAGCATAGAAGTGTTCACTGCATGGGAGGCCGAGGCAGGCGGATCACGAGGTCAAGAGATCGAGACCATCCTGGCCAACATGGTGAAACCCCATCTCTACTAAAAATACAAAAATTAGCTGGGCGTGGTGGTGCCTGCCTGTAGTCCCAGCTACTCAGGACGCTGAGGCAGGAGAATTGCTTGAACTGGGGAGGCGGAGGTTGCAGTGAGCCGAGATTGCGCCACTGCACTCCAGCTTGGTCCCTGGCAACAGAAGGAGACTCTGTCTCAAAAAAAAAAAAAAAAAAAAGTGTTCACTGCAGAACTGCTTGAAATAGAAAAAGTTGGAAGCAACCTATCACTCAAAAGAGAACGGATAAGAACGGATGAAGAAATCATGTTTTGATCCCATCACAGAATCCTATACAACAGGTTAAAGGAATTACCTAGGGCAACATGTATCCACACGAATACATTTTAAAAATATGATGCCTAGTGGGGGGAAATGGGCAATTGCAAAATGACGGATTTTACTATATGCCTTTTTTTTTTTTTTTTTTTTAAGAGATGGAGTTTTGCTCTGTTGTCTTTGCCCAGGCTGGAGTGTAATGGTGTGCTTTTGTCTCACTGCAACCTCTGCCTCCTGAGTTCAAGAGATTCTCCTGCTTCAGTCTCCCAAGTAGCTGGGACTACAGGCACATGCCATCACACCCAGCTAATTTTTGTATTTTTAGTAGAGATGGGGTTTCACCACGTTGGCCAGGCTGGTCTCAAACTCCTGACCTCAGGCGATCCGCCCGCTTTGGCCTCCCAAAGTGCTGGGATTACAGGCATGAGCCACCACGCCCAGTCCGCTATATACCTTTTTTGATGCTGTCGATATAACATGGATGATTATGCTTCAATAAAATTTATATTAAAAAACATATATGGAGCCAGTAATAGTGATGCACCTCTAGTCCCAGCTACACAGGAGGCTGAGGCAGGAGGATCACTTAGGCTCAGAAAGTTAAAACCAGCCTGGGCAACATAGCAAGACCTGTCTCAAAACAAAAACAAAAGTTGGGTGCAGTGGCTCATGCTTGTAATCCCAGCACTTTGGGAGGCCAAGGCGAGCGGATCACCTGAGGTCAGGAGTTTGAGATCCACCTGGCTAACGTGGTGAAACCCCATCTCTACTAAAATACAAAAATTAGCCAGGTAGGGTGGTGCATGCCTGTAAGCCCAGCTACTTGGGAGGTTGAGGTGGAAGAAATGCTTGAACTGGGGAGGTGGAGGTTGTAGTGAGCCAAGATCGTGCCACTGCAATCCAGCCTGGGTGATAAAGTGAGACTCCCTCTCAAAACAAAGACAAAAATATATATGGAGAGTGCATACCCAAAATACATAAAGAATCCTTATAATGTGGTAAGACAAAGATGGAGAAAGATTTGAACAGAAATTTCACAAAAGAAGTTACGTGAATGAGAATAATTACATGAAAAGATACTCCTCTAGTCCTTAGAGAAATGAAATTAAAATAATAACAAAGTACCACTACGCACTAAACTTAAAAAAAAAACTGGCGTTACCAAGTGTTGGCAAGGATATGGGCAACTGGAACTCTCATAGATTGCTGGTGGAAATGCAAAACGGCACAGCCACTTTGGAAAACAGTATGTTATCATTCTATAAAGTTAAACATAACTTTAAAGTTAAGCTTATAAAGTTAAACACAAACTTACCCTATCACACAGCAATTCTACTTCCAAGTATTTACCAAAGATAAATTAAAATATATGTTCACACAAAGATTAATACACAGATATTTGGCCAAGCATGGTGGCTCACACCAGTAATCCCACATTTTGGGAGGCCAAGGGGGGCAGATCACTTGAGGTCAGGAGTTCAAGACCAGCCTGGCCAACATGGCGAAACCCCATCTCTACTAAAAATACAAAAAAATTAGCCAGGCATGGTGGCATGCGCCTGTAATCCCAGCTGCTTTGGAGGCTGAGCCAGGGGAATTGCTTGGGCCCCAGAGGCGAAGGTTGCAGTGAGCCAAGATCACACCACTGCACTCCAGCCTGGGAGACAGAGCAAGACTCCATCTCAGAAAAAAAAAAAAATACACACAGATATTCATAATTGTATCATTCAGAATAGCCCTAAACTGGAAGCAACTCAAATGTTTGTCAACTAGTAAATGGATAAATGAATTGTATTATCCATACTTGGGAATACTACTTAGCAATAAAAAGGATGAAGCATTTATAACACATGCAAAGACATGCTGAATCTCAAAAATATTATGCTAAGTAAGAGAAATCAAACATCAAAGACTGTACTGCATGATTTCATTTACAGGAAATGCCAGAAAAGGCAAAACCATAGTGACAGAAAGCAGTTGTTGTCTAGGGCCAGGGCAGGGGCAGGGACTTGACTGCAAAGTGATAGTAGGAAATTTTTTTGGGTGGCAGAATTGTTTTATATCTTGATTGTGCTTGTGGTTACAGAATTTCACACAATGACCAAAGTCATCATATGGTACTAAAAAATAAGTGAGTTCTATCATATACAAGTAATCCCTTAATTTGTAATAAGTGAATCCTATCCTATACAATGATAGGACTCATTTATTTTAAGTGTACCATTTGACAAAAAAGGTAAATTGGAAATTGCAAAGACCAGGCTGGGCGTAATGGCTCATGCCTGTAATCCCAGCACTTTGGGAGGCCGAGGTAGGCAGATCACTTGAGGTCAGGAGTTCAAGACCAGCCTGGCCAACACGGTGAAACCCTACCTCTAATAAAAAATATAAACATTAGCCGGGCATGGTGGTAGGTGCCTATAATCCCAGCTACTCAGGAGCCTGAGGCAGGAGAACCGCTTGAACCCGGGAGGTTGAGGTTGCAGTGAGCCGAGATTGCACCACTGCACTCCAGCCTGGATGACAGAGTGAGACCTTGTCTCTAAATAAATAAATATCACAAAGACCAAATTCAACTTAGTTGTTACCTGTGGAGAAGGAAGAAGGGGGATAGAACAGGGAGGAAAACAGAGCTGTAGCTGTCGTGATAATGTTTTGTTTCTTAAAAATGAAGATCAGAATCAAATATGGGGAAATGTTACAATCTGACAAGGTTGGGTGATATGTACTAGTGTGTTTAGTATATTACTTATTCTTTATATTTTTCTGAATTGTGGAAATATTTCAAAACTGCTCTTGAAAGAATGAATTAGTTTAAAATAAGCCAACGGATTCTCTCAGACTTTAGTGCAAAAACCCCAGACAACTAAATGGCATGGAGACTACACATAGAAGTTTCAATATTTATCTAGTACTTAGTAGAAGTTCCCGTAAGGAGAAAATGGAGAAAAGATCATCAATCAATCAATCAATCGAGGATATTTCCTCAAAGTGAAAAAGAACAAGAATCTTTAGATTGAGAGGATCAGTCAGGTGCTAAGTAAGAGAATTTGTTGAGGCAGGGGTCTGGGGTGCAGGGATTCCTGGACACAGGTAAAATTTTAGTGAGAAAAGTCTTGAGAGACAAACATAACGAGACTGCTTATTCTCCGAGAAATAAGAATCAGATTGGCGAATGACTTTTCTTTAACAATATTGGAAGACAATGGAAAAAGAGATTCACATTTCTTTGGAAATTATTTTGATCCTAAGATTATATACCTAACCTAACTGACTTCAAAAGTAAGAGAAGGCCAGGCAGATGGCTTACAGCTGTAATCCCAGCACTTTGGGAGGCCGAGGCAGCCAGATCACCTGAGGTTGGAGGAATTCGAGATCAGCCTGGCCAACATGGCAAAATCCTGTCTCTACTAAAAATACGAAAAAAATTAGCCAGGCATGGTGGCATGTGCCTGTAGTCCCAGCTACTGGGGAGGCTGAAGCATGAGAATTGCTTGAACTCAGGCAGCAGAGGTTGCCCTGAGCTGAGATCACGCCACTGCAGTCCAGCCTGGGCAACAGAGACAGACTCTGTCTCAATTAAAAAAAAAAAAAAATTTGAGAAGAAAATGAAGATGTTTTGGACAGATTCTATCTGAACAAATTTATTACTCACAGACTCTAAAGAAACTACTGGAGACTGTATCCAAGAAAAAGAAAGTGAATACAAGACCAAAAAAGACATAGAGTACAGGTAACAGTAATTTAAAAAAAAACAGTAAAATTTCCTAGCTAAGTCTAACATTTGGTGAATAACATAACAGCAACAGCAGCAGCAGCAATAGCAATGATGACGGTAACCATGGAGGAACTAAAACCCCAGATAATTTCAATGCGGAATGTATCAGGAATAAGGATGGGGAGTGAAAGTGCCATTAACTTCTTCAAGGAGAGGATAGAAGCGCGAAGGAACTCTAGACATACACAGAAAAATGCAAGTTTAAATATGTCTTAAACATTTCCTGGAAAGAGATTTCTGTTTCTTGGTAGGATATGGTAGGTTATGGCTGGTCAATCCTCTCACTTCATTAATTAGGTAAAACGGAAATAAATTGCAAAGTCATTAAAGGCATCACTGAGCTATGGTAATGATGACAACATGAGCTAAAATCCAGAGAAGGAGGAATCCTTCCTAGGTGACTTGGTGATCATCAGACTACCTTTTGCAAAATTATGACTGAGACAGTAAAAGAGCTTGATCTTAATCAACTCCATCTTGCTTCTAACCTCCAAGCCGTCCTCGTTCATTCTTGGGCATAGGCTGAACTAACTTTGAGAAAAACTTAGTTTATAGTTTAAAACAAAGTTTTTTTTTGTTTGTTTTTTTTTTTTGAGACGGAGTTTCACTCATGTTACCCAGGCTGGAGTGCAATGGCGCGATCTCGGCTCACCGCAACCTCTGCCTCCTGGGTTCAGGCAATTCTCCTGCCTCAGCCTCCTGAGTAGCTGGGATTACAGGCACGTGCCACCATGCCCAGCTAATTTTTTTTTTGTACTTTTAGTAGAGACGGGGTTTCACCATGTTGACCAGGATGGTCTCGATCTCTTGACCTCGTGATCCACCCGCCTCGGCCTCCCAAAGTGCTGGGATTACAGGCTTGAGCCACCACGCCCGGCCTAAAACAAAGTTTAAAGCTTAAAACAGCCCTTTCCCAAAGCAGACCTCCTTCTCGCCTGGGGACTAGATCGCCTTTGTAGGACTAACTTTAGCAACAAGATTAGAAATTCTGGTTTAGGAGTCATGCAGCTGGAGACCAAGATTCTGACCCTCCCTAAACTGTTCCTGAGATCACTGCTTGAGATATTTGCAGATGCTGCACGTGATGGATCAGCTGGCCCCACCAGATCAATAAACTGGCTCATCTGATCCTGTGGCCCCCACCCAGGAACTGACTCAGCACAAGAAGGCAGCTTCCACTCCCTATTATTTCATCCCTGACCAATCAGCACTCCTGGCTCACGGGCTTCCCCCAGTCCACCAAGTTGTCCTTAAAAACTGTGTTTCCTGAATGCTTGGGGAGACTGATTTGAGTAAGAATAAAAATCCAATCTCCGGCACAGCCAGCTCTGCGTGAATTATTCTTTCTCTCTTGCAATCCCCCGGTCTTGCTAAATCTGCTCTGTCTAGGCAGCAGGCAAGGTGACCCCCTTGGGGGATTACAATAACTGTTTTCCTCTCTGGTAGCACTTCCCAATTCTAAGCTTGGACTGAAGATCTTGCTTGGTTCAGGCTGAGAGGCTCTGCTGAAGGAAAGAGAAGCCAAAAAAGCTTTTGGTGGCTTTCTTACAGTGCCCATGTGATGGGTGAAAACTCAAGGCATTCCCAATGTATGTGGCTGGTGTTCCTTGCAGAACATTTCTTCAGTTCTGGGGCTGTGTGGAGGCTGAGTGGCTGAGCCAAAAGCTTCTGGAAAGTGGAGTGAAATCTCCGGTGGTTTCACTGTGCTTAGTCCCACCAGAAGGAAGGGGACTGCCACAAACACAGGGACCCCTCCCCCCCACATCAAGAGACTAAAGAGCTAAGCTCAAACCACCACAGGGAGGATCTGAACCTCTCACCATCATTTAGAGCTGACAAGGTAGAGATCTTCCAGTCTCTCAATCAGAAGCCCAGGAGAACCAGACCCCAAGAACAGGAGTGAATCAGAGATAGGCTGAGACTAAAAGTGCCACTCTGCCTTGACCTACCTAAATCCCTGATTGTACTGAGGTGATCAGCTCCTCCATCCTATCTACTTAACAGAGGAATGGGGAAATCTTCATCTGGAGCCTCTATGATTCTTTTATGCACAATGTGTGGCATAATTTTTTAAATTGTTCATTATGATGTATAGTGACAGGAAAATGTGACCAATAATCAGTAGAAGAAAAAACAACAGAAGCAAAGCCACAAATAAACTAGATACTAGAGTTATCAGACAAGGGCTTTAAAATAACTACAATTACTGTGTTAAATAAAATTGTGGAAAAGATGGACTAAAGGAATGCAAAGATGGAGAATATCAACAGATACTTGAAATGTACAAACATAATCAAGGGAACATTCTAAAATAAGAATATCAAAACTAAAAAACTCATTAAATGAGCTTCACTGTAGTTTAGATACAGCTGAAAAGGTAATTAGTGAAGAGGGAAATAGGTCCAAAGAAAATATTTAGATAGGTCAGAAACATGGAAAAAGGCAAATGAATGGAAAATATGGAAAAAAGACAAAGACATAGGTGATACAGTGAAAAAAAATGCCTTCCTCTCTTTCCTCTATTATCATCATATAATTGTGATTCCAGAAATAGAGAAGAAAGAAAAGGGAGTAGAAAAACATTTGAAGAGATCATGACTGAGAATTTTTCAAAACTGCAAAAAGGGAGTAACCCAAAAATACAGGAAGTTCAGCAAACCCAGGAGGTTAAAAATAAGGAAAACCACATCTAAGGGCATTACAGATAAATTATTGAAAACAAAAGATAGAGATTATCTTAAAACAGAAAGAGACACGGGGAGGAAAAAGACACATTACCACATCTTCAAAGACAAGCTGTAAAGCTGACTTCAGTGGAAATCACAGAAGACGGGACACCGCATAACGAAATTGTTAAAGTACAGAAGGGAAAATTCTGGCAACTTAGAATGCTACACACAACAAAATACCCTTCCAAACTGAAGGTGATGTCCTCTTAATGCTTCTCCAAAAATAAAAAAAAATACTGAAGCTGAAACAATAATATTTCAAATAAACAAAGGTTGAAAAATTTATTGCCAGAAGCTTCACAGACTAAAGCAGCTTCTTCAGATCAGGAAAATGAGTCCAGCTGGATGTACGGAACTTCAGGGAAGAATGAGGAATATAGACAAATACCAGAGTAAATATTTTAAAACTGTTTGTAACAATGATAAAAATGTGTTGTGAGGTTTATAACATATACGAAAGTAAAGTGATATGATAACAATATTACAAAGATCACAAAGAGGTAAATGGAGTTAAATTATTTACTTCAGGAAACTGCATCATCTAGGAAATGGTAAAGGGACCAAGTTAATACCTACAGATGTGGGACAATAGCAAATGGTCTAATATACCTGCAACTGGAATCCCAGAAGTAGAAGAGAGAGAAAAGAAACAGGTCAGAATAAATATTTGAAGACACAATGACTGACAATTTCCCTAAAATTAGTGAAAGACAGCAAATAACAAATCACAGATCCAAGAAGCTCAGAGAATGCCAAGGAGGATAATTTTTTAAAGAGAAAATCATATCATATTCGAACTCCTGAAAATTTAAGAGAAAATCTTGAATCTTACAGGCAGCCAGAAATAAAAGGCACATTACATTCAAAGGTACAAAGATGGGAACTACAGCAGATCGCTCAGTGGAAACTACACAAGTTCAGAAGTTCTTAAAGTAACATAATTAAAGTATTGAAAGATAAAATACCTGTCAAACTTGAATTTTCTACCTAGTAAGAATATCTTTCAAAAAACTTAGGAGACATAAGAACTTTTTAGACCAACAAAAACTGACAATATTTATTACTGGCAGATCCTCACTGAAGACATGTTAAAAGAACTTTTTTAGGTAGAAGGAGTAAGATTGGATGTTAGTTCCCTGAAAATCTCACGTTGAAATGTAGTCCCCAGTGTTGGAGCTGGGCCTGCTGAAAGGTGTTTGGATCATGGGGGAGGATCCCTAATGAATGGCTTAGCACCATCCCCCTTGGTGATGAGTGAGTTCTCACTCTGGCAGTTCACATGAGGTCTGGTTGTTTAATAACGTGGCACCTCTCTCTTCTCTCTCTTGCTCCCTCTCTCATCATATGATTTGCCTGCTCCCTCTTTGCCTTCTGCCATGATTGCAAGCTTGCTGAGGGCCTCCCCAGAAGCAGACTCTGGCACCATGCTTCCTGTACAGCCTGCAGAACTGTGAGCCAATCAAATCTCTTTTCTTTATATGTTATCCAGTCTCAGGTATTCCTTTACAGCAATGCAAAATGGACTAACACAATACCAGATAGCAGCTTGGATCTGTACTAAGAAATGAAGTGATGGAAATAGCCTAAATTAAATATAAAATTCAGTGTATTGTGGGTATATAGCATATGTAAAAGTAAAATGTATGTTAAAATAGCATAAAGGATGGGACAGAGAAATCAGAAGTATACCATTCTGTGATGCTTACACTACACATGAAACAGTACAATATTATTTGAAAGTAGACTGATATCAATCATATACGTATATAATAAACCATAGGACAACTACCAAAATATTTTTGAAGATGTATAAATAATAAGCCACTAGTGAGCATCATAAAAACATCAATCCAAAAGAAGTGGGGGGTGGGGGGAAGAAACAGAACAGATGGAACAAATAAGAGCTAGCAAATGTTATATTTTCCTTTGGCCATTTCAATGATTTTGTTAAGGCACATAATCTAAATACACCAAATAAAGAAAAATATTGTAGGTTGAATTTTTTAAAAATAGCAAGACCCAATTATATTCTGTCTACAAGAAACCCAGTTAAATATAAAAGCATAGACAGGGTAAAAATAAGAGTGAGAAAAGATAGACCTTCCAAACAAAAGGAAATGAAAATTAGAGTGACTGTATTAATATCACACAAACTAGACATCAGAACAAGGAATATTACTGTGGATAAGGAAGGAAATTACCTGACAATAAAAGAGTCAATTCACCAAAAAGACATAATAACATATAACAACAGAGGTTCAAAAATACATGAAGCAAAATTTGGTAGAATTGAAAGGAGAAATGGACAAATCCACAATTATACTTGGAGATTTCAACATTTTCCTCTAGTAATAAAAATAATAAGTAGATAAAAAACAGAAAAATTATAGACAAAATATCATGAAACTTCACCTTATTAAATTTTAAAGAATAACCTGTCCAGCAATAGAAGAATATATGTTCTGTTTGGGTGCACACGAAACATTCATCAAGATGGACCATATTCTGAGCCAAAAAAATAACAAATTGAAAATAACTGAATTTACTCAAAGTATGTTATCATATGTAATGGAATCGAACTGAAGATCAATAATAGGCCAGGAAAAAATAAAATACAAAAAAGAAAAGATCAATAACAGAAAGATAACTGGAAATGAAACCATACATTTAGAGATGACCCCTGGGTCAAAGAACCAGTCACAAGGGAAATAAGAAAATATTTTAAATTGAATAAAATGAAAATACAACATAACGAAATGAAAATGAAAATACAGTATATCAGAATTTATTGGATGCAGCTAAAGCAGTATTTAGAGAAAATGTATAGCATCAAATATTTGTATCAGTAAAGAAGATAGTATCAAACCAATTATCTAAACTCCTAAGTCAATAAACCAGAAAAAGCAGATCAAATTAAACACAAATCAAATAGAAGAAAATAAATCATAAAGATATGAGCAGAAAGGAATTAAATTGAGAGTAGAAAAGTGATCAAATGAAACTATTAGCTTGTCATTGAAAATATTACTAGCATTCATAAATCTCTAATCAACCTGGCCAAGAATAAAAGGAGAGAAGGTATGTTACAAATATTAGAAATGAAAGCTACAGTATGACTTTAGATGCTACAGACATTATAGAAATAACAAAATAATTTGACAGGCTGGGCACGGTGCCTCATGCCTGTAATCCTAGCACTTTGGGAGGCCGAGGCAGGCAGATCACGAGGTCAGGAGTTTGAAACCAGCCTGACCAACATGGTGAAACCCCGTCGCTACTAAAAATACAAAAATTAGCCAGGCGTAGTGGCACACCCCTGTAATCCCAGCTACTCAGGAGGCTGAGGCAGGAGAATCACTTGAACCCAGGAGGTGGAAGTTGCAGTGAGCTGAGATTGTGCCATTGCACTCTAGCCTGGGAGACAGAGCAAGACTCTGTCTCAAAGAAAAAAAAAAAAAGAATTTGATAAACAATGCTATCTTCCTAAATTCAACCACTTAGATGAAATAAACAAATTCCTTGGAAAGTATCAACTATCAAAGCCCACTAAAGAAGAAATAAATAAACTGATTAGTCCTATATCTATTAAGGAAATTGAATTCATAGTTACAATGTTAAAACTTACAGCAAAGATAACTTCAAGCCCAGTTAGCTTTATTGGAGAATTATACCTAATACTTAAGGAAGAACTAACACCAGTTACATACAGACTGTTCCATACTATGTAAGAATAGGGACGTAGACAATACCATCTTGGATATAGAAGGGGACAAAGATTTCATGACAAAGATGTCAAACGCAATCACAACAAAAGCAAACCTTGACAAATGGGATCTAATGAAATGTAAAACCTTCTGCACATCAAAATAAACTATCAACAGAGTAAACAGACAACATTCAGAATAGGAGAAAATATTTGCAAACTAAGCACCTGACAAAGTTCTAATATCCAGCATATGTAAGGAACTTAAACGAATTTACAAGAAAAAAAAAACATTAAAAAGTGGGCAAAGAACATGAATAGACACATGCAGCCGACAAGAATATGAAAAAAAGCTCAATATCACTGATCATTAGAGAAATGCAATTCAAAACCAGTGAGACACTATCTCACACAAGTCAGAGTGGCTATTACTATAGTGTTTGTTTGCTTGTTTGTTTTTTGAGTTGGAGTCTCGCTCTGTCACCAGACTGGAGTGCCAGGCGTGATTGCGGCTCACTGCAACCTCTGACTCCCTGGTTCAAGTGATCCTCCTGCCTCAGCCTCCCAATGGGATTACAGGCATGTGCCACCACACCCCACTAATTTTTGTATTTTTAATAGAGATGGGATTTCACCATGTTGACTAGGATGGTCTCGAACTCCTGAACTTGTGATCTGCCTGCCTTGGTCTCCTCCCAAAGTGCTGGGATAACAGGCGTGAGCCACCATGCCTAGCCTAGAGTGGCTATTACTAAAAAGTCAAGAAGTAACATGCTGATGAGGTTGTGGAGAAAAGGGGACCCTTATACACTGTTGGTGGGAATGTAAATGAGTTCAACCATTGCATATCCGTACGGAAAAAAATGAACCTCAACCATACCTTTCACCATACTCTAAATGAGTCATAGACCTAAGTGTAAAACCTGATACTGTAACAATTCTAGAAGAAAACATATGTAGAAATCTTTGTTACCTTGGATGAACAAAGATTTCTCAGCTATGACACCAAAATCATGAGAGAAACAAAAACAATAAATTGGATTTTACCAAAATTAAGAACCCCTCCTTTTTAAAAGACACTATTGTTTTTCGGTTTGTTTGTTTTTTGTTTTTTTGAGACAAGGTCTCACTCTGTAGCCTAGGCTGGAGTGCAGTGGCGAGATCTCGGCTCACTGCAACCTCTGCCTCCCAGGTTCAAACGGTCCTCCTGCCTCAGCCTCCCTAGTAGCTGGGAGTACAGGTGTGTACCATGAATCCTGGCTAATTTTTGTAGTTTTAGTAGAGACAGGGTTTCACCATGTTGGCCAGGATGGTTTTGAATTCCTGACCTCAGGTAATCCACCCACCTTGGCCTCTCAAAGTGCTGGGATTATAGGCATGAGCCACGTGCCCAGCCTAAGGACACTATTGAAAGAATGAAAAGACAAACCACAGACTGAAAGAAAATGTTTTCAACTTGTGTATCTAATAAAGGATTTGCATCCAGGATAAGAAGAAACTCCCAAAATTTAACAATGAGAAAACACACAACCTAATAAAAATATGGTCTCAAGATTTGAATAGATGGGAGAAAATATACCAAACAAATTGTTTCAGCTCTTTATTGCTGAGTACCAGATAACTCCCAAACATGCAGGAATGCAAAACAGTAATGACTTATTATTTCTCAGTATCGTATGGGTCAAGATTTCTGTCAGGGCTGGGCTAGGCGGTCCTTCTGTTCCATGTGGTCTCATCTGGTGACCCTCACTTGGTTGTATTAAGTATGTGGCTGGGCTGGAAGCTCCAAGAAGCTTTGCTTACATCTGGCACCTGCTCAAAGGCGTTCTCCAAACCGCGTCCCATCATTCAGTCGTGTGAACGTCTATACTTCATGGCGGTAGAGTTGCCAGGGCACAATGTTGAAAGCTGCTGGAACTGCTTAAGGGCCAGGCAAGGAATTGGCACTATGTCACTTCTGCCACATTCCGTCAGCCAAAGCAAGTCACAGGGCCAGCCTGGATTTCAGGTCAAGGGAATTAGACTCCACTTCTGCAGGCACATGCACTCATAGGGACAGGAAGAATTGTTGGCAACCATATTTGGAAACTCTACCACACCAATGATAACAATTAGAAGGTAGTATTTGTACAAATGTAGAAAAATTAATTTAGGTAAAACATTAAAGGAAAAAATATGACAAACCACCAGAAAAATAAAACTTCTATGTAATTTCAGCATGGCTTAAAAATATACAAAGCAGGCCGGGCGCGGTGGCTCACGCCTGTAATCCCAGCACTTTGGGAGGCCGAGGCGGGTGGATCACGAGGTCAAGAAATTGAGACCATCCTGGTCAATATGGTGAAACCCCGTCTCTACTAAAAATACAAAAAATCAGCTGGGCATGGTGGCGCATGCCTGTAATCCCAGCTACTCAGGAGGCTGAGGCAGGAGAATTGCCTGAACCCAGGAGGTGGAGGTTGCGGTGAGCCAAGATTGAGCCATTGCACTCCAGCCTGGGTAACATGAGTGAAACTCCGTCTCAAAACTGAGTAGCTGGGATTAAAAAAATATATATATATATATATATACACACAAAGCAAATGCTGATTGAATAGAAATGAGAAATAAATAAATCCACAAAGGTGATGGTATGTTTTACTATCCACCTCTCTCAGAAAATGACATCAAAAATAAAATAAATTTAAAATAAGCAAATATAAAGTAAATAAGGATACAGAGTTGAATGGCACAATAAATAAGTTTAATTTATTAGATAGATAATAGATATCATTTTCTCCCCATCAAAAAGAAAATAGATATTCTTTTCAACTATCCATGAAACACAAAATGCTGACTGTATTATCCCTTAAAATAAATCTTAACACATTTCATAAATTATATAGGTCACTTCCTCTGAGTTTGATGAGATGGAAGTAGAAATAAACAACATCAAAATTAACTCTTAGTCCAGAATTTTTTTAAAACTGAAACTGTTTAGAAAATAGCAATATTTAGAAGTGAGTGCTAGCATTCCACATCCAGCAAAGTCTGAATAGCTTGTTTTGGATCAGCCCTCCCACTGAGAAAAAACAACCAGAAAATCTGGATTAAAAACTACATTTCAAGGCATTGGAGAGCTACCAAGACAGTGTAAGTTTGGGGCCAAGATCTGGAGTGGGAGGAAATATAAGATAGGTGAGCCCAGTATTTGGCAGCAAATTTCCACTCAAGAGACTTGCTAATTTAGAAACTGAAGTAACAGTTTGGAGGCCAAGAAGCTGAGCAGAAATTTCAGCAGTCTCAGAGGCTAGGGGACAAAAATTGGAGTTGAGGATCGGTGGAAGATGGGGAACCAGGTAAACATTACCAGCTTCCTTTGAATGAACCCTGGAAATAGATCAGCCCTCATAAGGATGAAGTCCAACTTTGAATCATCTCAATTTCTCCCCAGTTGGAATAAGATGAGCTGCCTCTAGCTTATCCATCTGCCAAAAGCAAAAGAACATCCTCTCTGGAGAAAGATCACATCATCCAGAGCTTCAAATTATCTCTATAATTTTTTCACACACAATGCCCAGCACTCAATCAATAAAAACCAGGTCCACAGAAGATATGCTTTGATTGAAAACCAAGAGAATAAAAATTAGGTAAAATAGGTTCGACTTTTGCCAACAGCTGAGTAGTTTGAATCTTTATCAAACCAATTCTGCCTCAGATGACAACCATAGGCTCTTGCAAAATATGATAAACAACTATCTGAAATCCATACCAAGCAACCAACAAGCAGGCAGAAACTGGAGGAAAATGACATTTGAAAGGAGGCAAAGGCACTGGGTGATCTGCACATTTCAACAGTTCTTTGCACAAGAGATAAGAAAAGCATAAAAGCATAAAAGCACAGTCTGTCCTCTGTGGAGTTACTAAAACATGGAGAGAAAATCTAGTCTTGGCCGGGCGCGATGGCTCATGCCTGTAATCCCAGCACTTTGGGAGGCCAAGGTGGGTGGATCACTTGAGATCAGGTGTTCGAGATCAGCCTGTCCAACATGGTGAAATCCCGTCTCTAATAAAAATACAAAAAATTAGCTGGGCATGGTGGCACAGCTACTTAGCTGAGTGCTGAGCTGAATCTCAGCTACTCGGGAGGCTAAGGTAGGAGAATTGCTTGTGCCTGGGAGGCAGAGGTTGCAGTGAGCTGAGATCATGCCATTGTACTCCAGTCTGGGTGACAGAAAGAGACTCCATCTCAAATAAAAAAAAGAAAGGAAAGAAAAGAGAATCTAGTCTTACATAAGAATCAAAAGGCAGAGTTTCTACTTTAGCTGGAAATTGAGGGGATAACTCCCAGAAAGAAGAGAACTAGGTAGGCGGAGCCCTAAATTCTATGTGCAAACTATTCCCAAGTCTCTGGATGACCCCTGAACCAGCATCCATTGGGCTGGTTCCAAGCAACACATCCAAGGCTCAAAGAACTGAACTGACATTTCAGTTGCCACCCACCACAGAGGAGACAGAATTTACAGCTTGGGTTCAACCAAAGCAATTGTTTAAAAAAATACAAAACAACGAAAACAGCACTTTTAAGAGGAGCATACCAGAATCCAAAGTTTCTGCAGCTTATCACTCACAATGTCCAGGATATAATCCAAAGCTACTTGACATATAAGAAACAGGAAAACATGACCCATTTTTAGGAGAAAAAATAATTCATGGAGAATGCCCTTAAGATGACTCAGATGTTAGAATCAGTAGACAAGTGTTTTAAGACAGGTGTTTTTTAACTGTGCTCCAGAATATAAGGGAAAATATACTTTTAATTAATAAAATATAGGAAATAGGCTAGGTGTGGTGGCTCATACCTATAATCCCCACACTCTGGGAGTCCGAGGTACCTGGATCACTTGAGACCAGGTTCTTGAGACCCTCCTGGCCAACATGCGGAAACCCCATCTCTACTAAAAATACAAAAATTAGCTGGGCATGATGGTGCATGCCGGTAGCCCAGCTACTTGGGAGGCTGAGGAAGGAGAATCGCTTGAACCTGGGAGGCGGAGGTGTCAGTGAGCCAAGATCAAGCCACTGCACTCCAGCCAGGTTGACTGAAGGAGACTCCGTCTCAAAAAAAAAAAAAAAAAAAAGAAAGAAAGAAAAGAAAAAATGCTTTAAAAAATTCTAGCAACCTAGAATATTTACGTAGTGAAAATATCCTTTGATAGTAAATATAAAATAAAGGTACATTCATATTTTTTTAAAGGGGAGAAAATATCACAAATAGGTTTTGTACTGCATGAAATGCTAAAGGAAACTCCTCAAAAAAAAAATCAAGGCATAAAATGCTCTTCCCAAGTCTAACCATATCAATATTTACATTAGTGTTAACACACTAAACGCTATAATTAAAAGTCATATTGCCCTAATGAATTAAAAAACCCATAATATGCCATCTACAAGAGACCCACGTTAAATATAGGTTGAAAGTAAATAGAAAAAAAAGTTATACCATGTGAAAAGTAAGTATAAGAAAGCTGGAGTGGTTACATTAATGTCATGTAGACCTCAAGGAAAACAATATTTCCAGAGATAAAGGAATCATTTTATTATTATATGGGGGTAAAAATCATATATATGTATGTTTTTAAGAATAAAGCTCTGAGGTACATCAAGCAAAAATTCATAAAATTAAAGGAAAAAGGAGGCAATATCATAATCATATTTGAAGATTTTTGTACCCCTCTTTCAGCACTTAATAGAACAATTAGACCAAAAATAAACCAATATAAATGTAGTATATATGTACTACATCTAATAATTGCAGAATAGACATAGAACTTTTCAAATGCCCATAACATATTCACCAGTACATATCATATGCCAGACCATAAAGCAAGTCTCCGTGCATTTTAAAGAATCAAAGTTACACAGAATATGTTTTCTGACCACAATAGAAATTTTATTGAGAATCAATAAAAATAAGATATTCGGCAATTAAACAATATACTTTTTTTTTTTGAGATGGAGTTTTGCTCTTGTTGCCCAGGCTGGAGCGCAAAGGTGAGATCTTGGCTCACGGCAACCTCCATCTCCAAAGTTCAAGAGATTCTCCTGCCTCAGCCTCCTGAGTAGCTGGGATTACAGACACCTGTCACCATGCCCAGCTCATTTTTGTATTTTTAGTAGAAACAGGGTTTCACCATGTTGGCCAGACTGATCTTGAACTTCTGACCTCAGGTGATCCACCCACCTCAGCCTCCCAAAGTGTTGGGATTACAGGCATGAGCCACTGCACCTGGCCCAAACAATATACTTCTAAATAGTCCACAAGTCAGAGAACAAAACCCAAAATAAATTATATAATATTATCCAGAATCTACAAAGAACTAAAACAGATTTACAAGAAAAAAGCCCATTCAAAAGTGGGCGAAGGATATGAACAGACACTTTACAAAAGAAGACATACATGAGGCCAACAGACATATGAAAAAATGCTCATCATCATCGGTCATTAGAGAAATGCAAATCAAAACTACATTGAGATACCATCTCACGCCAGTTAGAGCGGCAATCATTAAAAAATCTGGAGACAACAGATGCTAGAGAGGATGTGGAGAAATAGGAACACTTTTACACTGTTGGTGGGAGTGTAAATTAGTTCAACCATTGTGGAAGACAGTGTGGTGATTCCTCAAGGACCTAGAGATAGAAATTCCATTTGACCCAGCAATCCCATTACTGGGTATATATCTAAAGGATTATAAATTGTCCTACTATAAGGACACATGCACAAGAATGTTCATTGCAGCACAGTTTACAATAGCAGACCTGGAACTAACCCAAATGCCCATCGACGATAGACTGGACAGGGAAAATGTGGCACATATACACCATGGAATATCATGCAGCCATCAAAAACGACGAGTTCATGTCCTTTGTAGGGACATGGATGAACCTGGAAACCATCATTCTCAGCAAACTGACACAAGAACAGAAAATCAACCACCACATGTTCTCACTAATAGGCGGGTGTTGAACAGTGAGAACACATGGACACAGGGAGGGGAGCATCACACAGTGGGGTCTGTCAGGGGGAAATAGGGCAGGACAGCAGGGGGTGGGGAGTTGGGGAGAGACAGCATGAGGAGAAATGCCAGATATAGGTGATGGGGAGGAAGGCAGCAAATCACACTGCCATGTGTGTTCCTATGCAACAATCTTGTTCTTCACATATACCCCAAAACCTAAAATGCAATAAAAAAGTTAAATTTTAAAAAATTATATAATATTTTATATTGAATAATAAAAATGTACCATATAAGGATCTGTGAGATGCAGCCAAAGCAGTCCTTAGGGGGAAAATTGTAGTTTAAATACTTATATTAGAAAAGAAGAAAGTTTGAATGTGTATAACAGAAAAAAAGAAATATTTAAAATTAATTACTTATGGTTTAACATTAAGCAGCTAAGAAAAGAGGCCAGGCATGGTGGCTCATGCCTGTAATCCCAGCACTTTGAGAGGCCAAGGCAGGCAGATCACTTGAGGCCAGGAGTTCAATACCAGCCTGGCCAACATGGTGAAACCCCCATCTCTGCTAAACATACAAAAATTAGCCTGGCATGACAGTGGGTGCCTGTAATCCCAGCTACTTGGGAGGCTGAGGCGCAAGAATCACTTGAACCCAAGAGATAGAGGTAGCAGTGAGCCGAGATCATGCCACTACATTCCAGCCTAGCTGACAGAGTAAGACTCCAACTCAAAAAACAAACAAAGAATCTAAGGAAAGCAAACCAAATTAATTAGAGAAAGGAAATAATAAAACTAAAAGTGGAAATCAATGCTGCAGAAAACATACAACAAAGAAAATGAGCAAAGTAAAGAGTTAAATCTCATAAAATATTTTATTTTTTAGAGACAGAGTCTTACTGTCATTTAGGCTGGAGTGCAGTGGCACAATCATAACTCAACACAGCCTCAAATTCCTGGGCTCAAGTGACCCTCCTGCCTCAGCCTCCTGAGTAGCTAAGACTATAAGTACACATCACCACACCTGAGTAATTTTTAAATTTTCATAGCGATGGGATGTTCCTATGTTGTGAGGTCTCAAACTCCTGGGCTCAAACTATCCCCTGTGATTGGCTTCCCAAAGTGCTGGAAATATAGGCATGAGCCATTGTGCTGGCCTTAAGAGATTTTTAAAAATTGATAAACCTTTAGTCAGATACCAAGAAAAAAAGAGAAAAACCCCATAAATTATCAAATATCAGCAATGAAACGGGAGTTAGCACTACAAATGCCACAAACATTGAAGAATAAAAATCGAGAATATTACAAATAACTTTGTCAATCAATTCAACAATTTAAATAAAATGTGTGAATTCCTTGAAAGACTAATTATCAAAAATGACCCAAAGTGAGACAGAAAGTATAAATATCCTTACACATATTAAAGAAATTGAATTTGTTATTGAAAACCTTTCCACAAGGAAAGTTCCAGGCCCAAATAATTTCATGAGTGACTCCTAGCTTTCTTTAAGGAAAAAATAATACCAACTTCATGCAACTCTTGCAGAAAACAAAGGAGGTGAGAAAACTTCCCAAATTATTTTATAAGGCCATCACAATCCGATTACCAAAACCTGACCCATTATGAAAAAAAGAGAAAATTACAGAGCCACATCTCCCAGGAACACAGACCAAAAAACAACAAAACATTAGCAAATAAAATTCAATTATATGTTTAAAAGAGTAATGCGTCATGACCAATTGTGGTTTATCTCAGGAATACAAGCTTGGTTTAGCATTCAAAAATCAGTCAGTATAATTGACTAATTAACAGACTAGAAAGAAAAACATAAAACCCATATGATCATTTTCAACAGCTGCAGAAAAAGCATTTGACAAAATCCAGCACCCATTCAGGATTTTTAAAAAGAACACTCGGGGCCGGGTGCAGTGGCTCACACCTGTAATCCCAGAACTTTGGGAGGCCAAGGTGGGCAGATCATGAGGTTAGGAGTTCAAGACCAGTCTGGCCAACATGGTGAAACCCAGTCTCTACTAAAAATACAAAAATCAGCCAGATGTGGTGGCGTGTGCCTGTAATCTCAGCTACTTGGGAGGCTGAGGCAGGAGAAATCACTTGAAATCAGAAGGCGGAGGTTGCAGTGAACCTAGATTGTGCCACTGCACTCCAGCCTGGGCAAAAGAGCGAAACTGCCTCCATAAAAAACAAACAAACAAACAAAAAAACACTCACTTTGGCCATGGTGGCTCAGGCCTGTTATCCTAGCACTAGCACTCTGGGTGGCTGAGTTGGGAGGATTGCTTGAGGGCAAGAGTTCAAGACCAGTCTGAGCAACATGGTGAAACGCTGTCTCAAAAATAAAAATAAAAGAACACCACGCAAACTACAAACAGAAATCAACTTTCTTAATCTTATAAATGGCATCTAAGAAAATCATACTGCTAACATAATACTTAGTGAGGAAAATTAAACACGTTCCCCCCCCACATCAGAAACAATGCAAGAATGTAGCCATTAACTGAATGTGAATCCTCAACATTCTGTGGTAAAGACTAATCCCCAGTTCCATGGTATTTAGAGATGGGGCCTCCAGTAAGCAAACAGGTCCTAAGGGCAGAGCCCTCATGAGTCAGATAAATGCATTTTTAAGGAAAAACACAAGAGAACTTGCTTTCTTTCTCCTCCACGTAAGGACATAAGAAGACATCCAGAGGCCAGGTGCAGTGGCTCATTCCTGTAATCCCAGCACTTTGGGAGGTGAGGCAGGAGGACTGCTTGAGCTCAGGAGTCTGAGACCAGCCTGGGCAACATAGTAAAACCTCGCCTCTACAAAAAAAATTCTAAAAAGAAAAAATTAGCCAGGCATGGTGGCATGTTCCTGTAGTCCCAGTTACTCAGGAGGCTGAGGTGAGAGGCTCACTTGAGCCTGGGAAGTTGAGGCTGCAGTGAGCCGTGAGCCTGCCTCTTCTCTCCAGCCTGGACAAATACAGCGAGGGCCTGTCTTAGAAAAAAGAAGGGCTGGGCGCTGTGGTTCATGCCTGTAATCCCAGCACTTTGGGGGGCCAAGGTGGGCAGATAACTGGAGGTCAGGAGTTTGAGACCAGTCTGGCCTACTAAAAATACAAAAAAATACTAAAAATACAAAAAAATTAGCTAGGCATGGTGGTAGACGCCTGTAATCCCAGCTACTTGGTAGGCTGAGGCAGGAGAATCACTCGAACCTTGGAGGCAGAGGTTGCAGTGAGCCGAGATCTCACCATTGCACTCCAGCCCTGGGCGACAGAGTAAAACTCCATCTCAAAAAATTAAAAAGACAAAAAGAAAGAAGTAGAAGAAGGAGGGGGAGAAGGAGGGGGAGGAGGAGGGGGAGGAGGAGAGGGAAGAGGAGGAAGAGGAAGAGGAGGAAGAGGAGGAAGAGGAGTAAGAAGAGGAGGAGGAAGAGGAAGAGGAGGAGGAGGAGGAAGGGGAGGAGGAGGAAGAGGAGGGGGAGGAAGAGGAGGAAAAGGAAGAGGAGGAGGAGGAAGAGGAAGAGGAGGAGACAAGTGGTCTCTCATCCCACGTGGGATCTGCTGGCACCTGATCTTGGGCCTACCAGCCTTCAGAATTGTGAGAAATAAGTGCTTGTTATTTAAGCCACCCAGTCTATGATATATTTGCTATATTTGTCCAAACGGACCAAGATAAGGGCACACTCACCCAATTCTAATCAATAGGGTCCCAAAGATCCTAAGCATTGAAATAAGGCAATAAAAATAAATAAAATCTTCTCTATTTGCAGATGAATAACATAATTAGGTAGAAAATCTCAGGGAAGCTATAAAACAACTACAAGAACTAACACATGAATTTAGTGAGGTCACATACACAAGGGTAATATACAAAAATTAATTCGATATTTATATACTAATATAAAAGAATTGGAAAATGAAGTCTAAAAAACAAGTTGAATTACAAAAGAATTAAAATACATATAACCATAGGAATAAATTTAACAAAAATCATGCAAGATATTTATATTCAAAACTATAAAACATTTCTGAATGAAATTGAAGAAGTCCTAAATAAATGGAAATAGATAAGATGTTCACGAATTGAAAGATACATAAATATTAAAATATCAGTTCTCTCCAAACTGATCTATAAATTTAACTTAATCTCAGTTATAATCCCACAAAGATTATTTGGTAGCAATATACCAACAAATTTGAAAGTTATTTGGAGGCAAGCTGTGGTTGTTCATGCCTGTAATCCCAGCACTTTGGGAGGCCAAGGCAGGCAGATCACCTGAGGTCAGGAGTTTGAGACCAGCCTGGCGAACATAACGAAACCCCATCTCTACTAAAAATATAAATAATTAGCTGGATGTGACGTGCATGCCTGTAGTCCCAGCAACTTGGAAGGCTGAGGCACAAGAATCGCTTGAACTCAGGAGGTGGAGGTTGTGGTGAGCCAAAATTTCACCATTGTACTGTAGCCTGGGCAACAGAGTGAGACTTTGTCTCAAAAAAGAAAAAAAGGAAGTTATTTGGAAATGCAAATGACTTAGAATATGCAAAGCAGTCCAGAAGATAAATTTGGAAGGTTTTCCTACCTAACCTCAAGTAATTATAAGGGTAACAATGTATCAATGGAACAAAATAGAGAGCTCAGATACTTACTTTTAAATAAGAGCCCCGAAGTAATCCAATGGGGAAAGGTAAGTCTTGTCAACAAATGGAACTTGGACAACTGGATATCCATATGGAAAAATAAACCTTTACCCATTTCACATTATACGCAAAAATTGACCTGAAATATATATTTTTTAAAATCTAAGCATAGCTGGGTACAGTGATTCATACCTGCGATCCCAGCTACTCAGGAAGCTGATGTGGGAAGATTGCTTAAACCTGGGCATTGGACACTGCAGTGAGCTATGGTGGTGCCCACTCCAGTCTGGGCAACAGAGCAAGATCCCGTCTCTAAAACAAAAACAAAAAACCCTAAACACGAAAGTTAAAACTATAAAGCTTACAGAGGAAAATATGTAGAGCAACTGAAACTCTCATATATTGTTGGTGGTAGTGTAAAATGTCAAATTACTTTAAAACTATGGAGGCAGTAAAAAGATTAGAGTTAGAGGTGGGAATGGAGGAATAGGCAGAACACATAGTACTTTGGGGGCAGTGAAAATATGCCATATGATACTATAATGGTGGATACATTACAGATTTGTCCAAACCCATAGAATGTACAACACCAAGAATGAATCTTGAGCTAAACTATGGACTGAGTGATAATGATGTCTCAGTATAGGTTTGTTGGTTGTAACAAATGGACCACTCTGGTAGGAGATGTGGATGGTGGGGGGTACTGTGTATGTGGAGGGCAGGGAAGATATGGGAAATCGCTGTACCTTCCTCTCAATTTTGCTGTGAACTTAAAACTGCTCTCAAAAAATTAAGTCTTGGCCAGGCACAGTGGCTCATGCCTGCAATCCTAGCACGCTGGGAAGCCGAAGTGGGTGGATCGCCTAAGGTCAGGAGTTCGAAACCAGCCTGGGGTGAAACTCCATATCTGCTAAAAATACAAAATTAGCCAGGTGTGGTGGCGGTTGCCTGTAGTCCTAGCTACTTGGGAGGCTGAGACAGGAGAATTGCTTGAACCCAGAAGGTGGAAACTGCAGTAAGCTGAGATTCACACCACTGCACTCAAGCCTGGGCCAGGCAGAGTAAGACTTTCTACAAAAAAAAAAAAAAAAAAGTCTTTAAAAATCATTTGAGAAAAATTCTGACAGTTTTTTATAAAACTTATCATACACCTGCCTTATGACTCAGCAGTTTCACTTCTGGGTATTTACAGAGAAAGAAAATGCAAACCCACAAAAATAAATATACAAGAATGTTCATAGAAAATTTATTCTT
Source organism: Sapajus apella (assembly GCF_009761245.1). Lineage (NCBI taxonomy): Eukaryota > Metazoa > Chordata > Mammalia > Primates > Cebidae > Sapajus > Sapajus apella. The sequence goes on along the minus strand of NW_022437016.1, from coordinate 9,418,237 downwards.
AATAGCCAAAAACTGGAAAGGTGTTCAGCAATAAGACCATAAAGCATCCTTTATTCAGAAAATGAAGTACTATTTAGTAACAAAAAAGAACAAATTAAGATAACGTGAGTGAATTTTTTTTAAAAAAACATGATTTTGAGTGAAAGAAGCCATTACACAAGAGTACATCCTATTCACATATTCCACATGTGAAATTCTAGAATAAGTAAAGTAGTCTATTGTGAAAAAGTCAGAACTCTGCCACTGATAAGGGGTAAAAGCAGGGGATTGACTGGGAAGGGCCGTAAGAAAACTTTCTTGGATATTAGTAACGTTCTCTATCTTGCTAGGGGTTTAGGTTTCACAGACATACACAATGATCAAAATTCATGGAAAGCTGTACTTAAGATTTATATTTTGAAGTATACTATATGTTTCATTATTCAGAAGAAAAAAGAATAAACAAGTATAGAACAATAGATAAGGATATCAAGCTGAAGTGCTTAAGGGTGAAGTGTGTACTGATGCCTGAAATTTACTTTGAAACCATAAAACATAAGATAGATTGAGGATTGAATATTAATTTTGAAAAGAGAAGACCAGCCTTCACTCTTTGAAGGCAAAACAGATTAGAAAATCCAAGAAGAAACAAATGAGAGAATTCAGTAAAGAGGCTGGATATAAGATCAACATACAAAACTCAATTCCCAACCATTAATACTAACCAATTATACCTTTTGCAGTGAATTCCCACTCACAATACTATCAAAACATTAAAATGTTGAGAAACAAACTTAACTAGAAATGTATAAGGCCTATAAAAGAAAAATACACAACTTTATTGATATAAAGAATGGCTCCAAGAAAGACTCTACATTCCTGAAGGAGACTTTATGTGTTAAAAAAAAAAAATCTTTATTAATTCAATACAATCCCAATTAAAATTATAGTGGAACATGTCAAGCTGATTCTAGAGTTTTTAAAAATTTATTTTAAATAGATTTGGGGGTACAGGTGTTGTTATATGGATATATTGCATAGTAATGAAGTCTGGGCATTTAGCATATGCGTCACTGCATAGTGTACATTGTACCCAATAGCTAACTTTTCATCCTTCACCCCTTGCCCACCCTCCCATCTTTTGGGGTCTCCAGTGTCTATTATTCTACTTTATATGTCTACATGTACACATTGTTTAGTGCCCATTTATAAGCGAGAACATGTGATATTTGACTTTCTGTTTCTGAGTAATTTCACTTAGAATTATGGCCTCCAGTTCCATCCCTGTTGCTGCAAAAGATACAATTTCATACATATATATATATTCACATTTTCTTTATCCAATTACCTGTTAATGGATACTAGATTAATTCCATGACTTTGCTGTTGTGAACAGTACTACAATAAACATACGAGTGCATGTGTCTTTTTAATATAATGATTTCTTTTCCTTTAGGTAGATAGCCAGTAGTGGAATTGCTAGATGAAATAGTAGTTATATTTTTAGCTCTTTCAGAAATATTTCTACTGTTTTCCATAGAAATTGCACTAATTTACATTCCCACCAACAGTGTATGAGCCTTCCCTTTTCTCTGCATACTTGCTAACATCTGTTTTCTGACTTTTTAGTAACAGCCATTCCGACTGGTGTAAGATGTCCCTCACTGTGTTTTGTTTGCTTTTGCTTTTATTATTTATTTATTTATTTATTTATTTTTCTGAAACAGAGTCTCACTCTGTCACCCAGGCTGGAGTGCAGTGCATGATCTCAGCTTACTCCAACCTCCGCCTCCCAGGTTCAAGATATTCTCATGTCTCAGCCTCTCAAATAGCTAGGATTACAAGCATACACCAACATGTCTGGCTAATTTTTGTATTTTTAGTAGAGATAGGGTTTCACTATGTTGGCCAGGCTGGTCTTGAACTCATGGCCTCAAGTGATCCACTCACCTTGACCTCCCAAAGTGTTGGGATTATAGGTGTAAGCCACAACATCTGTCCCTCACCGCACCTGGCCCTCATTGTGGTTTTAATTTGCATTTCTCTGACAATTCGTGACATTGAGCATTTTTTCATATGTTTGTTGGCCACTTGTATGTCTTCTTTCAAGAATGTCTGTTCATGGTCTTTGCCTACTTTTTAATGGGGTTGTTTTTTTCTTGCAGAGTTGAGTTCCTTCTAGATTCGGGATATTAGTCCTTTGTTGGATGCACAGTTTGAAAATATTTTCACCCATTCTTTAGGTTGTCTGTTTACTCTGTTGATTATTTGTTTTGCTGTGCAAGGAGCTTTTTAGTTTAATTGAGTCCCATTTGTCTGTTTTTGTTTTTGTTGTTTGTGCTTTTGAGGTCTTAGTCATAAATTATTTGCCTATGCCAATGTCCAAAAGACTTCTTCCTAGGTATTCTTCTAGGATTTTTATAGTTTCAGGTGTTAAACTTAGGTCTTTAATTAATCTTGAGTTACTTTTTGTATATGGTGAGAGATATGGGTCCAATCTTATTCTTCTGCATGTGACTAGCCAATTTTTCCAGCACACTTTATTGAATAGGGTATCCCTTCCCAATTTATATTTTTGTTGGCTTTGCTGAAAATCAGTTGGTTGTAGGTATTTGGCTTTATTTCTGGGTGCTCTCTTCTTTTCCATTGAGCTATGTGGCTATTTTTATACCAGTACCCTGCTGTTTTAGTCACTATACCCTTGTTATATAATTTGAGGTCAGGTAACGTGATGTCTCCAACTTTGTTCTTTTGCTTAGGATGGCTTTGGCTACTTTTGGTTCCATATGAAATTTATTTTATTTTATTTTATTTTTTGAAACAGAGTCTTGTTCTGTCTCCCAAGCTGGAGTGCAGTGGTGTGATCTCAGCTTACTGCAACCTCTGCCTCCTGGGTTCAAACAATCCTCCTGCCTCAGTCTCCCAAGTAGCTGAGACTACAGGGGTACATTACTATGCCTGGCTAATTTTTGTGTTTTTAGTAAAGATGGGATTTCACCGTGTTGGCCAGGCTGATCTCAAACTCCTGACCTCAAGTGTTCCACCTGGCTCAGCCTCCCAAAATACTGGGATTACAGGCGTGAGCCACTGACCTGGCCTCATATGAATTTTAGAATTGTTTTTTCTTCTGTGAAAAATGATGTTGGCAATTTGATAGGAAGTGCATTGAATCTGTAGATTGCGCTGGGCAATATCATCATTTATGGTATTGATTCTTTCAATCCATAAGTATGCGATGTTTTGCCATTTGTTTGTATCATCTATGATTTCTTTCATTAGTATTTTGTAGTTCTCTTTGTAGAGATCTTCACTTCTTTGGTTAAATGTATTACTAGGTTTTTTTTTTTTTTTTTTTTTAACTATTATAAATGGGATTGAGCTTTTGATTTGGCTCTCAACTTGGTATTGGTGTATAGAAATGCTACTGATCTTTCTGATCTTTGTATGTTGTTTTTGCATCCTGAAACTTTCCTGAAGATGTTATTAAGTCTAGGAATCTTTTGAAGGAACCTTTAGGGTTTTCTGGGTATAAGATCATACAATCATTGAACAGAGATAATTTGATTTCTTCTTTTCCAATTTGGATGCTTTTTATTTTATTTATTTATTTATTTATTTATTTATTTATTGATACAGAGTCTCACTCTGTTGCCCAGGCTGGAGTGCAGTGGCGTGATCTTGGCTCATTACAACCTCTGCTTCCTGGGTTCAAGCCATTCTCATGCCTCAGCCTCCCGAGTAGCTGGGATTGTAGGTACCATCATGCTCAGCTAAATTTTCTATTTTTAGTAGAGTCAGGATTCATCCACATTGAGGCTGGTCTCAAACTCCTGATCTCAAGTGATCCTCCTGCCTGGGCCACCCAAAGTGCTGGGATTACAGGCATGAGCCACCATACCTGGCGGATGCCTTTTATTCTTTCTCTTGCCTGATTGCTCTAGCTAGGACTTCCAGTACTATGTTGAATGAGAGTCATGAAAGTGGGAATCTTTGTCTTATTTCAGTTCTTTAGGGGAAATGCTTTTAACTTTTTCCCATTCAGGGTGACATTGGCTATGGGTTTGACATATGCGGCTTTTACTATTTTGAGGTACATTTATTCTATGCCTACTTTGTTGAGGGTTTTTATTATGAAGGGATGCTGAATTTTACTGAGTGTTTTTTCTGCATCTGTTGAGATGATCTTTTTTTTGTTTTTAATTCTATTTATGTGGTGAGTCACATTTATTGATTTGCATATGTTGAACCATCCTTGCACCCCTGGAATAAAGCCCACTTGATCATGGTATGTTATCTTTTTGCTTTGTTGAGGATTTTTGCAGCTGTGTTCATCAGGGATATTGGACTGTAGTTTTCTTTTTTTGTTGTGTTCTTGCCTAGCCTTGGTATCAGGGTGATACTGGCTTCATAGAATGCATTAGGGAAGATTCCTTCCACCTCGATCTTTTGGAACACTTTCAATAGGCTTGGTACCAGTTCTTTGTACATCTGGTAGAATCTGGCTCTGAAAATTGCTGTCATGGCCTTTTGTGTTTGTGTTGGGACATTTTTTTTATTACTGATTCATGATTCTAAAATTTTTGCAGGAGGAAATGAATAAGAATACCCAAGAAACTTTAAAAAGAGAACAATAATGAAGACTTTCACTATGAACTACCAAAGTACAATATTGCAGTTATTAACACTCTATGGTATTGATGAGAGAAGACATGAGTGGACCAATGAAACATATGGAATTTTTAAAATAAATATAAAAATTTAAGAAGAAAAAATAGAAGAATATTTTTACAGTCTCTTGGCAGAAAAACTTCCATGAGAAATATTTTCATAATTTCATGGTAGGAAAATCTCCATTAAAAAGACAACAAGCTTACATGAAAAAGATAATCAGATATGACAAAACATATAAAATTTCTGCATAATGAAATATCACATAAATAATATTAAGAGAAAACCAACAGAATGAGAGAAATATTTGTAATGTACATAATAGATAAAAGATCAATGTCCAGTATATATGAAGAACGACTACAAATCTGTCAGAAACAACTCAATAAAAAATGGACAAAAATACCGAAGAGTAAATTCAAAAGGAAGAAATACAAATAATGAACAAATGTAAAATTTGCCTAAACTTTAAATAATCATAGAAATTAGAAATCAAAATAATATTCGATGACATCTTACCTCCACATTAATAAACCTCCAAGTTTCCTCCAAATTAATTTATTAATAAATAAAATAATGATATTCAGTGATGGAGATAATATGAGAAAAAGGACTTTTATATATGGTTGGCAGATCTGTAAATTTATAAAGCATTTTTGGATGACAATGTGGCAGTATCAATCCAAAATTTAAATGCACATACTCTTTGAGCAAATTTTTTTAGGAATCTATTCTGTGGGATCATTGCACAAAGTGTCTGCACTTAAATTGTTATCAATGGAGGAGCTGCTAAAGAAACCATAATATAAACGATGAAATGCTAGATGTCAGTTTAAAAGGCTGGGAGAGAACTACGCATTGTGACATTGAAACAATTCTCAAGGTATATTGAAGGTGAAAAAATGAAGCTGAAAATATATAAATATGATATAATCACATTTATGTAAAAACAAAAAATTTACGTTGTGACAGAAAGATGTCATTATTTAGCTGGTGTCATTTTCCTTTCTTCCTTAGTAATAGAAGTACAACATAACTAGATAAAAGACCACAGATCCCAGCCTCCTTTGTAGCTAGGGCTGGCTATATAACTAAGTCCTCTCCAATAGTATATAAACAGAAGTCACTAGGACAGTCTTCTGGGAAGGCTCATTAAAAGGAAAACTGACAGCCAAGTCACTCTATCTTTGTCATTCCACCTTTCCTTCTCTCCTCTGTCTTTTTTTTCTTGAGATAGGGTCTCACTCTGTTGCCCAAGCTGGAGGGCAGTGGTATAATCATGACTCATTGCAGCCTTGAATTCCTGGGCTCAAGCAATCCTCCTGCTTCAGCCTCCCAAGTAACTAGGACTACAGTGGTGCGCACCACCATGCCCAGCTAATTTTTTTTTTTTTTGGTAGCGATGGGGTCTCTCTATGTTGGTCTTGAATTGGTCTTGAATTCCTAGGCTCAAGCAATCCTCTTGCCTCACCCTTCCAAAGTGTTGGAATTCCTGGCAGGAGCCACCACATCTGGCCCTTCCTTCTGTCTGAATAAGGACATGGTGGCTGGAACGCCTGCAGCCATCTTAGACCATGAGGTCATAGAAGCCAACGTTAAGAATAGAAAAGCAGAAAGTTCAGAGGAGTCCAGGTCCCTGCCAACCATGATGCTGCTGTGGTACCTACCTTCAGACTTCTTTTCCATGAGAAAACAATAAGCTTCTCTGCTTCCATTTCTACTTCAATCGGTCTCTTTGAAGAGGCTAAACACAATTTCCAACTAATATGTAAACATGTAAAACTTAAGTACCCAGAATATATACAACCCAAAAGACTGTAGTGCTTTCCTCTGAGAAGGAGTTGAAGTTGGAGGAGTATAAAGGGAACACTTCAATTTTACTGTCCATATTTCTATTGTTTAAATATTTGACAACCAAGATGTGACTGTTTATTGTTGTGTATAATAAACAAATTGGAAATCATTCTGTTAAAAAAAAAGAAAAGGAAAGGACAGAGACTAGAAGAATATAGCAGGGTGGTAATAGTGGATGCCTCTGGATGATGGGATTATCACTTATTGATGTTTCATTGTATTTTCCAAATAAAAAGATCACTTTAAAATAAGAATAGGATTCATTAAAAGTTATTTTCAGGGAAGAACAGCAGAAGGAAACAGAGGGTGGAGTAAGAAAAGGAGAAAGGAAAGACATGAAGCCTGGAGTTTTCAGAGAGGCAGAAAAAAGAGAAAGAGTAAAAGATTGTGGAAGTTGAACCAATGGGCAACAGTGCAGCTCTGTGCTCAGATGCTCCCTCAAGATCCTGCTGATCATTGTACCCAGATTCCCACGGGGCCCAAGTCCCTCCATTCTGACCAACAGCCTAGCCTGCCTATTCTAATACTGAAGCCAAGATAATGTCAGAGTCTCTGACTATATATGAAGGGAAGATGCTTCCAAGATGGGTAGGAGATCCCAGAAACCCATTTCAGCATGCTCTGTTCCTCCTTTCTATAGGGAAGCATCCCTGGTCTTTGACCCTTGAGGGTCTCTCAGTGAATGGGACTGAGAAGGCTGTCAGGGAGTCCTGAGCATAGATACCCAGGGGGAACAAGAAATGGTGCTCAGACCCATGAGATCAATGTCTTGTTGTGCCAGGCACAGAGGTCTATATTTGTGTTTGCAGTCTGAGCACGCTGCCAGGAGTCCAGATAGGAGATAGGTGAGATGGTGATCAGGGATTGAAGCATGCTCTGAATGTACCTTTTCTAAACTGGAGCTCCTCAGTTTTCAAGGAAAATGGAGAATAGTAGGCAGGATGATGCTAGCATTCAGCATGGTCAGGACTGGAAAGACAAATGGGAAAGAAAAGCAGAAGGAAAAGAGATCAAATCAAAGAGCCCCATTGTGCCTAGGTGCTTGCTCCTGGCTTTGGATGGAATTGATATTCCCAGGGTTGATCCCTTGATTGACATAAACACAGGCATGCAAAGAGGTGTCGCACTTCTGGTGAATGGAATAAAAGTCCATCTAGGTTGAAATAAGACCACTCTTAGGACATAGATAGTCACAGATAATGGCAGACACCTCGAAGGATATCAAAGCCAAAGTGGAAGTCCAAGGTCTCAGCTTGGTGGATTAGGGTTCAGGGAGCCAGAGTACTGAATAGAAAAAGTGAGGCAGATACTCAGTCATCTAGTGGAAGATAATAGAGAAAACTATCAATAAATGCAGCACAAGTTCAAGCCTGCAGCAAGATTTTTGTCAAATAACAAGAAGAATTAGTATTTTTGAAGGATAGGATTGCTTTATTCAGCTAAGAATCAAGATACTCTAAGGGTTAGACTAGCATCAGCAAATGCCTAGCAACAATTTCATGGCTCACTCATTTTCCACCTATGGAAATTAATTAATTACTTAGTCATTAATCAATCTTGGAACAATTTCCTGTTAAACATATACAAGATTTTACTGTTCTCCCCAAGAGAGCTCTTTGGGAAGGCACTACCAGTCAATTATGGTTAACATAGGAAGATAAATTCATCTGATACGCTAGGGACACAGTACACAATTCTTCCCTGTGGATACGACCTGCAGGGTATTTATGAGCTCCCTAGGGTAAAAGGATTCTGTCATGAGGAGATCATCCCAGAGACAGCTCCCTCAGAACTCTCCTTGGTGCTGAAAATTGGTCTGCATTTCCCTACAGATCCTGGGATACTGCCACTTCCCACCCTGCCACCATTGTTGATATGGATCAAACTTTCCATAGCAGCCAGAGATGCACCTTGTAAATAAACATAACCCAGACTTCTGAGGGGTGAAAAGGAACCATTTGGGAGTAAATGATCCTGAAAGGAATGTGTTGGGAGTTGTTAGGAGGTAGGCTCTAACAAGGTCAGCACCCAGGTAACTGTAGGAGTCCATATCAGAGAAGCTATGGATGAGCACTAGAACATCCTTCAAATCACGAGTGAAGTTGAGAAGAAAATTCAAGGTTAACAACCTATAGCACAACTAGGACAGAGTGAAGATGGGGCAGGTCTCAGAGATAGGAAATCAGAGCAAAATTCAGGCACTAGGAAAGGCAAGTGAGACAGAATCACACAGTGCCAAAGACTTAATGTTTGTGTCCCCCAAAATTCATATGTTGAAATTGTAATCCCCAATGTAATGGCATTAAGAGGTGGGGCCTTTGGTAGATGATTAAGTCATGAGGATGGAGCCTCATGAATTAGATTAATGCCTCTATAAAAAGCAGACTATAGAGAGCCCCCTTGCCCCTTCCACCATGTAAGGAAATAGCTGAAAGATGCCATCAATGGAACAGTAGGCATGTCCTTACCAGACACCAACTCTGCTGGTGCCTTGATCTTGGACTTCCCAGCCCCAAGAACTGTAAGAAATACGTTTCTGTTATTTATAAACCACCCAGTCCATGGTATTCTGAAGGGACTAAGATACATGGACATTGATGAGTTTCTACTGGACAGGTTTTTTCCTGGTTCATGGATACTTATTTATTCATGGATAGTTTTTAACAGGACATTTGGTCTTATTTTAAAAAATAATATATAGTTATTGTAGAAATACTGGGAAGAAGACAAAAGTAGAAATAAGGAGAAAGATATTGCCTACAATTCAGAGACAATCACTGTTGTCATTTTGGCATATTTAATTCATCTTTTTTCCTTGAATATTGACATAATTGAGATGATACTTTTACATCCCAATTTTTCACTTAACATTATGTTATTAACATCTTCTCATCTTTAAAAATATATACAAATCATTTGTGGCCAGGTGCAGCGACTTGCCCCTATAATCCCAGCATATAGGGAGGTCAAGGTGGGAGAAACATTTAAGCCCAGGAGTTTGGGACCAGCTTGAACAACATAAAAAGACTCCATCTCTAAACAAATATATATTTAAAAATTATTGGCGAGTGGTTGTTGATGCATGCTTGTAGTTCTGTATACTTGGAAGCCTGAGGCAGGAGGATGGCTTGAGCCCAGGAATTCGTGGTTACAGTGAGCTATGATGGCGCCATTGCACTCCAGCCTGAGCTGGCACCTCTTTAGAGAGTGAGATCCTGTCTCTAAAATAAATGAATAAATGGCCAGGCATGGTGGTTCATGCCTGTAATCCCAGTACTTTGGGAGGCTAAGGCAGAGAGATCACCTGAGGTCAGGAGTTCGATACCAGCCTGGCCAACATGGTGAAACCCCACCCCACTAGAAATACAAAAGTTAGCCAGGGGTGGTGGCATGTTCCTGTGGTCCCAGGAGGCTGAAGCAGGAGAATTGCTTGAACTCAGGAGGCAGAGGTTGCAGTGAGCTGACATCGCATACTGCATTCCAGCCTGACAGAGCGAGACTCTGTCTCAAAATAAATAAAATAAAATAAAATAAAATAAAATAAAATAAAATAATAAATAAGTATCATTTGCATTGGTTGTATCACGTAGCATCATGTATGGATGAACCATAATCTATTTTTATTTTTTGAGACAGAGCCTCACTCTGTCAGCCAGGCTGGAGTACAGTGACACAATCTTGGCTCATTGCAACCTCTGCTTCCCAGGCTCAAGTGATTCTCCTGCCTTAGCCTCCTGAGTAGCTGGGATTACAGGTATGTGCCACCATGTCTAGCTAATTGTTTTTTTTTTTTCTTTTAATTTTAGTAGAGACAGGGTTTTGACATGTTGGCCAGGCTGGACCATAGTCTATTAATTGTTCTCTTATTATTGTATGTATTTTTAGGTTGCTTCTATTCTTTAATTTTTAAGAAAATCACATCAGTGGTATGTAATTGAATATGCTTGTGCCAATATTTCTATTTTCTTTTTTTTATTTTTTGAGATGGAGTTTCATTCTTGTTACCTAGGCTGGAGTGCAATGGCACAATCTCGGCTCACCGCAACCTCCGCCTCCTGGGTTCAAGCAATTCTCCTGCCTTGGCCTCCCGAGTAGCTGGGACTACAGGTGGGCACCACCATGCCCAGCTAATTTTATATTTTTAGTAGAGACAGGGTTTCACCTTGTTGACCAGGATGGTCTCAATCTCTTGACCTCGTGATCCACCCGCCTCGGCCTCCCAAAGTGTTGGGATTATAGGCGTGAGCCACCGTGCCTGGCCAATATTTCTATTTTCTTAAACTCCAAGAAATAGACTCATGAACTAAAGGATCTAAACTTTTTTTCTTAACCTTTTTTACTTTCCATCCAGTAACATGGATCTGAACTTTTGAAGCTCCTGACATGCCTTGTTCAATTGTCTTTGAGAGATACTGCACCCATTTACCCTCTCTTCAATATAGCAGACAGCCTGGATTATCACTTCCATACCAACGGCATCAGTTAGCACATAGGCTAAACGACTATAGCAAAAAGATCAGAAAACACACTTACTCAAGCAAGCTGGACAGTTCTTTCTTCTTCAGGTAACAATCTAAAGGTAAGAAGCCCCAAGCTGAGGAGGCAGTTCTCACTGAAAACATTCTGGGACTGTAGTTCCTTACATCTTCTGCCATCCCCTGGGGGACTGTCTCCAACTCTGTGATCAAAGGCCCTCCAGGTCCTCATTTGATTTTATTCTGCAAGAAAGGAGAGGGAAAGGCGGTAAAGAGCGGATGATTTTGTTTGGGGCAAATGAACTGGCTATTAGCCTCTCCAGATCCATGTTCTGTTCCGCTCTGTGCCTTGGAGCTGACCTTTATAGATTTCCTGATCTTCCAGCTTCCAGTTTAGTTCAGCCAATGGAAGCCACCAGTAAAAGATCAGGGGACGGAGTCAAGAGCTCAGGGCGCTGAGTTCTCTGGCTCACTTCTTGCTGGGAGTTGCCCGTGTCCCTTTATTGAAAGCCATAGCTCCTTGCCAGACACAGTGGCTCATGCCTGTAATCCTAGTACTTTGGGAGGCCAAGGTGGGTGGATCATCTGAGGTCAGGAGTTTGAGACCAGCCTGGCCAACATGGTGAAACCCGGTCGCTACTAAAAATACAAAAATTTGCCAGGCGTGGTGGCAGGCATCTGTAATCCCAGCTACTTGGGAGGCTGAGGCAAGATAATCTCTTGAACCCAGGGGGCGGAGGTTGCAGTGAGCTGAGATAGCGCCACTTCTCTCCAGCCTGGGAGAAAGAGTGAAACTCCACCGAAAAAAAAAAAAAAAAAAAAAAAAGAAAGAAAAGAAAGAAAAGAAAAAAGAAAGCCACAGCTCCTGCCAGATGGTCTGCTTCATGTCATTCTCTCTGGGCTTCTGTTTGCTCCCTTCTCCTATCCCTAAGGCCTGGAGAGGATAACAGCTCCCCGTTGCTGCCAGCCAAGAGGTGCTGCATCACCTCCTGCTACTTTTCCTAAACCCTGCCTGCAGCGACTTTTGACACCAGCTGCTCAGAGTCTGGCCAAACGTCATAAGGTTAAGAGCTCACTTCAGACACCAGCTGCAAGTTTGTGGTTTCCCAGGTTAGCCCCACTTCTAACCAGCTGACTACAAATCTAGGGAGCCTCACCACTCCCTCAGGTTCAATCATTCTAGAATAATCTAACTGCACACTGGGTTCACCTTCCCCACTGCCTAGACAGAGCTGATTGCTCAAGACAGGGGAATTGCAGTAGAGAAAGAGTAATTCACACACAGCCAGCTGTTTGGGAGACTGGAGTTTTATTATTACTTAAATCAGTCTCCCTGAGCATTCACGGATCAGTGTTTTTAAGGACAACTTGGTGGGTGGGGGGAAGCCAGTGAGCCAGGAGTGCTGACTTGTCGGGGATGAAGTCGTAGGGAGTGGAAGCTGCCTTCTTGTGCTGAGTCAGTTCCTGGGTACTGGCCATAAGATCGGATGAGCCAGTTTATCAATCTGGGTGTTGCCAGCTGATCCAACAAGTGCAGGGTCTGCAAAATATCTCAAGCACTGATCTTAGGAGCAGTCTAGGGAGGGTCAGAATCTTGCAGTCTCCAGCTGCATGACTCCTAAACCATAATTTCTAATCTTGTGGCTAATGTTAGTCCTACAAAGGCGATCTAGTCCCCAGGTGAGAAGATCTGCTTTGGGAAAGGGCTGTTAACATCTTTGTTTTAAACTACAAACTATCAACTGGGTTTCTCTCAAAGTTAGTTCAACCTGTGCCCAGCAATGAACAAGGACAGTTTGGAGGTTGGAAGCAAGGTGGGGTACTGGGTGTGGTGGCTCACACCTGTAATCCCAGCACTTTGGGAGGCCGAGGTGGGCAGATCACCTGAGGTCAGGAGTTCCAGACCCACCTGGACAACATGGTGAAACCCCATCTCTACTAAAAATACAAAAAATTAGGCGAGCATGGTGGTGCGTGCCTGTAGTCCCAGCTACTTGGGATGCTGAGGCAGGAGGATCTCTTGAACCTGGGAGATGGAGGTTTCAGTGAGCCAAGATTGTACCACTGCACTCCAGGCTGGGTGACAGTGAGAGATTCTGTCTCAAAAAAAAAAAAAAAAAAAAAAAAAAAAGCAGCAAGATGGAGTCAATTAAGTTAGGTCTCTTTCACTGTGTTAATCATAATTTTGCAAAGGCAGTTTTGACAAATCAACAGAATTCAGGATAGCACCATACATGTGATTAGCAGGAAGATATAAATCAGAACCAGCAAAGGAAAAGATGCATAGGGCACGGTCTGGAAGGGTCCCAAACATCAAGCATCCGTCATCCTCAGGGAGCTGGTACCCTCCCAGCACATCAATATGCATAGTGTAAACAACCAGGGAAACTCACTTAAATGACCATGTCCAGACTTTCTATTGGGGCTTTATTTCATAGGCATGGTTGATTAAATCACTGGCCACAGGGTTGGACTCAACCTTTAGTCCCCCAGCTGTCCCCAGAGATCAGGTGACTCAAAGCCCCAGCCATTTTATCACATGGTTGGACTTTCTGATATGGTTCGCCTCTACCCTGACCCTACCTTGTCTTCCGATTAGGGTAAACTTCCTAGGAACCATTAGTCACCTAAACTATCAGGTGTGGCCCATGGGGCCCATATGAATAACAAAGATACTTGTTTCACTCAGGAAGTTCCAGGGATTTGAAGATTACCCCCCAGGAACCAGGAACAGAGGCCAGCAAATTCTTTTTGTTTGTTTTGAGAAAGTCTTGTAACTTCGAGGTAGCTCATGCCTGTAATCCCAGCACTTTGGGAGGCTAAGGCAGGCGGATCACTTGAAGCCAGCATGGTAAAATCCCGTCTCTACTAAAAAATACAAAAATTTGCATGGTGGCACATGCTTATAATCCCAGATACTCAGGAGGCTGAGGCGGCAGAATTGCTTCGACCTGGGAGGCAGAGGCTGCAGTGAGCCAAGACGGTACCACTGCACTCCAGCCTGGGTGACAGAGTGAGACTCAGTCTCTACAAAAAAAAAGAGAAAAGGTCTTGCTTTGCCACTCAGGTTGGAGTACAGTGGTGCAATCATGACTCACTGCAGCCTTGACCTCCTGGGCCAACAAATTATTTATTATAAACTGTCCACACTTTTGTAAATTTTCCTTTTATTTAATTCTCCTCAAATTACTCAATTTGAGGGTACCATCTCTTTCCTGCTGAGACCCCGACTAGCACAAATGAACCTAAAACGAAACACATCACTCCTGCCACATTCCATTGGTGAGAGCTTAGTCAAATGACCGTGTGACTCCTGCTATGAGTAGTTTGGGAAATACGGTCTTTATCTGAGAATTCTTATACCTCTGAAAATTCTGTTACTACAGAAGATAGAATGTATTTGAGGAAATAAATGGCAGTGTGAGTTGGGTGCTGTGGTACACACCTGTAGTCCCAGCTACTCAAAGACTGAGGTAGGAGGACTACTTGAACCCAGAGTCTAGCCTGGGCAATATAGCTAGACCCCATCTCTCAAAACAGTAATGATGATAATAGTAATTGCAAACTGTCACACTGTGCTAGGCACTAACATTTTTAAATCATTGACAGTTTGATAGGCAAAAGATAGTATTTTGACATATCGCCTTTTCTTTTTTGAGACAGAGTCTCGCTCTGTCACCCAGGCTGGAGTACAGTGGCACCATCTCAGCTCGCTGCAATCTCCGGCCCCCAGGTTCAAGTGATTCTCCTGACTCAGCCTCCCAAGCACCCGCCACCACACCCAGCTAATTTCTGTATTTTTAGTAGAGTCAGGGTTTCACCATGTTGGCCAGGTTAGTCTCGAACTCCTGACCTCAGGTGATCCACCCTCCTCAGCCTCCCAAAGTGCTGGGATTACAGGTGTGAGCCACTGCTCCTGGCCTACTTTGCCTTTTTGCCTGCTAGAAAGAATTAAACATCCTTTTGTTACATACTTCTGATCTAGACTCCGAGAGAAGGTTCTTGAAAATTGCACAAGAAAGAATTTGGGGCGAGTCCATACAGTAAAGCGAAATCAAGTTTATTAAGAACATAAAGGAATAGGCTAGGCGTGGTGGCTCACACCTGTAATCCCAGCACTTTGGGAGGCCAAGGTGGGTGGATCACCTGAGGTCAGAAGTTTGAGACCAGCCTGGTCAACATGGTGAAACCCCGTCTCTACTAAAAATACAAAAATTAGCTGGGCATGGTGGCGAGCGCCTGTAGTCCCAGCTACTCAGGAAGCTGAGGCTGGAGAATCGCTTGAACCCAGGGGGCTGAGGTTGCAGTGAGCCAAGATTCCCACCATAGTACTCCAGCCTGGGTGACAAGAGCGAGATTCCATCTCAAAAACAAAAAACAACAATAAACAAATAAAGCACTTAAAAAGACCAACTTCCGGCGGGTGCAGTGACTCACACCTGTAATCCTGGCACTTTGGAAGACCAAGGCAGGCGGATCATGAGGAGGTCAGGAGTTTGAGACCAGCCTGGCCAGCATAGTGAAAACCCTCTACTAAAAATACAAAAATTAGCTGGGCATGGTGATGCACACCTGTAATCCCAGCTACTCAGGAGGCTGGGGCTGGAGAATCACTTGAACCCAGGAGGCAGAGGTTGTGGTGAGCTGAGATCACGCCATTGCACTCCAGCCTGGGCAACAGAGTAAGACTCCATCTCAAAAAAAAAAAAAAAAAGACCAACTTCTCTGAGCCTCATGTTTTCAGGCCACTCTCCTCTGCCTACACACACCAGGTGGACTCACAGGTGATGTTCCTTGGTCTCTTGGTCTGTTTCCTGTAGTTGGAGGTCTCTCCCAGGCAATTTTATGTGCCACCGCCTGGGAGCAGTTAAAATAAGTACACTTCTATGTTCTCCGGCAAATGACAAGTCCCCTTTCTCAGGGTCAAATCCTGCATTCAGAGGGCAGGAGTCAGGTACCTCACTGGCAGTCTGTTTTCCAAGAATAGATCTCCTGACTCTAGACGTCTGGTGAGGTTTGGCCCCTTTTGGTTCAGTCTGTCAGCTGCCCACTTCTAGAGGATTCTGATTAGCTCAGTCAGCAGGCTGTGATTTCACCAGATACCACCCTTCATGTCTTAGTTTGAGCTTTCCCTAAAACAGAGCTGAGACAAAGACGTGGGGACTGAGAGTTTAGTTACACCAGGAAACTGGAGCAAGGGAGCAGGGGAATGAGTCAGGTGGGGCAGTGCCAGGAACGGGTGTGATACTGGACTGGGGCAAATGAGGGTCAACCTTAGCTGGAGACTCCCCAAGGAACTTTATTTTATTTTTTGTCTTTTTTTTCTTTTTTGTGGAAAATGGGGTCTCACTATATTGGCCAGGCAGGACTCAAACTCCTAGGCTCAAGCTATCCTCCCACCTCTGCCTCCCTAAGATCTGGGATCACAGGCATAAGCCACACACCCGGCCCAGGGAACTTTATAGAATGCACCTGGGAACTGTGTCCTGCTGGGATCAGAAAACAGTCCAAAATGAAGGCCTCAGAAGCAAAAGTTTTTCCTTTTTTTTCGAGACGAAGTCTACTCCCAGGTTGGTGTGCAGTGGCAGGATCTCGGTGGCTTACTGCAGCCTCCACCTCCTGGGTTCAAGCAATTCTCGTGCCTCAGCCTCCTGAGTTGCTGGGATTACAGATGTCACCACCATGCCTGACTAATTTTTGTATTTTTAGTAGAGATGTGGTTTCACCATGTTGGCCAGGCTGGTCTCAAACTCCTGACCTCAGGTGATCTGCCCGCCTCGGCCTCCCAAAGTGCTGGGATTACAGGCGTGAGCCACCGACACAAAAATTTTTCTCTGGCTTTCTCCTCCCCTTCTGCCTCTAAGTCCCATTCTCCCCCAGGGCTAGCCATAGAAACTAGAATCCTTCTTCCTTCCCTAAGGTAGTTCATAGAAACCAGAACTCCTTTTCCCCAAAGTCAACCATAAAACCTTAAAAATATTCCTCCAACTTTCCCTCTGCTTTCTAAGTGAAAACTGGCCATAAAGAAATGATCTGACTGGTAAGATCAGTGAGGTCATCTCTTTGTGGCCTACCTTGTTTGGCTGTAGGTCATATGATCCCCATTCCAGAGTGGGTCCTGTCCCATTCTCAGAAGGAAGGAATGCTGTTCAGAGAGGCCAAGAAGAACCTAGACAGACAGCCCCTGCTGCCTTTCCGAACTCCGTCTGTCGGCACCCAGTCATTCCCTTTCAGTCCAATCATATTTCTACACGGCTGACCATACTTGGTTGAACTTAAGCATAAAAATGGACAATTTCACTTGTATACTTGGATCTTCATTCTGAAGGCTCCATGTACCTGTTAATAAAATTTGTGTGGCTTTTCTCCAATGAATCTGACTTTTCTGAGTTGATTTTTCAGTGAGCTTTCAAATGGGGGAAGGGGAAATTTTCCCTTGGCCTCCATAGTCTCTAAAGGACAACAGAGAGAGAGAGAGAGACATTCGTCCATTGGCTCCCCAACAACCTCCCAACACCTTTGTTGGCTGAAAGTTGACCACAAGATGGTCAACTCTCCGGACTTTCCAGCTGCCTTGGAAAAACCCTAAGTGTCCACCCAGCCGCAGTCGAAATTAGAAGTGGGTCAAGCAGGTCTGGTGTGTACCAGAAATAGCATTGGTTGCCCTGTATTTTTTAATATGTAAATACCTCAACCACATAATGAGACAAACATACATGTTGTATTTTGGGTAGATTCATGCCCAAAGTAATCTGGGACCTCAGAAATATGGGGTATGGGGAAGGAAGGGCTAGAAGCTGGTCCACAAGGGAAGAAGTCTCCAGGTGGCACAGAGTGTGTCAAACTCAGATGGGCTTGGGACACAGAGTGTGAGGGAATGGAGTGACTTGACCAGCAGTGGCTTTGCCTGCAGGGGAAGGGAGGATGCTGATCTAGCTTTAAAGGGCTGGGCAGGCTAACTTGAAGGGGAGACCACAGTGTTCCCAGCCCAGGGGCATTGGCGAAGGGAGGGCGACGTGTCCCATGAGAACAAGGCGTCCACAAACACACAAAAATGTATACACAAGGATGTTCGTCTCAGTGGTAACTATTCCAGCGATTCAGAACTGTAAGATGGGCAATTGTAAGGCATTGGTTACACATCATGGTGTGACCATTAAAAAGAGTCATTTGCAGGAATCACAGAACACAGAGCATGTATGGAACTGAATTGGTGAAACTCAGGCTGTGGGAAATTCTGCCAGTCAAGTGGCATTGACCAGTGTCCCCTACAGGCTGCCTTTTTTTTTTTTTTTCTTTTGAGATGGAGTCTTGCTCTGTCATCCAGGCTGGAGTGCAATAGCATGATCTCGGCTCACTGCAACCTCTGTCTCCTGGGTTCAAGCAATCCTCCTGCCTCAGCCTCTCAAGTAGCTGGGATTACAGGCTCCAGCCACCATGCCTGGCTGATTTTTGTATTTTTAGTAGACACAGGGTTTCCCCATGTTGGCCAGGCTGGTCTCGAACTCCTGACCTCAGGTGATTCACCCACCTCAGCTTCCCAAAGCGTTGGGATTACAGGTGTGAGCCACCACGCCTGGCCACAGGCTGCTTTTAAGGAAAAGAATTTTTAGAGGGAGAACCTATAGAATAAAATAATTTAAAAGACATCCCAATTTTTTTAAATGGCCACAACAAAACTATAGTGTCTAAGAATGTCCACTTGAGTGATAAAGCTACTAAGAAATGCAAAGAAGCAATTGGTACAAATGTCAGAATAGTGGGTTATTTTTTGGGAGTGAATGGGGAGCCATGGTGACTAGGCGGGAAACAGGAAGGTTTTCAGGAGGCTGTAGAAATCTCAATATTGAGCTAGGTAGAGGTTACAAGAATGTTTGTTTATTACAGTTCATAAAGCTAACATTTATTTTAGGAGACAAAATAGAGAAAGATGTTACAGAAGAATGTTAAATAACATGAAAAATGCTTGCACATATTATGGGAAAAGGCAGATGGAAAATAATTAAGTATATTATGATGCCACTTTGTGGATGGATGGATGGATGGCAGACAGGTGGGTAGATGGATGGGCGGATAGATGGGCAGACAGGTGGGTAGATAGATGGATGGATGGATGGCAGACAGGTGGGTAGATAGATGGATGGATGGGCAGACAGGTAGGTAGATAGATGGATGGATGGGCAGACAGGTGGGTAGATAGATGGATGGATGGATGGGCAGACAGGTGGGTAGATAGATGGATGGATGGATGGGCAGACAGGTAGGTAGATAGATGGATGCATGAGTGAATGACCGAAAGGATGGGTGGATGATATAAACAGATAGACAGACAGACAGATGCAAAAAAATTGTGGAGGAAAATACACGAAGGTGTTACTAGCAGTTCATGTTTGGAAGTAGGCTTTTTCTGACTTTAGTTTTCTTTTATCATTCTGTGCCATGTGAATCTTGTACAGTGAATATTTTTGTTTCTCATGGATCATTTAAATAAATGTTACTTTTGTTTATTTTAATCTTTAAAAAATGACCCTTGGGGCTGGGCACAGTGGCTCACACCTGTAATCCCAGAAATTTGGGAGGGCAAGGTGGACAGATCACCTGAGGCCAGGACAGTGAGACCAGCCTGGGCAACATGGCAAAACCCCATCTCTACTAAAAATACAAATTAGCCAGTCGTAGTGGTGAGTGCCTGTAGTCCCGGCTACTCGGGAGGCTGAGGCAGGAGAATGGCGACCTCCATCAAGAGGTTGCAGTGAGCCAAGATTGCGCCACTGTGCACTGGGCGACAGAGTGAGACTGAGTCTCAAAAAGAAAGAAAAGAAAAGAGAAAAGAGAGGAAAGGAAAAAGGAAAAAGGAAAGGGGAGGGGAGGGGAGGGGAGGGAAGGGAAGGGAAGGGACAAAAGCAGTTGGAGCTCTCAGAAGAAAGCAGCAAGTGCACAACCTTCCCCCTCACTCTTACAGCCATTGTTCCCCTGACACACTGAAAAGGCTTTCATACCCCCAATTACTCCCAGAATTATGAACTAAGAGTACAACCCTCATTTTTAAAAGGTCTGGCTTTTTTGGTAGTGGTATTAATGTTGATTCAGGAGAGAACACTGAAATAAATCACACATAGAAAATGCCATGGTACTCTAAGTGTGCCCGGCCCTGGCAAGGTCCGAGGCGCATTCAGCACAGATTGATGCCAGAATCCAGCAGGCACCTGGGAGTATCCCTAAGGCTGGATCAAAGACCTGGCTGGGTGTGGTGAGACTGGGTCCACCTTTGACTCTGTCAGGCATGCAGGACTCCTTGGGGACTCTGGTCAGAGGAGGCGTTTTGCTGGTCAGAGTAGGGGAGGATGCCAATTTGTGGATGGATGGATGGATGGGTGGATGGACAGTCAGGTAGGTAGGTAAATGGGTGGGCGGGTAGATGGATGGATGGGTTGATGGGCAGACAGGTAGGTAGGTAAATGGGTGGGTAGGTAGATGGATGGATGGGTGGGTGGATGGGCAGACAGGTAGGTAGGTAAATGGGTGGGTGGGTAGATGGATGGATGGGTGGATGGGCAGACAGGTAGGTAGGTAGATGAATGGAGGAAGCCCAGTGGGTGGGTTTCTTCCCTGGCTAAGAGGAGGTAGAGAGAGGGAATGCCTCAGGAGCTGCAGCCTCGTCACCCCCAGGACAGCCCAGCTTCCTGCCCTGCACCTACTCATCCTCTGAGGTCTGCTGGGCTGATTGAACAGCATTGCCAGCCCAGGACCCCAGGCCAGAGTTGGGACACTCGTCCTTCCCTTCTCTTTCCCAGCATCCCATCCATGCCACTCCCAGCTCTCGGGGCCTCCCATTTGTCTCCATCCCAAGCTGCTTGTTGTTGTTGTTGTTTGTTTTTTGAGACAGGGTCTTGCACTGTCACCCAGGCTGGAGTAGAGTGACACGATCTCAGCTCACTGCAACCTCTGCCTCTGGGGCTCAAGTGATCCTACCAGCCTCCTGAGTAGCTGGGATGACAGCACGAGCCACCACATTTAGTTAACTTCTTAAATTTTTTTTTTGAGAGACGGGGTCTCACTATGTTGTCCAGACTGGTCTGGAACTTTTGGCCTCAGGCAGCCCTCCCATCTGAGCCTCCCAAAGTGCTGAGATTACAGGGTGAGCCACGGGCCCCGCCTCCAAGCTACTTTTCCTATTTAGCCGTCAGCCCTCGGCTGATGCTCACTGCTGTGGCTGTTCCAGAACAGACATCGTGTGCCCCCTAGGGATCCTGACAGTACATGTTCACCGCCTCCAGGCACGGTGCTGAGTGCTTTGCCCATATCAACGCTTTTCTTTTCTTTTTTTAGATTTAAAAATATATTTTTTTAAATTTTACTTTAGGTGCATATTATATCTGGCATTTCTCCCCATGTTACCCCTCCCCGCCCTCCCTCACAACCACGTGAGGTGGATGCTATAAGGACCCATTTTCCAGAGGAAGACCCTGAGGCCCAGAGCTCACCTGTCAATTGCCCAACACCACAGTGACATTAGCGATGGAGACAGGACTCAAACACAGGCAGCCTGGATCCAGAGCCCAAAGGCTCCACCCCAGGCTTGGAGACAGAAAATGAGGGATCTGGAATCAGGCAGGGTCTGGGCTTGGCTCTCACAGAAGCCACCGGCGAGCTGCATGGCCTTAGGAAATTTTCCCCGTCTCTCTCTCTCTCTTTTTTTTTCACTCCTGTTGCATTGGTGCAATCTCAGCTCACCACAACCTCCACCTCCCGGCTTCAAGTGATTCTTCTGCCTCAGTCTCCCAGGTAGCTGGGATAATAGCATGAGCCACCATGCCCAGCTAATTTTGCATATTTAGGAGAAACAGGATTTCTCCATGTTGGTCAGTCTAGTCTCGAACTCCTGACCTCAGGTGATCTGCCCACCTCAGCCTCCCAAAGTGCTAGGATTCCAGGCATGAGCCACTGTGCTTCTCTCTCTCTCTCTCTCTCTCTCTCTCTCTCTTTTTTGAGACTGGGTCTCATTCTGCTTGTAATCCCAGCTACTTGGGAAGCTGAGGCAGAAGAATTGCTTGAACCCAGGAGGTGGAGGGTGCAGTGGCGGAGATCATGTCACTGCACTCCAGCCTGGGCAACAGAGCAAGACTCCGTCTCAAAAAAAAATGAATATAAGCTCTTTGAGGCTGAGACCATATGCAAATGAGGTTGAAGTCCCAAGTGGCCCTATACCCAGGGCCCCTACATGCTCTCTAGCCTTTCTGCCTGCCTGAGAGGCCTGGGGACAGAGAAGCATGTGCCCAGAAGAGGAAGCCATGGCACCACGGTTGGGAGTGCCCCTCATTGGAAGACACTCTGGGCAGTATCTGTCTAGCTCACAAGGCCCCTTTCTCTCGAAACTGCTTTCCCATCCAGATGCAAACCATCTCGCCCAGACACAGCTGATGAGACTATAGGTGGTGGAACCCCCAAATGACCTGGTCTCAGCGTGGAATCACAAAGGCACAAAACCCAGCCATCACGCAGTAACTCTGAAAGAATCTCAGGTCAGGCGTGGTGGCCTAAGCCTGTAATGTCAGCACCTTGGGAGGCCAAGCCAGGTGGATCACTTGAGGTCAGAAGTTTGAGACAAGCCCCACCAACATGGTGCCACTCTGAATCCACTAGAAAAACCACAAAAATTAGCCAGGTGTGATACAGCGTGCCTGGAATCCCAGCTACTTGGGAGGCTGAGGCAGGAGAATAGCTTGAACACGGACAGAGGCTGCAGTGAGCCGAGATTGCACCACTGCACTCCAGCCTGGGCAACAGACTGAAACTATGTCTTAAAAAAAAGAAAAAAACCTCAGTCTTTACTTGAATTTCAAGATCGTTAACAAGGGTCGAGGTTAGAACTCACCACGGCGCCTTTCCCCACTCTCTTCTGCTTCCCCGTCTCTCACCCCACAGCTGCCCAACGCCTTTCACACATGGAATCCCCACGTTCCCCCTTCCCTTGTTGCTCTCCTCTTTCTTCTTCATCTTAGCTCTTCATCGTGCTGCTCTTAGCCTCTCTCCTCTTGCCTCTCCCCTTCATTCCCTTTCTGGGCTCATGCCTCTCTATGCCTTTCTTCTAATTCATCACAACTCAGGAGGTGAGAGCCCAGGCAGCAAAGGGTGGATGGGAGGGTGGGGTAGGGAATATACATGACATTGGCACATGAATAAATATGGCGCCCAACCTGCACATAGGGGACTGACTGGTCCAGGAGCACCCAGCACTGCCTTCTATTGCTCTCTTATTCCCAAGTCTCACACACGATTTGCATATCATTACCATATTTGTCCTCAGCTCTTGCAGTAATCCTGCATAGACTCCAGCACACAGAATGACCCTGGAGGTGAGTGTACACACAAGCACATGCACCTGGCCGCAAGTGTCCACACACAAACAGTATCCAGCAACACAAAGGTGTGAGTCCCATGAGAAAAGCTTAACTCGTGCAGAAAAGGGAAAGGAGCGCCACCCCATAGCTCCCAGTGTGGTCCTCCATGGCCTCTGGCCTTCCCTACCCTCCTGCACCGCAGCCTGCCTCCCCCTCTCCCAAGACCCTCCACCCTCTCCCTTCTGCACCACAGCCTTATCTTTGCCCTTTCCTGAACTCAGCTCTGCCACCAGGCTCTGTAGGGACCTTGTTATTTTTACAGCTTCAGGGAGCAAACTCTGGGAGAGAAGGGATGGCTTTGCTAAGATGGAAGGTGCGTAATGCCCTGAGCCACTGCCAGCCCAGATCCCGAGGGACAAGGTTTCCCCAGTCCAGCTACGATGGTGGCTCTGGTCAGCCAGGATCAGCCTGGGGGCTGCCCGAGGGACCTTCCTGGCAAGGTGGCTCAGTGCCACTGCCCAGTCTCCCCTCATGGCCGGGAACACCCTGGGCTGGCTCTGGGCTCTGAACTCAGACAGGTCCACAGGCCAGCAGCCAGGGGGAGGGGATCCTGTGCCAGTAATGGTGGCAGATCCTGGAATTCTCCCTATTTGGCATCTCCCTTTAGGGCAGGCAGCTTCAGGGCTTTGTCCATCTGTAAAGATCAGAGGACTTGCAGGGTGGGTCATGGGACCAGGGGGCTTACCCAGGAGGCTGGAGGGAGAGGGGCTAGTCCTGGGGCTCTTGGCATGAGGGAGAGGGAGGGACAGGGGGAACTTGGGGCTTGGGAACAAAAGGAGAGAAGCAGAGCATGTTTCATGACGGCGGAGTCTCCTGTCGGGTGCAGAGGCCAAGGAAGCTCACCTCCTAGAGCCATGTTCATCTTGCCCTCTTTTTTTTTTTTTTTTTTTTTTGAGACAGGGTCTCTCTCTGCTCCCAGGCTGGACATGATCTCACCTCACTGCAACCTCCACTTCCTGGGTTCAAAAGATTCTCCTGCATCTATCTTCCGAATAGTTGGGATTGCGTGCCACCATGCCCGGCTAATTTTTTTGTATTTGTAGTAGAGATGGGGTTTCATCATGTTGGCCAGGCTGGTCTTGAACTCCTGACCTCAAGTGATCCACCCACCTCAGCCTCCTAAAATGCTGGGATTACAGGTGTAAGCCACCAAATCCAGCCCATCTTGCCCTCTTATTCCTGCCTCTATCATCCCTCACCTATAAACTTGCTAAGATAGCCAAAGGGCACCTCCAATGCTTCCCACTAACTTCCATCCACTCAATGTTCTACCTGGCTGTCTGACGTCCGGCTGGAAAGACCCAATGTGACATCAGGTGTTCCCCTCCAGGGTCCCTTTCTTCCTCCCTCACCTCTCAGCCTCCTGGGCCCATGGGCCTCTGCCAAGAGTTGTTGACAAGATTGGGCACCTTGGAGCCCTTGTCTGTGCAAGGAGTGTCTCCCGAGAAAGCCAGGGGGCACCTTTTCTGGCACAGGGCCTGGGGAGCGGCCTCCAAGGGCTCCCCCAACACACTCACACTCTTTTTGCTTCAGAGAAGGAATGTTGTTGATTTCAGTGCAAATAACTCATTATTTTACTTTCCAGACCTGCAAGCCCCACATGTGGAGTTAATTCCCCATTCTGACTTAAGGCTAGTGCCAGCCAGAACTGGGAGTTTTACTTAATACCCACTAGGCACCATTGTTTCCATGAGGGGGTTAATTAGTCCCCAGGAGCCTCGAGCCGAGGGAGGCTGCTATGGGTGGAAAGTCCAGAGACCCAGATTTTGAATCTGCATTTGCCAGTGACCATCTGTGTGAGCTTCACTAGACCAGGCCCTTTCCCTCTCTGGGCCTCAGTTTTCCCATCTGCAAAATGAGCAGGTGAACCTGGATGATCACCAAAGTCCTTTCCAGCTGGCTCAAAGTTTCCATGACATTCTGTGGTGCTGGCATTCTGCAACCCCCACAACGGTCTCGGATGATGTTCTAAGTCACTCCATGACATTTGCAGCTGTCAGCAGCACTCTCTGATGACGTCGGAAAGTGGCCTTAACATTCCATGACATTTACAACGATCTGCAGCAATCTATGATGCCCGTGGACATTTACAAGAATTCACAATACCCTGTGACATTCTTTGACATTCCACAGCATTCTACGACATTCTGGGACATTCTATAGCACTCTGTGGCATTCTAGCCATGATATTCTGTGGCATGCTGTGACATTCCAAATTTACACCATGTGGATTTGTCTCTCTTCTGAGGGGCCTCCCTGGTATCATTGGAGAAGCCACATCCCACCCCAGGACTCCTTACCCTAAAGCTTCTCCTACCTATGCTGTGTGACCCCTCTGTGATCAGAAGTTCTTGAACTTGGGCCTCCAGGGCCAGGTCCCCACTCCAGCATCTTGATCTGGGCTTTGGGGTTGGGGTGGAGGGAACTTCTCCCACAACAGCGGTCTCCCCAGGTGTTTCAAACGTAAAGAAATAGGTTCTTCCCTCTCCCATTGCCACCAGAGTATTCCAATAAAAGGCTCTTACCTTCAGGATAAGGAGTCCCCGTGGCATAGTGATGAGTTTAAGCATACCAGTTAGTTGAAAATTTTTCACCTACAAGAACAGCAATTTTATTTTTTACTTTTTTTTGAGGAGTTTCATTCTTGTTGCCCAGGCCAGAGTGCAGTGGCACGATCTTGGCTCACGGCAACCTCTGCCTCCTGGGTTCCAATGATTCTTCTACCTCAGCCTCCTGAGTAGCTGGGATAACAGGGGCCTGCTACCACACCGGTTGATTTTGTATTTTTAGTAGAGATGAGCGTTCACCATGTTGGCCAGGCTGGTCTTGAACTCCTGACTTCAGGTTATCCGCCCACCTCGGCCTCCCAAAGTGCTGAAATTACAGGTGTGAGCCACGGCACCCAGCTTATTTTTTACTTTTTTTTTTTTTTTTTTTGAGACGGAGTCTCACTCTGTCACCCAGGCTGGAGTGCAGTGGGATGATCTCAGCTCACTGCAGCCTCCGCTTCCCCAGGTTCAAGGGATTCTCCTGCTCAGCCTCCCAAGTAGCTAGGATTATAGGTGTGCACCACCACACCTGGCTAATTTTTAGTAGAGACAGGATTTCACCATGTTGGCCAGGCTGGTCTCGAACTCCGGACCTCAAGTGACCCACCTGCCTCAGCCTCTTAAAGTGCTGGGATTACAGGCATGAACCTCCATGCCTGGCGTGGGAACGGCAATTTTATACATTTCAACCTAATGTAGCAGCAAGAATGTGGGAATTTCTTTTTGCTGTATTAGATTGAACCATATAAAATTTGAGGATGAGACAGGCCTGGGAGAAATATTGATACTGTTATTTGTTAGCTGTGAAATTAGGGCAACCTCACCTGGCCTCACTTTCCTCATCCATCAGTGGAGATAATCATCAGTTGTTTTTCAAGGGGTTGTAGCGGACGCCGAGAAATGCTGTGGGTGAAGAATACCTAGAGTCTGGAACTGAATAAAAAGACTCGGTCTTTCTTCCTACTTTTCCCCTTTTTCCTTCCCTTTTTCCCACTCTCCCTTTCCCTAGAATAACAGTAAAACAATCCGTGAGCAAAATGGTGCCAGGTGAAAGAGAGCCTGGACTGGGGTCTTGGCTGCCTCCTCCTCACCGTGTATCCTGGAGGATGTGGTTCTGTTCTGTGGGCCTCAGCGTTCCCGTCTGTAGAATGGGCTGGAAGACCATGAGATCAACTTTGAGGGCCTTTCCGCTTCTGCTAGCCTGGGCTTCTCCAGTTGGGGAAGCAGAAGGATGACAGAACAAGGAATCTTGAAGTCTGGTCGGGCAAGAATTGGGGAGCAAGGGGTCACCATCCATAGTCTTTGAGAACAGGGCACTGGAACGTGGCTTCAAGTCAGTAGAGGAGCAGGCAAGACCTGAAAAAAACGCTTCTTTCTAAGCATTGAGGGATGATGACTTGGTTGTAATGCTGCTCCTTCACTGAGTTTTAGAGCGACCCCGCAGATCTTCGCTAATGGGGATAGGCGGGTGCCCCGCCGGGTGGGCCGATCCTCTCCGGCCCTCCAGGCCCCGGCCGGAAGGACCCAGGCTACTGCGGAAACCTTAAGAGACCGCGCCCCCTGGTGTCAGTACTCTGTCATTGCAGCACGGGGCTTCCAGCCTAGGGAGGCAGCTTCTCATCTACAACCAGGGCTCTACCCGAGCAGGCAAGTTTCTTTCCAAGAGGAGGCTGGGGAGCAGCGCTTGGGAAGAAGATGGCTTAAGTTGGGGCAAGCCTGTAAGGCTGAAGGCTAGTGAGGACCCTTCATTAACCTCTTGAGCGAATTTATTGAGCACCTACTATGTGCCCGGCAGTGTGCTGAGCCCTTGGATCCAGCTTTGAACAAGATAAAACCCTTGCTTGGCAAGGAGCCCACACAATCCAGGGCTCTCAGACTGGCTGAGGACCTACTAAGTGCCTAGGTCTTATCTCCCAGACTCTTCAAAGCAAATGTGGAGGTGAGAATTATCATCTCCATTTTATTTATTTTATTTTATTTTTTGAGACTGAGTCTCACTCTGTCGCCCAGGCTGGAGAGCAGTGGTGTGATCTCAGCTCACTGCAACTCCTGCCTCCCGGGTTCTGGCAATTCTCCTGTCTCACCCTCCCGAGTAGCTGGTATTATAGGCATGCGCCATCACACCTGGCTAATTTTGTATTTTTAGTAGAGACAGGGTTTCACCATGTTGGCCAGGCTGGTCTTAAACTCCTGACCTCAGGTGATCTGCCCACCTCGGCCTCCCAAAGTGTGGGGATTACAGGTGTGAGCCACATCACCCAGCGTAATCTCCATTTTACAGGTGGGGAAACTGAGGCCTGAGGCCACACAAGTGTAAGGGGCAGAGCTGGGATCTGGACCATCAGACTTGAATCTGGGCTATTCCAGAGTGTGCCATTACACAAGCTTCATCTAGCAGAAAGCACCTGCCCCTCCAAGCAAGTCACTCGCCTCCCCTGGGACATGGAGCCAGCGAGGTGCCTGCAGAGTTAGACAAGGTAGAGAATGTCCTGATGCCCTTGCCCTGTGCCCAGGGAGACCTCCTTCTAAAGAGTGGGGGTTGCTCCCTGGAAGTGGGCATCCTGGGGCCCCGGGCATTGTTCTCATTGTCTGGGCCTCCTCTTTGTCTCAGGAGCATCCGGGACTTGCTTCTCCCCTGGCAGAGCAGAGCCGGGGGCCAGCTGCCTGGAGAGCGGGGCCTGCCGGCCGCAGACTCATTAGGACCCTCACAGTCCCTCTCCCGGGACTCCCCACCCAGGGTCTGAGCGGGAGTTTGACATGAGTCTAAAAATAGCTGCTCTTCTGTTCCTTTGTTGGAGGGGAGGGGAGGGCTGGGCAGAGGGATTCGGGCTCCTCTTAATGACCGACCCACCAAGAACAAAGGCTTTTCTTTGCATTGGCTCTGTTTCCAGCAACAGCAGGCTTGGGCCCCAGCCTCAACCTCCGGGCTCCCGTGGAACCCAGGCCACTCTTAAAGAGCCGGCTTGAGGGCAGAGGCAGGTGCAGGCCTCTGCGCAGGGCAGCCCCAGCCCAGGCTGACCGACGGGCACACGGTGGGCCGTGGGGTCTGTGGGTAGGGCCCTGCGGGGGAGGGGTCTGCATGTAACACTGTGTGCAATGTCAGACCCCCTGGCAAGGCTGATGGAGCTTGGGACAGCAAATGACAGTGTGTGGCTGTTGTAGGCAGGTGACTCTGTGGGACTGTGTGTGTCTGAGCCTGGGACACTGTGTGGCTGCATGCAGGTGACACCACGAGGGACTGTGTGGGTGCTGCTGTGGAAAGTGCACAACTGTGCCTGTGACACTGAGCGATGGGACTGGGCGTGAGCAGGTGAGGTCGTGAGTGATGCGTGGCTGTTCAGGTGACAGCATGAGTGAGTGTCGGCTGTTCATAGTGAGACTCGTTAATGGGCAGGGGATGTTGTACGTGTTGGGTTGACATGGGGTGATGGGGCTGGCGGCACGGGACACTGTGTGACTCTGTGACTGTACTGGTATCACTGGAAGGTGGGGCTAACTGTGCAGGTGACATCGCAAGTGGCCCTGGGACTGTGTGCTGATGATCATGACTAAGCAAATGTCAGGAAACTGGCAACTCCCAGGGCCCGTCAGGTGCCTGGAACAGCTTCCCCACCCTCTTCTCGCCTCCCTTCCCTGGGGCAGCTCATTGGGTTCTCTCTCGGATGGCTCCTCCGGCCTCGCCTGCTGCTCAGCGGCTGCCTGTATCTCTAGGTGTCCCTCTGCACCATCGGGTTCAGGGGATAAGGCCTCCCACCACCCAGCACCACAGCTGCAGTTGAGAGAAGAACTGGAGCAGAAGCAAACCCACCACACTCCTGCTAGGACCTGCCCAGGAGAAAGGAGGCCCGAGGGGAGTCTGGGGGTGACCAGGAGGTCCGCAGCTTCATCTGCAATGTTGGGTTCATTTTTAAAAGGGCGAGCACATGCCTGTACATTTGCTGTGAATCTAGGTGGTATGACCATGTGTGGTGATTATATATTCTCTTGATGTTTCTGAATTTCTAACCTTTCGAAATAATTAACAAAAGCAAAACATGCTGATGATAGAATTTGTTATATACAAGAGTTAACACTGACTTTGTGTCGGGTGCTGTGCTGAACGCATTACATGGGTTGTTTCATTGAATATTTACCATCGTCCTAGGAAGGAGGTCCTATTGCCACCCCCCATTTTATAGATGGGGAAACTGACGCTCAGAAGGATTTATTAACTTGCCCTCCAACACACAGCTGGTAAGTGGTGGACCCAGGATTCCTGATCCAGACCTACCTGCACGGTGAAATTTTCAGACATATTATTCCCCCACCACCTGATACCTTCTCCTTCTCTCTCCCTCTTCAATGCTTTTAGTAAAAAAAGATAGATAAATACATTTTTTAAAATAAAAATCAAACGAATAGAGTAAAAAAATCTCTCTCCAGGAGTAATCACTGTGATCAATGGATCATAGATCCTTTCAGACATCTTCTGTTTACGTGTGTGTGTGTGTGTGTGTGTAGCTTGCAGAATCACAAATGTTATTCACGTTACAACTTGGAAATGCGAATAAATGCTGTTTCTTTATTTTGTCTTCCTGAGCCCCACAGTCATTGGCCAGTAGGAACAACAGAACACTTTCCCCCATGTGTGGGCTCCATTTGTCCAATCCAATCATCCAACTGTCCTTCTTGTGCTTCCTGGTCTCCATGGGCAGCCTCCTTGTCTCGCCTCTCTCCAGCGGTTGTGCCTGGATGCTCGGGGGAAAATGTGGCTTTGGTGGCTCTATTAGTCTGCCCTCATGCTACTCTGAAGAAATAGCCAAGACTGGGTAATTTATAAAGAAGAGAGGTTTAATTGACTCACAGTTCCGCATGGCTGGGAGGCCTTACAGTCATGGTGGAAGGTACCTCTTCACAAGGCGACAGGAGAGAGAATAAGAGCCGAGTGAAGAGGGGAAAAGCCACTTATAAAACCATCACTTCCATCATTCAATTACCTTCCACCAGGTCTCTCCCATGACACTTGGGGTTTGAGGGAATTACAATTCAAGATGAGATTTGAGTGGGGACACAGCCAAAACCTATCAGTGGCCTTGTGTGAGGGAGGGAGAGCTGGGGCCATAGGCTCAGAGCTACTATCTGCCTTATCCGGCCTCTGGGACTGCATCCCTTTCCCTGGTTGCCGTGTGCCCTACAAGTGTTCAGACTGAAGGCTGAGGCTGCTGCAATTTCTCATTTTCCACCCAGGCCATAGCCCGAAAGCCCCACTTAGCTTCCCTCTGGCCTGAGGTCCCCCTCTCGCGCCTCGCGCTGGCCCTGTAGTGGGTCTGCTGGCTCTTACCACAGCCTCTACACCACACAGGAAAACTTCAGTTTCCCAAAGTGCTGAGATTATGGGCATGAGCCACTGCGCCTGGCCTACTTCATGTTTTTGATAGTGCTACAGTATTCCAAAGTATAGATATACCAAAATCTAGTCATCCATATTTCCTCTGAACAACACGGGAAAGCTTCGAGTCTCTCTCTGCTGGCTGCCACTGCCACTAAGGGGCTGAGCCCAGTGTCCCATGTGTTATGGGATGTAATAAATCAACCCAAAATATAATGGCTTCAAACAGCAGTAATCATGTAATATCTCTCCTAATTCCTCTGAGTTGAGAATTTGGTGACAGGGAGTTGGCTGGGCAGTTCTGGCAGTGTTGCTCCTGAGATTTTAGTAAGATGTCAGCAGGGCTGCAAATGACCTGCAGGTTGGACTGGGGCTGGAGGATCCACTTTAAGTTGGCTCCCTCATATTTCCGGCAAGCTGTTGTGGACTATCAGCTTCTCTCTATGGGGGCCTCTCCACA
Organism: Sapajus apella; assembly: GCF_009761245.1. Lineage (NCBI taxonomy): Eukaryota > Metazoa > Chordata > Mammalia > Primates > Cebidae > Sapajus > Sapajus apella. The sequence goes on along the minus strand of NW_022437016.1, from coordinate 9,386,483 downwards.
GAGCAACTTGAGCTTCCTCACAGCATGGTGTCTGGGAACCAAGCATGAGCATCCTAAGAGAACCAGGCAGAAGCTACGTTATCCTTATGACATAGCCTTGAGGCCACATAACATCACTTCTACCATATTCTGGCCACAGGGTGAACCCTGACTCAGTGTAGGAGAGGACTGTCAAGAACTGTCTAGGGTGTGAGATTTTACCCTGCTTGCAAGCCAACAAGTTAGCCTGCCACAGATTCATGGATGCTGGTAGAAGACATGAGACTCCCCAGTCTGACACAAAGGACAGTTCATGACTCACGGCAATAGCAGCAGCCAGAGTATCAGCATTTTCTCATTGGCTTCTAAGCCTAAATTCCCACTGATCAACATGAAGAGGCCTAGAAATGCTGGGTACACATGTGGACTGTGTTACAGGAGGGGAACCATGAGTCTAGGAAGCCCATGCCTTCCCTAATGGGCAGTGAGCATGCCTGCTTTTGCCTCTAGAGGGAGAGAGCCTGCCTATCTTCCAAGGCTGTTTGCATCAGGAAGAAATTATCAAAAGAAGCCACAAAACCTGGGCTGTGGTAGCCAGGTTCCATGATGGTCATTACTGGTCACCTGCTTGGGTAGTTCCTGTTAGAACACAATTCCCCATGGAGCTTGCTATAGATTTAATTATGTCCCCCCAAATTCATATGTTGGAGTTCTAAGCCCCAAGGTGACTGTGTTTGAAGGCAGGGATTTCTGGAGGTAATTAGGGTTAAATGAGATCAGAAGGGTGGGGCCCTAATCCAACCAGATTGGTGGCCTTAAAGAAGAAGAAGCAATCTCCCTCTCATTCTCCCTTCCCACCATGTAAGGATACAGTGAGACGGTGGCCATCTGCAAGCCAGGAAGAGAGCCCTTGCCAGCAACCAAATTGCCTGGCACCTTGATCTTGAACTAACAGCCTCCAGCATTGTGAGAGATAAAGTTCTGTTTTTTATGCCACCCCATCAATGATGCTTTGCTATGGCAGCTTGAATAGACTGAGACAGAGTACTCACATTCTGGCATGACTTGTGAGCGAGGCATGACTACCCTTTCTCTGGACTGTCTTTTCAAGGCAGATGGTTGGTTCCTTGACCCATTACTGCATATTCAGAAATGTTTTTTACAACCACACTAATAATTTTCAAAATATTAAGCCCATTTACACACAGATTTTTTCAGAAACAAAAATGAAGTTGTCTAACACATAATTTTGTTTTGTTTTTAACCTGCTACCTTAAACTACTAAGAGTTAATAACATATTGTTTTTAATTTTCCTTTTATATTAGAAAATGTATTATGAATTCTGTAGATTCTCTGTCCATACTACATATCTACTTCATTCTCTCTTTTTTTTTTTTTTTTTTTTTTTTTTT
>NW_022437016.1:9368024-9384991 GCF_009761245.1 Sapajus apella | reverse complement strand
TGGGATTTCATCATGTTGGCCAGGCTGGTCTCAAACTCCTGACCTCAGGCCTCCCAAAGTGCTGGGATTATGGACGTGAGCCACTGCGCCTGGCCTAATTCATTTTTTTTTTAATAGTGCTATAGTTAGTATTCCAGAGCATAGATATAGCAAAATGTAGTCATCCATATTTCCTCTGAGCAACATTTAAGTTTCTAAATATTATGTTGGTGCAAAAGTAATTGCGGTTTTTGCCATTACTTTTGCACCAACATAATTTTTTTTTTTTTTTTTTACATTACTGGTTATTCTTTAGGGAATAACCTTACAGGCAAATCTTTGCATGCATGTGCTAGCGATTGTGCAAAATAGATTTTCACAAATGAAATTGCTTGGGTATAGGATGTGCACACTTTCAATTTTGATAGGTATTACTAAATTACCCTCTAGGTGATATCGATTTATTATTTTATTTCATTTTATTTTATTTTATTTGAGACAGAGTTTCACTCTGGTTGCCCAGGCTGGAGTGCAATGGTGTGATCTCTGCTCACCACAGCCTCTGCTCCCCGGGTTAAGTGATTCTCCTGCCTCAGCCTCCCGTGTAGCTGGGATTACAGGTATGTGCCACCACAGCTGGCTAATTTTGTGTTTTTAGTAGAGACGGGATTTATCCATGTTGGCCAGGCAGGTCTCGAACTCCCAACCTCAGGTGATCTGCCCACCTCGGCCTCCCAAAGTGCTGGGATTACAGGCATGAGCCACCACGCCCGGCCAGTGATATCAGTTTATATTCCCTCCAACAGCACGTGAGTGTGCTCAATTCCCCACACCCTCTTTGCCATTGACTATTACATTTTTTAGTTTAGTAAATCTGTTGGACAAAAAGTGATCGTATCACACATTTTAATTTTCATTGTTACTGGACGGTTTAAGCTTTCTTCATCTATTTACCAGCCTTTGGTGATATTTCCTTTTGAAATACTTGACCATATGTCTAGCCCATTTACTGGCAGGTTGCTATTATTTTCTTATTTGTCTGCAGGAACTCTTTACATGTCATACATATTACTCTTGGTCTGTAATATAAATTATAGATAATAATTTCCAGTAAGTTTGTCTTTTAATTTTATTTGATTTCTTTCACTGCACACAAATCTTTTATTTTTTATAGAGTTGGATTTTCTTTCTTTTTTTTTTTTCTTTTTTTTTGAGACAGAGTCTCGCTTTGTCACCTAGGCTGGAGTGCAGTGGTGTGATCTCGGCTCACTGCAACCTCTGCCCCCTGGGTACAAGTGATTCTCCCACTTTAGCCTCCTGAGTAGCTGGGACTACAGGTATACATCACTGTGACTGGCTACTTTTTTTGTATTTTTAGTAGAAACGGGGTTTCGACATGTTGTCCAGGCTGATCTTGAACTCCTGTCCTCAAGCAATCCACCTTCCTCAGCCTCCCAAAGTGCTGAGGTTACAGGCATGAACCACCACACCTGGCTGAGTTGGATTTTCTTGATAACTTCTGAGTTCTTGCAAGAGCCTTTTATGAAGCAAAGATAATAACCCTTTTAGTAAAGGTGGGTCTTGCTCTCTGAACATATCTGATGCTGCAGGGGATTTGAGGTCCTGAGACAGCAGTCGAAGGAGGCCACCCGGAATGGGGGAAGGGGAGGCTCTCAGAGGGTAATGATGGAAGCAGCAGGGCCTCCAGTGATATTTTTTGAACAAAACAAGCTGAACTCCTGGGAGTACCTCCCTTTGGAGCGGCAAAGCTTCTTAAGAGGCCCTATGGGGGAACCTGAGAGGAGCAGCCCTGTGATACTTGGCTGTCCAGGAGCCTGTCGGAGGAGGTGCCTGTACCTGCAGCTATCTGTCTCAGCCCTCATTCTGGCTTTGGCAGCAAACACTCACAGCCACATGCAGCCATCTCCACCCCAAAGCATGAACATGCGAATCGCGCTAAACAATGTGCACACCCACATGGGCATACATGCAGACACATGTGCCCATAGTCTCAAATGGTTACATGTGCACGTTTAAGGATGCCCACATGGACAAAGCACGTGCACATGTGTGCACAAATACACTCAGATATGTGTGCAGGCCCATTCAGGAGATGCACTATGCACACGTGCACACGCACCCACATGAGCACACTGGTCATCTTGGCCAGGACCCCAGCAGGGAACCATCCGCACAAACAAGGTGAGGAAAATTTTATCAAGGGGCCATTTACAAAGGTGAGGGCAGGGCTAAGGGAGACCCCAAAGCCACCATGAAGCACCTGGGGGCTGGTCAAAGCAGAGAGAGCCAGGCCTGAAGTGTCCAGGGAGTGAGCAATTGCAGGAGCTGGTAAGAGCTGTGGCTTTGGAGAGGATTGTCCAGTGGAAATGGTGGCTATGGGAGAGAGATGCCACCCGAGCCACAGCCCCGTGGGGAAGGAGCCAAGCTGTCCCATCCTTCCCTGCCCTTTGATCTCCTGGCCAAGCCTCCCGTAGGTTGAACCCAGACAACAAGGAGCCTGGCTGATGTGCTGCACAGTGTCAGCCTCCTTTGGGGCACAGAGCAGGGCAGAGGGTAGATCTGGAGGGGCCGACAGAGAAGACACTCCCGCACATATGGAGATGCCCATCAGTGTACAGTGACACAGGCACCCCAAGACAGATGCCCAATGCACACATACCCACCTGCACACTGAATCGCCTACGTGTAATTGAGAACTGGATGCACACAAGGTCAAAAGCCCAGAGGCCCATGTATGCTTAAGGGGAAGGCTGAAGTCAACACCCTCCACCAGTGGAGGCTGGGCCTGAGATGAGTCCCCTCCCCCTGGCCACCTCCTCCCTTGCCCCCACCACCCCCAAAGCCAGCTTTTTGCTGAGCCCTTTGTTACTCTTGGCAAAGACCACATCCCAGCGAAACAACGGGCTGGCCAGGCCTGCACAAATCACTGGCTCTTTTCGGACGCTTCAGGGGCCTGCCTGAATGACAGCGGAATTGAATCCAGATTGGGCGGGGCAGGCACTCCTGGAGGCAGAGCTGGGAGGTCTCCATCTCTGGCTGACTCCCACCCCACACAGGCCCTTCTTGATCCCACTGACTCCCCTAAAGGGGCATCCAGCTTAAGCCAGAGCAGCTGAGTCCCTTTCAAAGGGACTCCATTCAAAGACTTGCTCCCTACCCCCATCTAGTGCACCCCCAAATTCTATCCATTGTACTTTCTAAGCCCACTGCTGCCAACATCCCAGTCTGGGTCTCCTCTTTGGCCTGGAGGCCTGTGGGAGTCCCAGGGAGCTGCCACTCTCAGCCAGAGGGACCTTTCTGAAATGTAAATCAAATCATTTTCTTCTGCTTAAGAGCTTTCAATGGCTTTCCAAACACTCCTCCAGATAAAGTCCCAGCTTAGCCCCCAGAATCTTGCACCATCTGGTGCCTGACCCCATCCCTAGCCTCCTTGTTCGCCAGCCTCCCGCTCCATTCCAAGCTCTTCATCCTCTAGGTGTCCCCGGCCTTTGTATGTGTTGCTTTCTTTGCTGAGAAGCCCCTTCCCCAGTGGTTTCATCTACTTACTCTGCAAACTAGAGCTCCTTAAACGTACTGTAGGGTAGGACCAGTTTGTTTTTAATTACAATCCACTGGGGATTTATGTTTTTGTAGAACAGCAATAAAAATGAGCTACTGAAAAAAAAGAAATTAAAGGCTGGGCGCAGTGGCTCATGCCTGTAATCACAACACTTTGGGAGGCCGAAGCGGGCAGATCAGGAGGTCAAGAGTTGGAGACCATCCTGGCCAACATGGTAAAACCTTCTCTCTACTGAAAATACAAAAATTAGCTGGGCATGGTGGTGTGCACCTATAATCCCAGCTACTCGGGAGGCTGAGGCAAGAGAATTGCTTGAACCCAGGAGGCTGAGGTTGCAGTGAGCTGAGATGGTGCCACTACACTCCAGCCTGGTGACAGAGCGAGACTTCATCTCAAAAACAAAAAAAGAAATTAAAAAACAAAGTGAATTATAATCTTGGATAATAGCTTAGTAGTTTCTTACAAAGTTAAGCATTCACTTACCATATGACCCAGCAAGAGAAATGAAAACACATGTTCATGGAAAAGCCTGTATGTGAATATTTTCAGTGATTTTATTTAAAATTGCCAAAACCTGGAAGCAACTCAACTGTCTTCAATAGCAAATGGATAAGCAAACTGTGGTACATCCATACAAGGTAATACTATTCAGCAGTGAAAAGGGAAGACCAATTGATACATGCAACATGGATGGCTCTCAGACACATTATGCTAGGTGAAGGCAGCAAGACTCAGAGATTATATTCTGTATGATGACATTTTGGGGGAAAAAACAAAAAACGATAGGGACAGAAAACAGATCGGTGGTTGCCAGGGGCTAATTTGAGGAGAGGGGGGAAATGATGGCAAAGGAGCAAGAGGAACTTTGGGAAGCATGGGGCTGTTTTGTGTCTTGGTTGTGCTGGGGGGTCACATGACTGTACAAGGTTGTCACCATTAATAGAACTACACACTCCAAAGGGTGAATTTTACTGCATGTAAATTATATGCCAATAAATCTGACTTTAAAAAATACAAATGAAAGCCCCTTTTTAATTGTGGTAATCTATACAAACATACATTTTCCATTTTTTTAAACTTTTATTTTAGGCTCAGGGGTACATGTAAAGATTTGTTACATAGGTAAACTCTTGCCATGGGTGTTTGTTGTACAGATTATTTCATCACCCAGGTATTAAGCTCAGTAACCAATAGTCATCTTTCTTGCTCCTCTCCACCCTCCCACCGAGAGTAGGCCCCAGTGTCTGTCAGTCCCTTCTATGTATCCATGTGTTCTAATCATTTAGCTCCCACTCACAAGGGAGAACATGTGGTATTTGATTTTCTGTTGCTGTGTTAGTTTGCCAAAGATAATGGCCTCCAGCTCCATCCATGTTCTGGCAAAAGACAAGATATTCATTTTTATGGCTGCATAGTGTTTCACAGTATATATGTACCACATTTTCTTTCTCCAATCTGTCACTGATGGGCATTTGGGTTGACTCCATGTCTTTGCTGCAATGAACATATGCACACATGTGTCTTTATGGTAGAACAATGTATATTCCTCTGGTTATATACCCAGTAATGGGATTGCTGGGTCGAGTGGTAGTTCCACTTTTAGCTCTTTGAGGAATCGCCACACTGCTTCCCACCATGGGTGAACTAATACATTTACAATGTTAACCTCTTTTAAGTGTACACTTCAGTGGCCTCAAGTACATTTATTGTTGTGCAACCATCACCCATGCTTTTCCATCATCCTAAACTGAAACTCTGTCCCATTAAACACTAATTCCCCATTTCCCCCTCCCTCCAGCCCCTGGTAACCACCCTCTATTTTCTGTCTCTATGGATGTGACTGTTCTAGGTACCTCACGTGCATGTAACCATATAGTATGCCCTTTTGTGACTGGCTTCTTACACTTAGCTTCGTGTTTCCCAGGTCCATCCATGTTGTAGCATGCGACAGTATGTTGTTCTTTTCTAAGGCTGAATAATATTCCATTGTACGCATATACCATATTTGGTTTATGCCTTCATCTGTCAAGGGATATTTGAGTTGTTTCTGCCTGTTAGCTACTGTGAATAATACTGCTATGAACACTGGTGTATGAATACAAGCCCCATATTTTAAAAATTATTAGATTCAACAAACATCAAATTACCTTGTCAATTTGCTAAGCACTTACTCTTAATTTTGCTATCCACGTCCCTGGTCTGACTTTTGAATAACAGCTGGCCCAGTCCCTGGGCTGGCCAGAATCTACCTCTCCTGAACCCACAGACTGGGTTTACTCCCCTCTCCCGTCTCACTCTACACTTCCCTGGGCTGTGCCACACTCTGTTGTGTGGCCTGCTTGCAATCTGGGGCTCCCAGGGGTTGGCCAACTCAGTCTCCTCTCTTTGCAGCCTTGGGGTTGGGATCAGGCCCAGGTAAGGGGCTTAGAGAACATGCAATCAAGTGTAATCCTCCTGTGTCCAATGGGACAGTCATGGAGGAGGCCTGGAACCCACATCTGTGTGATTCCAAATCCCTGCTCCTCGCTGGAAGGTACATGCAGCAGCCATTGCCCCCTTGTCGCTGGCTTCTGAGTTAAAGGCAGGATGCAGGGCCTGCCCCTCTCTAGCCACCATGCTCAGGATTCTTGCAGAAACTTCCACCCTCTTCCAAGGTCAAGATAGAGTGACTCAGCCAAGAAGAATTAAATGTTGCTCACCTTGCATTGGCTCCTGGGCTGAGGGCTGGGGATACACAAGTGAGCCATGGATGTCACGGGTGCCAACATGTGTGTTCATATATACGTGTAGGCATATGCATCACTTATATGTTACCTGGGTGGGCGGGGGCAGTTGGTATGTGTGTGTCTGTGTGCCAGATAACTCCAAATTTGATTTTTTTTGAGAGAGAGAGAGAGAGAGAATAACTATCTCTTTTCAAAGACCAGGAATCAGGAGAGGAGGTTTTAAAGAATGTTGGGAGCTTTGATCTCATTCGTCATGGTTGCTCAGGACCTTGAGCTTCCAAGGGATCATGAAAAGTTTAAAAAAAAAAAAGCTGAAATAAAGACATATGCCCATGCTGACACACATGTGCTTATACATAAACACAGCAGACTATGCACTTAACCCCACACTGGCGCAGAAACCCATCTTAGATAGGCACATAAACCCATAGACAACTACATATACACCAACACACACAAAATAAATCATAAACGCCGATATTGATTAAGCGTTTCTGATGGACCAGGCACTGTGTTAAGTACTCTAAATACAGTACATTGCTCTACTTAATCCTTTTACAAAAATCAATCAAGATGGGCATTATCATTTTCATTCCCATTTCACAGATGAGTAACATAAGGCTCAGCAAAGTGAAGTGAGTTGCCCAAGCCCAAAGAGTTGGGAAGTGGCTGAGCTGGGATTTGAACCCCGGGGGGTGTAAGTAGAGAGCCAGCGCGCATACACTATTTGTTAACACACAATTGCATACGTCATGTGCATGTGAATTTACACAGCAATCACATGTACTGACACATTGATATACATGTGTAGGCACATGGATGCAGAGACCCCCCCGATGGCATACTTGTACCCAGAGACATAAAGACACATATATACACAGAACACATAGTCTGAAGTCAGCAGACTCAGAGACACATGTAGTAATGTAGACCACATGCAGTTGCACACACTGGGTTTACTGATGTGAACTTGCAGAGCTAGGTTCTAGACTTAGAGTGAGTCTTGGCACAGATGTCCCTCCCCTCTCTGCCTGCCCTGCCCCCTCTTAGCAGGTAAGAGCTTGGAGTTGGGCAGTGCTGTGTTGATCCCTGCCAGCTGATAGCTGAGATCCTCCAGGGACCAGCTGCTGCCTCCAGCTCCCATGCAGCAGGTAAGTGGAGCCACCCTTGGGGCCAGCATCACGAAGCACCACACCTGGGCCCCTTCTAGGAGAGGCTGAGCTCAGGAAACCTCCAGGTGGCCAGCACGGTGGCACTCCCCAGCCCTGGTTCATGCCTCCTACTGCTTATGCTCCTAGCTCCCTCTCCAGCCACGGGTGTGGATTATAGAGACAGTGACCCCCCCCCCGACCTCTCCTGCCTCATCTTCCATTTATCTCCCCACGACATCCCACACCGCAGTGCACATGGGCACAGAGCAACAATCCCTACTCTCCAGCCTAGGGGTCAAGGAAGGCTTCCTGAGGGAAGGGGTGTCTCCACTGGACTCTTAACCTGAAGGTAGAATAGGAATTATTCAGGCAATGCAGAGAAGAAGCAAGCTGTAGCCAGAGGGCAGCATGTTCAAAGTCCCAGAAGTGAGAGACAATAACATCTTCGGAGACTTGCAACTGATTTATTGTGATCGAAGCGGAACAAAAAGGGTTATAGAGTGATCAGAACTCTTGGTTAGGGTCTGCTTTGTGCTCTGTAAGACTGGGCATTTCTGGGGGGGAGGGGTGAGCCCAGAACTACAAAAGCCCAAGGCAGCTGCCACAGCAGCCACCAGACCACAAAGCACAGCCACTGATGCTGTCTCAGACCTCAAGACATTGGCTCACTACTCCAGGGCCTCTGGGCAGCCCAGGCTTGTTCAGCCAACTCACTAGCCATGCTTGCCCCCTCATGAGCCAGGCCAATGGCACTGCTGGTTGGATATTACTAATTCCATTCTTCAAATGAGGAAATCAATATTTGCAGAGATGACTTTAAAACAAGGATATGATCCATCCAGAGCTGACCACAAAACGTTCTTCTGGGAGTAACTGGAAAAGTAGCCTGGCAGGGATGATCCCAGGACCTGGGAGAGGGAGGGCGAACTAGGGAGACTAAGGGGCCTGGGAAAGGGAGACTCAAAGACTTAGAGGCCAGATTCCCCTGGGTGGGACTGAAAATCTGCTCCTCTGAGCTCTATGGCACTCTTCACTTTGCTTCATGCCACTCTCCGCTCCAGACTTCTTCCCCTTCCTGAGAGTCCAGAGTCTCCTATTTCCATGTAAATAGCCTAAATAAATCTCAGAATCCCAGAAAATGCCACTGAGTTTTATGAGTCCCAAATAATTTCTCTGTGAGGCAGGTTTATGGCTACAAGTATGGTGACTCCACTCTTAATGAACAGAGGGAACTCCCTGATGGGCTTCTGCCCGGCCTCCAGCCCAGGCCTTCACCTGAGCCCTAGATCCTTGGCCCTCCAAGGGGTGAAAGACCTCTGGTAAGGAGATAATGAGTACAGGATCAGGGATTATACAGTCCAGGTTTTCATCCTGGCTTTGCCCCGTTACCAGCTCTGTGGCCTTGGATAAGTCCCTTCCCCTATCGGGGTCTTCACATGTCAGAATGGGATGGTGTAACCACCCCAAGGCAGTAATAAGGTTGTAATAGAGATGAAATGAGAAAATGGACGGAAATGGCCAAGCACCATGCTTGGCTCTTAGTAAAGTCTCTAAAAATGGATAATGATTTTTAGGTAGTTCCATATTTTCTGTGGGAAAAAAATATATAAATTCTTTAGTTTACAATTCAAGGATCTTCTAAATCGGGCCTCAGCCGCACTCTTCAGACCCATCTTGCCCACAGCAGGGGGTGGGCTCGGCAGTGAGCCCAGGGAGCAGGTGCTGCTAGACGTCAATTGGGCAGCATCCCTGGAGGAGGGGGATGGAGGCCGCTGATCCCCCATAACCTGTGCTGCTCTGAAAGGCTCCAGGATAGGCAACCAGAGCCTGTGGGTGGAGACCTCTTAGGTGGCCTGTGAGACACCTCCTCCTTTTTATCAGTGAGGGCTGCCACCATCTCCCCCAACCAAAACCTTGGCCATACTTTGAAGGCAGGCATGCGGCTGAAAGTTAACAGGACACTCCATTTTCCAGTTCCCTACTCCCAGGACTGACAGAGGACCACACATTGGCCCGTCACTGGACTTGGTTCAATATCACTTGGGTTTAATTATTGTCCTGGAGAGATCCTGGGTAGATTCCTCATTCTGCTGAGAATGTGAAGTGGGACAACTTTGAAGATGTGTGGAGACAGCAGGGAAGAAGAGCTAGATCACTAGCCAGATAATTCCAGATTCAAGTTCCAGCTCTACTGCCATGTGCACTTGAGCAAGATGCTCTCTACCACCAATCCTCAGTCTCTGCATCTATAAAATGGGTGTATTAGTCCATTTTCATGCTGCTAATAAAAACATACCAGAGGCTGAGTAATTTATAAAAGAAAGAGAGCTGGGTATGGTGGCTCACGCCTGTAATCCCAACACTTTGGGAAGCCTAGGCAGGCAGATCACCTGAGGTCAGGAGTTCGAGACCAGCCTGGTCAACATGGACAAACCCTGTCTCTACTAAAAATGAAAAGTTAGCCAGTGTGATGGTGCATGCTTCTAATCCCAGCTACTCCAGAGGCTGAGGCAGGAGAATGGCTTGAACCTGGAGGTGGAGGCTGCAGTGAGTCAAGATCACACCATTGCACTCCAGCCCGGGCAACAAGAGTGAAACTCTGTCTCAAAGAAAAAAAAAGAAAGAAAGAAAGAGGTTTAATTGACTCACAGCTCCACATGGCTGGGGAGGTCTCCCAATTATGGTGGAAGGCAAGGGAGAGCAAAGCAACGTCTTACATGGCAGCAGGCAAAGAGAGAGAATTCCCCTTTATAAAACCATCAGATCTCGTGAGACTCATTTGATATCATAAGAACAGCATGGGAAAGACCTGCCCCCATGATTCAATTACCTCCCATTGTGCCCCTCCCATGACACTTGGGAATTATGGGAGCTACAATTCAAGATGAAATTTAGGTGAGGACACAGCCAAACCAAACCGTATCAATGGCGTAAGGGATGCCTACGTTGCAAGTTCACTGGGCACACTAAATGAGATGATATATGCACAGTTTTGGAATGGTGCCTGGCATAGAGCAGGCACACTTGGTAAATGTCTGCCTCTCCCAGCTGTTAGCACTAGCACCCAGGACAGCTCCCCGGTCCCTGCCTGGCTGCTGTCCGCGGTGCTGATAAAAGATTACAATCTCTGCCATTCTCCCCTGTGCCGGCAAGTTCATCGGCCTCTGTGACATTCTCAGAGGTCTCAGAGATCAAGGGGGTGGTGTGCATGCTACTTTCACAATTTTCTCTTAGACATTTTTCAATAGGCTCAAAATACAGCTGTAGAATGAAGACTATCATTCCCGTGGTGGGTAGATGGTTCTTTTTCCTCCTATTTCATTGAATGGCCTTTGTGTCGGATCCAAGAGGCTGAGCTTAATAAGCATAGTTATGCTAAAAACAAGGACAAAACACAATGATATTTATTGACCACTTATTGTTAATCAAGCCCTCCCATCACTCCAGTCTCATAAACCATTGTCCAGAAATCTAGGTGTTGTCGACAGCAGGTGAAAAATTCTTGCTTCCTCGTCTTCCTTTTCATTTCTGGTAATCTGTGGCAGGAAGGGATGGGATAAGCAACAGGGTTCCTACATCTTTCAGCTCCTACCCATTACTCCAGGCAGGAAGGTGGTCAGAGCTGCGATGATTCTCAGCACATCTTCCAGCAGGACGTGTCAGGTACACACATGACAGAAAAGGAGCATGGAATTTAGAGTTGGATTTGAATCCCAATTGGACTTGACTCTGGATTTGAATCCCAGCTCTGTCACTCACTAGTTCAATGACTTCAGCAACTTCTTTGAGCCTCAGTTTTCTCACCTATATAGTGAGGTTAATAATTGTACCTCATCTAGAGGGCTATCAGGAGAACCAGAGGAGAGGTTGCTCCTAAAGTATTCAACAATATCTCAGTAAATGCTCCATAAAGTGGTAGCTATTATTATTCCAGGCATCTGAGCCTCTCAAAAGGGAGACACCAACCATTTTGTGTCTTCCTGTAAAGTCAGCTGCAGGCCCCTTAATGTTGGGGGGCTCTCCCGTGAGGCCTGGCTTCTCTCCCACTCCCGTGGACTGTTGTACCTCAGCAACTCTGGTTTGGCTTGAGATTCTTCTGAATCTCATAGAGTTTGGGGTTGAATGCTAGATCAGCACTGACTCGCTGCGGCACTTTCAGCATGTCATTTAACCTCTCTAGTTTTAGTTTTCTCATCAGTAAAATGGTGATGATGTTATCCCCATCCCTGTGAGGCTGTTGCAAGGAGAAATGTCTCAGCACAGATGCAATGGCAAATACCCATCACTGATTAGCCATTATTGTTGTTCTCGGTTTCCAGCTTTTTATTTCTGCTCTTTTTCTAGGGATGCTCTGCCTCCTCTCTGAGAAGTTGGAGATTAGACAGTCGTACCTCAAGCTACTGTCCCCTCTTTGCAAGCAGAGTAAACACCTGTGTTTGGAGTCCACCTAGTGTACCTCATGTGTAGGGGGAAGACACAGAGAGAGCATGTTCTGTGGATGCTGGGGCCAGGCTTCTGGGAGTCTTTATCTCATATCTTAGGTTGGAATCCTCAGTGGAATGTTCAGCCTCTGTGGTTGTCATTGTTATGGGGTGTGTGTGTGTGTGTGTGTGTAAGATTATGTGCATGTATTCCTGTGAGTGTGGGAAGTGTGTGTAAGATTGTGTGCATGTATGCCTGTGAGTGTGGGAATAGGTATGTCACATGACTCTGACTTTCATGAAAGTGAACTCGTGAGAATTTGTGCAAATGAGAAATGGTTGTGTGTGTGTAGCTGTGTGTGTGTGGTGGGGTGCAGCTGTTGGATAGGATGCCAACTATTCAACCATCTGCAGGCTTGGGGGTCCTGGGCAATTCAAGAGCTTGCTGACTGCTAGCACCTGCCACTCCAAGCAGCAACCCCACCTGTCATTTTAGGAATAACCACGCTTCAGTGATTCCAGATCCTGCTTGCTCAGAATTTCCCACAATCTGACTCAGGTGAGGGATTGTGAAAATGTTGTCCAAGCTCACAAACAATACTGAAAAGATGATCCGTTTTTAAAATAAAAAGTTTTCCAGGACTTTTAAAACCACTTGGTTTGAACCCCCTTGTTTACAGCTAGTGCATAATCACAGGTGATTCTTATCTGTTCATTAAAGCAACTCTCCTAAGGGACTATGTCTCAACAATACAGGGTTAGTCATTACTTTGCATTAATTTGAAAGCAATGAAATTTTTGCATGTCTTATAATTCTGACTTTTCACTAATTTACAAACAACCTCCCCTCACCAAATCAGGAAAGTTCTATTATTTAGCAGCAATATGTACTATACTCAAGGGAAATAATTTCTATGTCACCACTTCGAATTCTATAACAATAACATAACATCATAGACTCCCTTCGTCAGAACAGAGCAGAATTTTTTCAAAGCATGTAGCCACTCATTGTTTTATCTGGTCCCCATAACAGGGCAGGGGCTACGGTGGCCATTTGCCTTAGGGAAATGAATGCTTATAGTGAAGGAGGCTGCAAACCAGGCTCACAAAGCCAGCTGGTCAACACAGCCAGAATGAACTTCAATGGGTCCCTGTGCCTCTGTTTCCCAAGACACAGTGAGTTGCCTCTAGAAAAAGCCAGAAGAGGCCAGGCGCAGTGGCTCATGCCTGTAATTCTAGTACCTTGGGAAGCTGAGACAGGTGGATTGCCTGAGCTCAGGAGTTCGAGACCAGCCTGGGCATCATGGTGAAATCTTCACTCTACTAAAATACAAAAAAATTAGCCAGGCGTGGCAGCACATGCTTGTAGTCCCAGCTACTCGGGAGGCTGAGGCAGGAGAATCATTTGAGAGTCTGGGAGGTGGAGGCTGCAGTGAGCCCAGCCGAGAAAAAAGGAAGGAAGGAAGGAAGGAAGGAAGGAAAGGGGGGGGAGGGAGGAAGGAAGGAAGGAAGGAAGGAAGGAAGGAAGGAAGGAAGGAAGGAAGGAAGGAAGGAAGGAAGAGAGGGAGGGAAGGAGGGAGAGAGGGAGGGAGGGAGGGAGGGAGGGAGGGAGGGAGGGAAGGACAAGCTCAGAGCTGCTTTCCAGTCTCTTCCAGAGGGCTGAGGCCAAAGAACCAGGAGCCACAGTTCCCAGACATTGCTGGTGATTTGGACCTAGCATGCCTACCAGAGTGATGGGGATGAAGGCCTGACCGGGGCAGGCTGAGGAGGAAAGGGAAAGGAGGAAAGGAAACAGCAACTCCATGAGCTCTTTCAAGAATTTTTGCCGAGGCTGGCGCAGTAGCTCACACCTGTAATCCCAGCATTTTGGGAGGCTGAGATGGGCAGATTTCTTGAGGTCAGGAGTTCGAGACCAGCCTGGCCAACATGGTGAAAACCCATCTCTACTAAAAATAAAAATTAAAAAAAAAAAATAGCCGAGTGTGGTGGCACATATCTGCAATCCCAGCTACTTGGGAGGCTGAAGCAGGAGAATTGCTTGAATCCAGGATGCAGAGGTTGCAGTGAGCCAAGATCACACCACTGCACTCCAGCCTGAGAGACAGAGCAAGACTCTGTTTGAAAAAAAAAAAAAAAAAGAAGAGGAAGACGAAGAAGAAGGGGAAGAAGGAGGAGGAGGAGGAGGAAAAGAATTTTTGCTGAAAAGGAGATCAAATAAACGGGTGTCCCCTGGAGGGAGATATGGGGTCATGGGAAGGCTTTCTTCCAAGGGACATCATAGTATGTTTGTATGATGATGGCATGCATCTAGTGGAGGGAGAAAGTGGTGGTTCAGGAAGGAGAGGAGATCGTTGCAGATAGCAAATCCTCACTGGGTGAGAGGAGAGTTTTGGGGCACTCCCAGGCCTTGAGCAGGAAAGGTATGAACAGGTGGATCCAGTGGCGCAGGAAGGCTTGAGAGCCCGATGGTGTGCAGGGGCTGGCTCGTAAAAGCAAATGGCGGCCAGGCGCGGTGACTCACGCCTGTAATCCCAGCACTTTGGGAGGCCAAGGTGGGTGGATCACTTGAGGTCAGAAGTTCAAGACCAGCCTGGTCAACATGGTGAAATCCCGTCTCTACTAAAAATGCAAGATTAGTCAGGTGTGGTGGCACATGCCTGTAGTCTCAGCTACTCAGGAGGCTGAGACGGGACACTGCACTCCAGCCTGAATGAGACGGAGTGAGACTGTGTATCAAAAAAAAGAAAAGAAAAGAAAGAAAAGCAAATGGCTAGATTTTCAGGACTTATGTTAGCTAGTTATGAAACTATTGGCAGCTTGAGTCAGGCTATGGTGGGCACATTTACACCATGGAAACCAGCAAATGCTCCAAACAAGGGCCTTTTAATCCAGTCAGCCTGTTGTTTTCTTTGTTTGTTAGAGATGGGTTTTCACCATGTTGGCCAGGCTGGTCTCGAACTCCTGACCTCAAGAAATCTACTCGCCTCAGGTTTCCAAAGTGCCAGTATTACAGGTGTGAGCTACTGCGCTGGCCTCAGCAAAAATTCTTGGAAAAGCCTGTTTTCTTTGTTTGTCACCCAGGCTGGAGCGCAGTGGCATGATCATGGCTCACCGCAGCCTCACCTTCCCAGGCTCAATCAATCCTTCCACCTCAGCCTCCCAAGTAGCTGGGACTACAGGTGTATGCCACCATACCCAGCTAATTTTTTTTTTTTTTTTTTTTTTGTAGAGATAGGGTTTTACCATGTTGCCCAGGCTGGTCTTAAACTCCTGTGCTCAATCGATCCTCCCACCTTGGCCTCCCAAAGTGCTGGGGTTACAGGCATAAGCCATTGCACCCAGCCTAAGCCAGTTGTTAAACATCCATGTTCTCAGTGAAGTAAGAAGATGAGGCCAGGTGCCGTGGCTCAGGCCTGTAATTCCAGCACTTTGGAAGGCTGAAACAGGAGGATCGCCTGAGCCCAAAAGGGCGAGACCAGCCTGAGCAACGTAGGGAGATCCTGCCTTTACAAAAAAAAAAGTTTTTAATTAAGTGGGCATGGTGGTATGTGCCTACAGTCCCAGTTACTCCAGAGACTGAGGCGGGAGACTCTGAGCCCCAGAGGTTGAGGCTGCAGTGAGCTATGATTTGGTAACTGTACTTCAGCCTGGGTGACAGTGTGAGACCCTGCCTCAAAAAGGAAAAAAGGAAGATAAGGTTAGCACCTGAGCATGAGGAGGAGAGGAGAGAGACATCTGAAGGGAAAGATAAAGGTATGCAATAGTCAACTGGCTGTCATAGAAGAGTCATTTTGGCCAGGAAGCTTTCTGAGTAGCGGGTGGTGTAAAGAGCCCACTTCCTAGCCAAAGTATCCTGGGCAAGTTTCTTGGCCACTTTGAACCTCAGTTTGCACATCTGTGAACTTGGAGTCCTAATCCCACTTTTCGAGGTTATTGGGAGCATGGAGTAGGGCACCCAAACCATCTGCCTACTGAAGGGGCCGGGGCTGGCTCAGCTGTGTTCTGGGCCTCTGGGATTTGCAGAGAAAGGAAAACCCCAGAATGGCTCTTGCTTTGCTCCACTGGGGCGCTTGGCTGGGCCCCACCTTCCACCAGCCATCCTCCTCTGTGGACTGGGATGGGCGGAGCCCGGCTCCAGGCCCAGGACACATCCCCCAACTTCCCCCATCTACATGTTTATCACAATACAGCAACTGCATAATTTAAAGCAGTGTTAAAAAATATTCCAATGTGTTATGTGATTTTGCATTCCTGGGTGAAGAAAAATTGCTGCAAGAAGGTGGTTAATTATTTCAAAAGACAAATTCCATGAAATAAAATAAAAATAGACTCCTTGTCCGGAGAGAAAGTGAGAAAAAAAGGAGGGGGAGAAATGAGGCGTGTTCCCCTCGGAATAGAACGTGGATGCTTCTTCAAGTGGTGAGTGAGCGCATGGAAGGAGTCCGACCTCCCTGTGTCCAGGAGAGCAGGGGACAGGGGGCAGGCAAGCAGGAAGCAGGGGGCGCAGTGGGCAGGCCGTGCCTGCCTGGAAGCGGGCAGCGCCCGGACAAGAGAGGGAGTGTGGTGATGAGGGAGGTGATTAAAGCTGAGGAAAGAGGTGAGCTGGCACTGTCAGTCATTGGTAAACGTGGGCATGGAGGGGAGGGAAGAGGCCAGAGGTCTTCTTATTGAAGGGAAGGGTGGATGACAGGGCCTTTGTTGGTGTCCTTGATAAACTCCAAGAATCACTCTCTTCCCCACTTGAGTCCTGATCAATTTAAGAAACAAAACCAAGACTTATGAAAGCCAATGTTGCCGGGCACGGTGGCTCACGCCTGTAATCCCAGCACTTTGGGAGGCTAGGGCCAGTAGATCACGAGGTTAGGAGTTTGAGACCAGCCTGACCAACATAGTCAAACCCCATCTCTACTAAAAATACAAAAATTAGCCAGGCATGGTGTGCGCACCTGTAATCCCAGCTACTTGGGAGGCTGAGGCAGGAGAATCACTTGAACCTGGGAGGTGGAGGTTGCAGCGAGCCAAGATCTCGCCACTGCACTCCAGCCTGGGCAACACAGTGAGACTCCAGAAAGGAAGGAAGGAAGGAAGGAAGGAAGGAAGGAAGGGAGGG
>NW_022437016.1:9314517-9367924 GCF_009761245.1 Sapajus apella | reverse complement strand
GGGAGGGAGGGAGGGAAGGAAGGAAGGAAGGAAGGAAGGAAGGAAGGAAGGAAGGAAGGAAGGAAGGAAGGAAGGAAAAGAAAAGAAAAGAAAAGAAAGCCAATGTCACCCTAGTTCTTGATCTAGACCTGGGGTAGGATGTAGGTTTGGATATGTTTGGATGAGAGGCAAATGGGCCCATGGGTGAACCCCAGCAGAGGACACACATACCCCCTGGGATCCTGCCCAGGGAACTCCAGTGGTGCAAAGGAGCAAAGGGGAATCCCGCTTCCTGTGGGCAGTGCCAAGCTCAGTGTATTCTTCCCAAACTTACCAATCAGAGAGTCATTCAGGCAAGACCCCCACAACACGTTTCGTGGAAATGGGAGACCCGCAGGACAAGCAGGTTTAGAAGACGGTGCAGAATTCAATGTTGGCTGTGGGGGGGCTGCTGTGCTGTGTCACCAATGCAGGAAAGGTCCACTTTGCCCTTAGACACATCAGCCCGGAACTTGCAAGAGACCCGGAGACATTTGTGCCAAAGCTTATGAGTTTCCCTCCCACTTGCCCTTTCTGTGATCTGTTTGTTCGTTTGTTTATTTTCGAGGGTCTTGCCCTGTTGCCCAGGCCGGAGAGCAGTAGCATGATCACAGCTCACTGCAGCCTTGAACTGGGCTCAAGCAATTCTCCCACCTTGGCCTCCTAGTAGCTGGGACCACAGCATGCCTGGCTTCTATGTGATTTCTTGAGCAGAGGAGGAAGAAGGGCTTTAAGGCAGTGCCAAGCACTTTGCATAAATCTTCTGGATGCGTGGTCACTCCTTGCTCAACCTGCATGCCTCCTCTGGGGAGCCTTCCTGGCTTTTTCCTCTGTATACATCCAGTGCCCACAGCCCCTTCTCTCTCCCTCACTGCATGCCTCTCACTATGTCAAAATGGCTGTGTGTTGCTTGCCCACTGGCTTCCCGCTCTGATTCTTCTCTGTCCCCTTTTCCTGGTGCAGAGGAGTCTCTGAAAGTTTGTTGAATAAATGAATGAACGAATGAATGGAGTTGATCATCAGAGGAGAGAGGAGCCCTTCTCTTTGTGACAGCAACCATGATGTAATGGTCAGCATTAATTTTCCTCTGTAATCAGATGGGCAAGGCTTGTTTGCCCTTCCTATGGGTAGGGGTGTGGGTTCACGTCCCAGTTCCTCCCCCACCTTGCAGGGATGGGCTCGGGCAGGTGACCATGGTCAGCATTCTTTAACTACCCTGTGATCATTGTGTGGCAGGCCATGTGTAATAATGTCATGAGAGAGGGAAGTGCTTCTAGGAGAGGAGGCCGCAGCCGGGAACTCGCTGGCCTGGGAGGGTGCAGACCCTCTTCCTGGGGAAATGTATCCCCACCCAAGGAAAACTCCCCCCTACCCCCATCTGTTTGGTCTGGCAATGCCTCTGGGCAGGACGGGGGGAAGGAATTCAGACAGCTAAGAGTCAAATGGCCCTGCCCATAAAGAAAGTTCAGAGCCACCCATGGGCACTGAGAAGGAGCGTTCTGGAAGAGGAGAAAGACCCAGAGGGAGACCCACTGCAGACCAGGTTGGGGGTTCCTCACTGTTTTCTTCTTTGTCTGTTACATTCAGCAGCCTTGAGTGAGTTGTTGAATAAGGCATGAAGGAGAGATGGCCTTGCAGGGTGCCAGGCTGTGCCCAGCAGCCTGGGGTGTGGTGGCCTGGGAGGGAGCTGGGTGGTAAAGATTTGGAGCCATGGAGAAGTGGGTGCAATGTGGGCTTGAGGCGACTCCCTTCTCCAAATAGAGCGAAGAAAAGTGAGAAGGTGACCTCGAGGGGCAGGGCCAATGTGGGGCAGAAGCAAGAGGGAGGCTAGGTTCTGCTGTTCATAGGCCAGGGGGGTGGTCTTTAGATATTGAGGGTGGTGACCCCCAAATCATGAAAGCATTGGAGGCCCTTGGGTAACACTAATAATGTCACCTGCCGGATGATTTAGGGTCACCTCTGTGATGACATCATTCCTACTCGCTTTCTGTTTGGTCTCTTGAGTACTGGAGGAAAAGGAGTAACATTTCAGCCAGGGCTGCATGTGCCAGGTTCCTGTGTCATGTCATGGGTCACATATTTGACAGTGGGAAAAAAGTTCCTATCTCATAGGCGGGGACATAGACAGCAGACCGGACTGGTGTGGACCATGGACAGGGTTCTGTCATCTCCCGGGGCCCTGAGAGGCACCTACTCGTCCAACCCCTGCAGACCAGCAGTTGTGAGAGTGACAAATCTCACTCACCGTGGGTATTGGTGCCGCACGCCTCGATACCACAAAGAAGCAAACTCCCTGTGCTGGGGAAGTGGCTGGCGTGGTGTGCAGGTCCGAGAGGTATAAAGACCAGGGACATGAAGACCTGCAGGTCTGTGTGTGGGTGTGCATTTCTGTGCGGGGTGTAGATAGATCTGTGGGGGGTGCACTTCTGTTTTGAGAAAGGTAAGACTGCCAGGCTGAGAGGGGTTCTGTGATTGCCATTGTGTAAGGGCACACACAACACCATGTTTGTGGTTAGTGAGAGCGCTGGGTGCGTATTGTGAGGTTGTTCAAGGAGGGATGTGGTGTGTTTATGGGAGGGTGAGTGGGCCAGGCGTGCTGACACATGGGTGGTGGATACACCTGTGTGCTCGAAGTCACATTTTGTGTGTGTGCAGAGGGGGTGCCTAGTAGAGCATGTGAGCACTGGTCACGAGGGTGGGTGAGAATTCAGATATTTTTGTCAAATGTGTGTGAACATCCTTAAGTGTGAGTGTGTAGGGTATAATTGGAGGGCACATGAGTATAAAAGTCTGTGTGTGTGTGTGTGTGTGTATGTGTGGTCAGTGCATCTGTGACTATGCATTGCTAACTGTGAGACCTTGAACAAGTTACTTAACCCCTCTGTGCCCCAGTTTCCTCATTGGTAAAGGGGATCATGAGTACCCACCTCATAGGGTGTGGTGAGGATTCCATATGACTGTGCATGTAGAGCACTTGGAGTAGTGCCTGACACGTGGTAAGCGCTCGGTGAACATTTGTCATTGTTATTACTGACATGTGAGCCTGCATAGATGAGCACGTATGTCGAACCCCCTTGTAGGAGTGCGAGTGCCCAGTCTCAGGGGGGTGATTCCTGGGACGGGGAAGTCAGATGCAGA
Organism: Sapajus apella; assembly: GCF_009761245.1. Lineage (NCBI taxonomy): Eukaryota > Metazoa > Chordata > Mammalia > Primates > Cebidae > Sapajus > Sapajus apella. Next base: position 9,364,768 of record NW_022437016.1, on the reverse strand, counting down.
AGGATGAGAACCCCAAGGCCTGAGGTGAGCATAAAGCCAAAGCTGGAGCAGCTGACGCTAGAGCCAGGCCCGGTTCCTCTCCACTGCCTCCCAGGGGCACCAGGGGCCATCCTGGTTCCAGGGCCCATCCTGCCTCCCGCCTCTTCCGCCTACCCAAAGATCCCACGGGAGGTGGGGGCTGGAGACAGACGAGCCAAGAGACCCATCCCTCCCCCGCTGCAACCTGACAGCTGTGGCCCAATTAAAACCAACAGTTCACAGGTGTTCCTGGTAATGACTCACATACAAAAAGCTCCACTCCCTTTAGGGCTCTTTAAAAAAAATTTAGAGCTCTTTAAATTTTATTCACCCACAACATCAAACCCAGGGAGGAAGTAATAAAAGAGGATAGGGGAGGAGGGGCACTGCACACACGTGTGTGCACACACTTGCTCACACATAGACATGTGCGCTGTACACGCACCAATAATTGGCACACCCATTCACACCCGTTGGCCACTCCAACACACACTGTCACACACACACACATTCCCAAACATCCACACGCCCAGACATGTGCTCAAACACACAAACACATTAGAGCGCATGCCATCCAAATCCACACCCACCGCCACATAAGCCTCAGGGTGACCACACACCTAGCACAGCCCCATATGTCCCGACTGCATCCACTTTCTACTGCTACATCACAGATCACCACAAACTTCGTGGCTTCCAATGACACCTATTTCTCATCTTATGGCTTTTGCAGGTCGGGAGTCTGAGTGCGGCTAAGCTGAGTCCTCTTCCGGGGGTCGTGTTGGTTGCAGTCGAGGAAATGGGTGGGCTGCATTTCATCTGGAGGCTCTACTGGGGAAACCTTCCCTTCCGAACTCACCCAGGCTGTTGGAGAATTGATCTCTTTGTGGTTGCATGGCTCACAGCCACATTGTTTTGCTGGCTGTTGGCTGAAAGCCACCCAAATTTCCTGACCCCCTGGGCTTCTTCAATGTGGCCAGTAGCTTCTCCAGCCAGGAGAATTTCTTTAGCACATGCCAGCAAGACAGTGTCATGTATATACATGCATGTGTGTGTACATGGGTATGTAGATATGTGTGGGTGCCTGTGTGTGTGGTATCCTAGTCACCTTTACCATATTCTCTTGGTTAGAAGTCAGAGGTCCTACACACACTCAAAGGCAGAGATTATACAGGTGTGAACGCCGGTGCCACCCCTGGTCTGTCTGCAACACTAGCTCCTGTGCTTGGATCGCACCTCGGATGCACACACTTGAAGATCATGTGCCACAGCAGCTCATTTGCCAACCCTTTCACCAACCCTGGTCCACACACTCAGCAGTCTTCAGGCCACCCTTGAAGGTTCCACGGAGCCTCCACAGACAGGAAGTCCCTGACAGTAAAATACCTCGTGGGCTAGACACCCTCCAAAACCAAGCCAAGCCACTGCCTCAAGTCCTCTGCCCCTGTCCCCACCACTTGCAGCCTTTTCTGTCTTCCGCCTCCTGGTCCTCCCCCAGGTCCTCCCCCATCCTCACCTCTCCTCTGCCTTCTGCTCACAGTCCCGGCATCCACATGGGCTTTGTCACTCACCTCCACCCTGGTCCAACTGAATCTGATGTCCACTCCCACTCCCAGCCCTGGCCCCACAGAGTCCCTGCTGGGTCCCATCACAGCCTGGACCCAACCTAGTGGGACTGGCTGTTCCCGTAAAAGTAAAATTCACAACACTTAGTAAATTTTCAGCACTGGCACCATCCCCCATAGCTTCAGCACAGATCTTTTTTGTGTGTGTCTTTGACAAGTTTATTCCATTGTTGAAAATGTTGATGAACAATGCAGGGTCAGCCGGGCACGGTGGCTCATGCTTGTAATCTCAGCATGCACTGTGGGAGGCCAAGACAGGAGGATCCCTTGAGCCCAGGAGTTGAAGACCAGCCAGAGAAACATACTGAAACCCTGTCTCTACAAATATATATATATATATATGGCTGAATGTGGTGGTTTGTGCTTGTAGTCCCAGCTACTGGGGGTGGGAGGGGGTCTTGAGATGGGAGGATTGATTGACCCTGGAGGTTGAGGCTGCAGTGAGCTGAGACGGCACCGCCGCACTCCAGCCTGAACAACAGGCCAAGACCTTGTCTCAAAACAAAAACAAAAACAAAAAAAAACAATGCTCATCTCATGGGAAGAAACGGCAGAGGTTTTGGAGCCCCAGGAACCTGAGTGTCTTTGGGCAAGTCATTTCTCTGAGAAGCAGTCCCCTTGTTGATAAGATGTGAATAAGAATTATGCCTAATCAGTATCAATAAAACTAAACATACACCTTGCTGTGACCTGACAGCTTCACTTCTAAGTATCACCACAGAAATGCACAGATGTGTCCATCAAAGCACAGCTCTAGAATGTTCATGGCAGGACTATTCATAATAGTCCCAAACTGAATGCCAAACATATGTCCTTCTGAACAGAATGGATACACACATTGCGGAATATTCACTCCATCCAGCAACAAAGAAAGAATGGACTTCCCATGTGGGACAACATGGGTGATCTCACCACGCTGAGGGTAAGAGGCCTTATACAAAACAATACACATTGTGATTCCATTCAGAGGGCGTTCAAAATAGGCAAAGCCAGGCTACGGTGTTAGAAGTCAGGGTGGTAAGCCAGGCGCAGTGACTCATTTGCATGCCTGCAAAATGGTGAAACTCCATCTCTACCAAAAAATAACAAAAAAATAGCCAGGCATGGTGGCACACCTGTTTTCCCAGCTACTTGGGAGGCTAAGATGGGAGGATCCCTTGAGCCTGAGAGGTTGAGGGTGCAGTGAGCTATGATCACACGACTATTCCAGCCTAGGTGACAAAATGAGAGCCTGTCTTAAAAAAAAAAAGTTGGCTGGGCACAGTGGTGCACACCTAGCACTTTGGGAGGCCAAGGCGGGCAGATTTCCTGAGCTTAGGAGTTCAAGACCAGCCTGGACAACACGGTGAAATCCTGTTTCTACTAAAATACAAAAAATTAGCCAGGTGTGGGGGTGTGCATCTATAGTCCCAGCTACTTGGGAGACTGAGACAGAAGACTTGCTTGAATCCGGGAGGTGAAGGTTGCAGCGAGCCGAGATCGCACCACTGCACTCCATGACAGAGTGAGACTCTGTCTCAAAAAAAAAGAGTCAGGATAGCAGCCACCCTTGGGGAGATGGTAACTGGGAAGGGGACACAGGGGTGTGGGTTACAGGGTGTGTTCAATTAAAGTCACTGAGCTGTGCACCTAGGATTTGTGCACTTTTCTGTACCTGTGTTTTACCTCAATAATAAAAAAAACCTCCAAAATAACAAAAGAATTTTTTATTTTGGAGTTTTTTTTTTTTTATTATTATTGAAGTAATAAATCGTACCTGATTTGCACCTGGTATTTCATAGCCATTCCGTTAAGCCTAGCTTTTTTCTTCTCCTTTCTGAAGAATGTTCTGCTTCAAGAGGGGGCAGGAAGGAAACCAGAAGGGTCCGTCTTGTGCTAGCACCGGCCTCGCGCCAAGCAAGGGTCTCCAGGCTGTCTCTCCCCGCAGACACACCGTGAAGCATCTTTGCTTTGGCTCTAAACATTTTTCACAAGCTTCGCCTTTTCCCCAGCCTTTAAACCTTCAAACCCTCATTCCGACCCTCCCCTGCTCCTCGGGAATCCTTCCTAATTATGCTCCTCCATCCTACGAAAGCTCCGGGCATTCACAGTCTCCGGCTGTCCCCTCCGTCCTCGTTGGTCCCTCACAGTTGGATTGTCAGAATTTCCTCTCTGAGACTTTGCTCTCCCCTGCATTCTGCAACTTCATCATCAGCCTCTGCTCTCCTGTGGATTCTCTGACATCCACTCTTCCAAGAAATGTGAGAGCAGGCAGACCCAGTTGCTGCCAGAGATGAGGGGACATCCAGGCACCTGCGTACCAGTGGGCTCACCAGGCCTCGGGGGATAAAACCCAGTAATGACTTTGGAGCTGACCAGCAGGCCTGATACCAGGACTCACACATTTGAATTAAAAATGGATGAGGCCAGGCATGGTGGCTCATGCCTGTAGTCCCAGTACTTTCAGAGGCTGAGGTGGGTGGGTAACCTGAGGTCAGGAGTTCAAGACCAGCCTGGCCAACATGGGGAAACCCTGTCACTACTAAAAATACAAAAATTAGCCAGGTGTGGTGGTGGGCACCCGTAATCCCAGCTACTCAGGAGACTGAGGCAAGAGAATCGCTGGAACCCAGGAGGCGGACGTTGCAGTGAGTCGAGACTGCACTACTGCACTTCAGCCTGGGCTACATTCTTCCTCTACCTCACTACTGGAATAATCTCCCCTAAATCCACCATCTCAAAAAAGAAAGAAAAAAAAAAGGAGATGAGAGCTGTTGAAGTTCCACCTGGTGGAAGCAGAGACTTGCAGTCCTTCGGCTCTGGGGCCAGATGACAGTGACAACAGGAGCAAAGCTGTGATCAGTTGACATGGAAAGGGGTCGGCAAATTTTTCTCTATAAAAGACCAGATGGTAAATATTTTGGGCTTTGCTAACAAAACAATCTTTACACGAACAGGTTGGGTTGTGTTCTAATAAAACTACAGTGTCGTTATTGACAAGACAGGCTTGGTTGGCCGGCCCCCCAACATGGAGCTAGCCCAGGCTTTGAGACGCTCCTCGAGCCTCTTGGTGCCCCGTAAACAGCAGGCCCAGAACACTTTTGTGAGATTAACAAAATCATAGCACCTGCTTCCTCCTGGCAGTGAGAATTCATCTCAGACTCCCCTCCCCGTTCAGCCACCCTAGCAATGAAGGGATTCAGGTGGACTCTAAATCTGAACGGTTGGCCTTCTCCAGGGGTCATTCCCATTACCATACAGAGTAATGACTCCAAAATAACGAATGGGCCCCACACCACCAAGACCACAGGTGGAACCGGCATGGCCTTCTCCCATCTCATGTCCGTCATTTCCCTGCATCCCTTGCTTCTCCTGCAGCTTCACGACCCTAATGCAGGTCCTCATCACTCCTTTCCTGGACAACCGCAGTGCCCACCTCTGGTTCTCCCTGTCACCTCCATTCTTCCTCTACTTCACTACTGGAATAATCTCCCCTAAATCCAGTCATGCCATGCCTCCAAATCCTTCCTTGGCCTATTTGTAAAATCCATGCTCCTTGGGTTAGTATAGTAGACCTTACTATTTAGATGCCCAGTCTCCTCCCATTTCTGAGACTCCTGTCCTCCTAGAAACTTCTCCTTAATTTCCTCTCCCAACACACACACACACACACACACACACACTTGCACTCATATACTTGCACTCATCGTTCCATCCAAGATGGTGGCATGAGCAACCTTGATGGTCAATACAACCCCACTCTGAGCCACGGTTGATTGGCCCAAAGCTGGACAAGGACTCCAGCCAGATCAGTCAGAGGCGTTCCCTGGAGCTTTGGATCTGGCACTGAAATGAGAGACTAGGCTCTCTGGATAGCTGGCTCTTAGGACATGCAAACTCCAGTGGCCTTGTTGGCTGTGTTCTACCATGTGGACCCAGGAGAAGAAAAAGCCAGGTGTCAGAGGGGAAGCGGGAGCCTGGAGAGAAGCAGAGCATGGGACAGAGTCTGCCAGCTCCAGCACCAGGCTGGTCCTCAGTGAGCCAGCTGGGTCCCTTGCCTCACCTCCACTTGGACTGGAGCTTCCCGGAGGTGGCTCCTATGACTTCTGGTAGCAGCTGGGGGTGAGACGTCCGGTGTTTAACAGTTGAGTCTGTGGCCCTGATAATCAGTGTCATTGGCCCTGGGTAAGGTCCCAAAGGTCTCCTCATGCTCAGGTCATTAACCCTTTAGTCGCTGGAGAATAGAGAGGTCCAAACATCCCAGGGGAAGGCCCCGGTGGCCTGGTATCAGGGGTGGCAGTAGTGGACTCTCCAGGGACTTGGGCCAGCAACTTATGTACCAACTGAACGGAAGTGTTACATATCTTAAGAAGATGCCAGTTGAAACGAGCCCTGATTGTCAGCAGAACTGACCTATACGGCCCAGGCCGTCACACTCTGACTCCTCCTGTAGTGGTCTGCCTGGGCCGCTGTAACAGAATACCATAGGCTGGGGAGCTTAACCTACAGAACTTAATTTTCTCATTGCTCTAAACATTTTTCACAAGCTTTGCCTGTGTACCTGATGTGCACCTGGTACATCTGCTCTGGAGGCTGGGAAGTCCAAGATCAAAGTGACAGTCAATTTGGTTCCTGATGAGGGCCCTCTTCCGGGCTTGCAGACAGCCTTCTTCTTGCTGTGTTCTCACGTGGTATATAGAGAGAGAGGCTTTTAATAAGGGCATTAATCCCGTCATGAGGGCCCCACCCTCGTGACCTCATCAAACCCTAATATCTTCCAAAAGCTTCATCTCCAAATATCATCATATTGGGGATTAGAACTTCTACATATGAATTTGGGGGGACATGAACATTCAGTCCATAGTACCACCTACCTTCAACATTCACTCAAACATCTAGGAGTACCAATTCTGTGCCAAGTGCTGGGGCATCAGTGGTATTGAAAACGGCACTGGTCTCTGCCTTCCCGCATCCTTCATGCAACTGTGCTGGTCTGGTCACCATTCTCTCAGTATGCCCCCCAAGTGAGCCCATTCCCTCTGGGATGTCCTTTCCTTCTCTGACCAGTTAAAGTCACCAGGCCCCGGGTCAGGCCCAATGGCTCACGCCTGTAATCCCAGCACTTTGGGAGGCTGAAGTGGGTGGGTGGATCACTTGAGGACAGGAGTTCCAGACCAGCCTGGCCAACATGGCGAAATTTTGTCTCTACTAAAAATACCAAATACTAGCAGGGCGTGGTGGTGGGCACCTGTGATCCCAGCTACTTGGGAGGCTGAGGCAGGAGAATCACTTGAACCAGGAGGACAGAGGTTGTAGTGAATTGAGATCGCACCATTGCACTTCAGTCTGGGTGACGGAGAGTCTGTCTCAAAAAACAAAACAAAGCCAGGTGTGGTGGCTCACGCCTGTAATCCCAGCACTTTGGAAGGCTGAGGTGGGCTGATCACCTGAGGTCAGGAGTTTGAGACCAGCCTGACCAACAAAGTGAAACCCCATCTCTACTAAAAACATGAAATTAGCCAGGCATAGTGGCACATGCCTGTAATCCCAGCTACTCAGGAGTCTGAGGCAGGAGAATCACTTGAACCCAGGGGGCAGAGGTTGCTACGAGCCAAGATGGCACCATTGCACTCCAGCCTGGGCAACAAGAGCGAAATTCGACCTCAAAAACAAAACAAAACAACAACAAAAATTCACCAGGCCATAAAACTCCTCCTCTCAGAAACCTCAGGCCCCCCAGTCCATGTGGACCCTCCCTCTGCCACTTTTATTCCTACTGCCACACCCAGATCTTGCTCTCCCAGGATCTACCATGCACCCACACAATTGTACCTCCAACAGATCTATGTGTCTGCCTCCCCAACTGAGCGCTGCACATGGTAGGGGCTTTACCTGCCCTTCTCATGCATTGCTGGTGACCCAGTTGTATTCTGCAGGTATGCTTTTGTGATGGCAGCGTGGTGAGCAGGAGGGACAAACAGAATGAGTGGTAATCCTACGAGGCAAAGCTGATTGCATCTCTCCCCTTTTATACTTTTCACTACTTTTCCCATCCATTTACCCTGGGATAAAGGTCAAGGTCAAGCCCCATAACCTTAAGGATCAGTCAGTTGCTTTCTGACCTGTGCCCTTCCTATAGCTCCAGTTTTACCTGGAAACTCCAGCTACCCTGAATTACTAGCCCTGGCTCCCATCCCTTGCCTCTGAGCCTTTGCACATGCTACCCCTTCTGCCAGCATCCTTTCCCCAGCACCCTCTCCTTTCTTCAGGCTAACACTCAGCTTCCTCCAGGAAGTCAGTCCTGATTCCCTCCCACCTGCACCCCCAAAGGCCAATTCATAGGGCCATGCACTTCTTTTGTCAAATATTGATCATTGTCATCATCTGTTAAACTGACTGTAGTCCTCATAAGGTCTATGTAGGCAGCAACTGCCTCTGATCAGACTAACTTGGTACCCGCAGGACCTACTAGAGTGCCTAGAACCTCATTATTCAAAATGCGGCCTGTGGACCACCAGCCCTAGCAGCATCACGGTCAGTGCCATTAGAAATGCACCTCCTGGGCAGGGCATGGTGGCTCATGCCTGTAATCCCAGCATGACTTTGGGAAGCCGAGGCAGGCAGATCACCTGAGGTTGGGAGTTCGAGACCAGCCTGACCAACATGGCGAAATCGTCTTTACTAAAACTACAAAATTAGCCAAGCATGGTGGTGTGCCTATAATCTCAGCTACTCGGGAGGCTGAGGCGGGATAATTACTAGAACCCAGGAGATGGAGGTTGCAGTGAGCCGAGATGGCACCATTGCACTCCAGCCTGGGCAACAAGAGTAAAATTTCATTTTAAAAAAAAAAAAGAAAGAAAGAAAGAAATGCAGCTCCTAGCAACCGGGCACCCCCTCCTACCTACTCTGCTATAATCTGTTGTGTTGTGTGTGTGTTTTTTAACAAATCCCAGGGGACTTGTGTACACGTAAATCTGAGAAGCACTTATCTAGGTCAGCGGTTCTCAAACTTGTTTGAACATCGAAATCACCTGGGGAATTTTTAGAACTACTGATGCCTGAGTCCCACCCCCAGAGATTCTGATGCATTTGACCTGGGGAAGGGCCTGCATGTCTGGATTATTTTAAAGCTCTCCATGCCATCCTAATGCATGGGACCACTAGGGACCACTAGTCTAGTGCTTGGTAAATAAATACCCATTGAGTAAATGAGACTACATGTCTTGAGCATTTCATATAATCCCAACAACCATCCTGTGAGTGTGAACTAATATCATTCCCATTTCACAGACGGGGGAAGGTAAGGCTCGGATGGAGGAAGAATTGCAGAAAGTAAGTGGCAGAGTTCAAAGCCTGTGTTCTATGTCCTGCTCTGAGCTGCCTCCCTGGACAAGGACAGAGTCCTCAGGAGCGAGGCTCAGCTCCAACCTGGCTCCTCCTCCCTGAACAGGCAGAAGCCCCTGTAGGCGCCTGGGAAAACAAGCCCCTTGGGGCACCGAGAGGCAAAACACACATAAATAAAACTTGAACCCCAGTGCCCGCTGTGAAGATTAGGCATATATTTATAAAAATCACCAGAGCTACCGTTCCTCGGTTTCATGTTTCATTTACGGCGAACACAAATAGCTTTAGCACGAATATCTGGAATCAAAACAGAGCCGCAGGTTCCGGAGCATCTGTGCCATAGGAGGTGCAGCGTGCACTGGGATAATTTTAGCCGAATGTGTTATAAACAAGATCTGCAGAAACGCGCGGCGGGCTGAGTTTTGAAAACTTAGGATTCTAAATGTATAAATTGTTTGGAACATTTAACATCTAGTCATTAAGCAGTCACCCCCTTGCCCTCCGTTTTCAGTGAGAAGCTTGCAACACAGCAGACTCCAGCTGACACCCCCTTCCCAAGTATTAAATAGGGACCACTAGGCTGTGATACACACACACGCACATGCACACACACATGCAGCCACACACCAGCTGGTCCAGATCGTTCCTTGGAAGGCAGGAGCAGCACCGAGGCAAAACATCCGTTCACCGCTGTGCTGCAAAGAACGTTTCTCGGGAACTGAGGCCTTTTTTTTCCTATCAAATTTTTTAAGCCAGTCTTACACCTCAGGTTCCAAACACCCCCGAGAACGGAGAGAGGGGGTAGAAAGGCAGGGAGGGAAGAAGGGAGGCGCTGGGATGCTTATATATTATCATGTAATCTGCACCAAAACCTACATGGGTAGAGATCGCGTCCCCTTTTCACAGGGGATAAAACTGAGGCTGAAAAAAGTGACATGCTCAAATCAAAGAGCTGTCAGAAGGCACAGATGAGGCCAGGCACAGAGGCTCACACCTATAATCCCGGCACTTTGGGAGGCCGAGGCAGGTGGATTATTTGAGTCCAGGAGTTCGAAACCAGCCTGGTCAACATGATGAAACCCCATTTCTACTAAAAATACAAAAATGAGCTGGACATGGTGCTGCACACTGTAATCCCAGTGACTCGGGAGGTTGAGGCATGAGAATCACTTGAACCTGGGAGGCGAAGGCTGCAGTGAGCCAAGATCAGGCCACTGAACCACTGCAGCCTGGGCAACAGAGAGACTATCTCGAAAAAAAAAAAAAAAAAAGGCACAGATGAGATTTCAACAGAAGGCGAAATTGATATGGTACACAGGGCATCTGGATACTCCCCTGATTTGTTTCTTTTGGGATACCTAGAGTCCTTCTTTTTCCCGTTACCTAACATCTTTGGAGTCACAGCATTATATGTACATAGTAACAACTCAAATAGTACACAAAAGGTTGTGATCAAAACACATTGTTCTCATCCTGCCCCACCCCATGCTCATCCAACCTGGAAAAAGCAACTTGAAAAAGGAAAAAGCCAGGCACAGGGGCTCACATCTGTAATCCCAGCACTTTGGGAGACTGAGGCAGGAGGGTCGCTTGAGCCCGAGAGCTGAAGACCAGCCTGGGCAACATGGTGAAACCCTGTATCTACAAAAAAAAAAAAATACAAAAATTAGCTGGGCATGGTGGTATGCCCACTTGTGGTCCCAGCTTCTTGGGAGGCTATGCAGGGAGGATCACCTGAGCCTGGGGAGATAGAGGCTGCAATGACCCATGATCACACCACTGCACTCCAGCCTGGGTGACAGAGTGAGACCTTTTCTCAAAAACTAGAAAAAAAATGTTGTTTGCCTCTCTAACTCCCTGGTGAGTAACTATAGCGCTAGTTAATTTGCTGTTCTATTTCTTCGTTTATCATCCCTGTATCATATCAACTCCATGATCTGAAAGATGGGAATATAGCTCAGTCTACCTTTCTTCTTTTCTTCCCAATGTTTGAAACATACAATTATTTTTATTTGTTTATTTATTTATTCATTTTTTTGAGACAGGATCTCACTGTCGCTCAGGGTGGAGTGCAGAGGGCATGATCTCGGTTCACCGCAGCCTCGACCTCCTGGGGCCAAGCAGTCCTCCCACCTCAGCCACCCGAGTAAATAATTATTTTTAAACCTTCTATTTGTTACTTTCAAAATTTTAAGTGATATGTAAATGATTTACTTAAACTATTGTTTCTTGTTCACAACTCTTCAAACCCGGGAGGTGGAGGTTGCCGTGAGCCGAGATCACAACATTGCGTTCTGGCATGGGCAACAAAAGCAAAACTCCATCACAAAAAAAGACAAGTCTTGACTCCCCATTTTGAAAGTGAGGATTTTTGCACCACTACCCTTTGGTCTTTCTGTCAGCTGCATTTATTTTACATCGTGTGTGTCAGTAGTGTTTGCATTCTGATCATCAGCCACAACCAACATCTCTGTGCTTTGTCCATAGTTTGACTCCAAAAGTTTATATTATTATGACTGTCTAAATATTACCATTGCTGATTCAAGTCATACCTTAGGATTCTATTTCTTCTCTCAAAATCAAATGTCAACACACCTGAGTGACTGATAAGAAACTCTTGCAAGCATTGTGGTCAAATTGATCCTCCTTTCTTATGCTTTACCAAACACACACTCAAAACGTTGCCACATTTACTTTGCTTTGTATTTGGACCATGTGTTTGTACTTTCTTGTACACTTTTACTTTTCCTGGAGTTTCTAATTGCTTTTCTTTTCCTTGTTACACTTTTTTTTTTTTTTTTTTTTTGGAGACAGAGTCTTGCTCTGTCACCCAGGCTGGAGTGCAGTGGCAGTGGTGTGATCTTGGCTCACCGCAACCTCCATCTCCCGGGTTCAAGTGATTTTCCTGCCTCAGCCTCCCGAGTAGCTAGGATTACAGGTGCCCACCACCATGCCCGGCTAATTTTGATATTTTTTAGTAGAGTCAGGCTTTCACCACATTGATCAGGCTGGTCTCGATCAACTGACCTCAAGTGATCTGCCCGCTTCAACCTCCCAAAGTGCTGGGATTACAGATGTGAGCCACCGCGCCCAGCCATCTTTTCTTTCTCACACTTTATTGTATCTTCGAATTTTTTAAGCTTTCTGTGACTCTACTATTTAATCATGTCTCCCATTTCCTTGGACGCTTCCCTTTCTGACCCGTCCATTCTCTTACTCCCTCCTGGACAGGCTGTTTTCTAACCCTGCAATCTCCCTGTCATTTTGGGATTTTCCATCATTGCGGTCTTGGGTTGGGCTCAATATTTCTAAATCCTGTGTCTTCCTTTTTCTTGGTATATTGCTTTATTTTGCTAGAATACAATTTCAGATAAGCTGTTAAACAGAGGTACCTGAAATGTAAATTTTCTCTCTCATTGCATGTTTGAAAATATTCTCTCCCTCACATTTGACTGATGGTGATGGGTAAAGCATCTAAGTTGAAAATCATTTTCCCTTAGAACGTTAAAAGTATTCATTCTCCATCTTTTAGAAGCCAGTGTTTCTGGGGTGGCTACAGCTAGTCTGACTCAATTCTTTGGTTGGTTGATTTCTTCTCTCTTTGAAAATTTTTAGGATTTCCTCTTTACCCTGATATTTCATGAAGATGTGTACAGGTGAAGATGTATTCTCATCCATTGTGCTGGGTACCTGGTGGGTCTTCTCTATGTAAAGACTGTCTTTTAGCTCTGGGGAATTCTCTTGCTGGTTCCTTGGCTATTTCCTCCTCTCCATTTTCTATTTACTCTTTCTTTATTATCATACTTTAAGTTCTGGGGTGCGTGTGCAGAACGTGCAGGTTGGTTACATAGGTATACACCTGCCAGGTGGTCTGCTGCATTCTTCACTCCATCATCTACATTAGGTATTTCTCCTAATGCTCTCCCTCCCCTAGCCTCCCAGACCCCAACAGGCCCCAGTGTGTGATGTTCCCCTCCTTGTGTCCGTGTGTTCTCATTGTTCAACTCCCACTTAGGAGTGAGAACATGCAGTATTTGGTTTTCTGTTCCTGTGTTAGTTTGCTGAGGATTACGGTTTTCAGCTTCATCCACGTCCCTGCAAAGGACATGAACTCATCCTTTTATGTGGCAGTCATTCCATGGTATATATGTGCCACATTTTCTTTATCCAGTCTATCATTGATGGGCATTTGGGTTGGTTCCAAGTCTTTGCTATTGTCTGTTCACTCTTTCTAGGGCTCAGGACGGTCCACGTAGAGCTCATCTTTGACACTGTGACCTATATTCAGGATGACATTTTCAACTTTGTTTCAGGCTTTCCAACTTCTTTTTCACAATCATAGCTTTAATCCTTCAGAATTAAATCTTTGTCTCCTGATCACTTTTCATGAAAACCTGTTTTTGTTTTATGGCTATAATGTTTTCTAATATAATCTTCTGCACTCTGAGTTAGTTCTATTTCCTCCCAGATCAATTTTTCTGCTGAGCTTGATCTTTCTCTTTCATGATATGGATTCCCTTCAAGTGCCTGCAGCTCTTTGGGTGTCCATTTGTATTTACAAAAGAACTGGGCATCTGGTGTGGGTTTCCTCTGCTGTTTTATAAGGAGGATTAGTTTTCTGCTAGGCCTCTCACCAACTGAAGAGTTTGACTATGTGGTCTGTGTTGGATGGGATGAACAGTGCAACTGACAGGCTTCATTTGAAGGCAAGTGTGCCAAAAACCAGCTGTATATCAGGTCCCCCAAATGCCAGAAAGAGGAGACCTTCATTCTGAATCATGAAAATGCATGCCAGGAACCTTAGCTTTCCCCAGCAACTTGCTCACTCTCTTTAGAGAAGAGCTTTCTGCTTTCTGAACCTGGGGTAAAAACTGCAGCCTGCTTTCAACACAAGATAACGGATGAGGTTAGAGAGACAGTCCTAACCTCATGTACAGACCTGTAGGTGATGCCCTGTCCTCAGCCCCTCCTTCTCTTCTGCACTCCAGCAAAGCTGCCAGCTCTAGGGCAGAATCTCCCCGTGGGCCTCTACTCCCACCTCCCCTGCGACCCTCCTGGAGCGAATTCTAGCCTGGGCCCATTCCATCAGCAGCCCACTCCCATCTGTTTTCTACCTTTCACACATTTGCTGAAATCTCTTGTTTCAAGAGAAAGATGGTGAAACCACCATCCCCCACATTTGTTCTTGGGGACTTATTCCTTTTTTAACTTCTCCACTTTTATTTTGGTGGTGTGTCAGGAGCAATGGGAGACAAAGCCTGAGCCTGCTGGGCCATCTTGAACTGGGAGTGCTGAAGGCCTGGATTCCAATAGCAGTGACTGGTGGGCACCTCATTTCACAGATTTTAAATAGTAATGAGTTTACATGAAAATAAAGTCGTTTTGTATAAGGTAACTTAAAACCATACAATTTACATGAAGCAAATGACTTTCCACTAAATGATAATGCCTTTACAAAATTTAAATAGATTTAAAGTAGGTTCTAAATTCTAATGGCTGCTGGGAACTACATTTAAAAGATGACTTTGAATTCCTCACCACAGTCACCTCTCACAATGACCCAGTGAGTCACTGCGGACTCTTTGCAGATGAGAAAGTGGAAGATGAGAGAGATTGAATTATTTGCTCAGGGACACACAGTCAGGAAGGAGCATCTCCCAGGTAAGTTTCCAGGATTTAGCAGGGCTGAGGTCAGTGTGGAATCTGGAAGACAAACTTCAATTTAAGAGGGTCTGGACCTACAAACAGGAGAAAATATTTGTAAATCATATGTTTCATAATAAATTTGTATCCAAAATACGTTTTAAAAATCTCTACAACTCAATGACAAAAAGACAAATAGCTCAATTAAAAACTGGGCAAAGGGCCAGGCACAGTGGATTTCACCTGTAATCCCAGCACTTTGGGAGGCCAAGGCTGGCAAATTGCTTGAGCCCAGGAGTCAAAGACCAGCCTGAGAAGCACAGCAAAACCCTGTCTCTACAAAAAATATAAAAATTTGCTGGGCAGGATAGCACAAACCTATAGTCCCAGCTGCTCGGGGGGCTGAGATGGGAAGATCACTTGAGCCTGGGAGGTTGAGGCTGCAGTGAGCCAAGATGGAGGCACTGCACTCCAGCCTGGGCAACAGAATGAGACCCTGTCTCAAAAAAAGAAAAAAAAAAAAAAAAAAAAAGACTGGGCAAAGGATCTGAACAGACATTTCTTCAAAGAAGGTACACAACGGCCAGTATATGAATTCTATCTCAATAAATTTGGTTTTTAAAAGAAAAGAAAAAGGAAAACTAGATGGGAATAATAAGAGGCAGTGAAGCCAGAATATCATGGTCGTGGCTCAGTGATGGGATGGATGGAGAGGGGAGAACCGGGGCCAGCTGAGGTAGGAGTGGGGACAAGAGAGTCCTTGTCAGGAGTAGGGAGGTGGGTGCACAGGAAGAGACAAGACCAAGAGGACAAGTTGGTGAATCATTTTGACAGTTACCCCCCCATCCTTTGGCCGGCTGCACCTGACTTAAGAGTGGCAGTAACCTTTGCATGATGGTGGCTGTGCCCGCCTCCCCCTAGGCTGGGGCAGGATGTGGTCTTCTGGGAAAGCTCCTGCCACCCTCACCCACCCCTACCTCCCAAGAACAGGCTACATTTTTTTTTTTTTTTTTTTTTGAGATGGAGTCTCGCTCTGTTACCCAGGCTGGAGCGCAGTGGCACAATCTCAGCTCACTGCAACCTCCCTCTCCCGGGTTCAAGTGATTCTCCTGCCTCAGCCTCCCGAATAGCTAGCATTACCTTACAGACATGAGCCACCATGCCCAGCTAATTTGTACTTTTAGTAGAGACCGGTTTTGCCATGTTGGCCAGGCTGGTCTTGAACTCCTGACTTCAAGTGATCTGCTTGCCTTGGCCTCCCAAAGTGCTGGGATTACAGGCGTGAGCCACTGCACCCAGTCAGAGTCCACTTATAACAACAGCTAACAATCATGGCAAGCACTGGGATAAACTCTTAACAAATTGTGTTTGTTTTTGAGACAGGATCTCGTTCTGTCATCCAGGCTGGAGTGCAGTGGCTCAATCACAGTTCACTACAGCCTTGACCTCCTGGGCTCAACCAATCCTCCCACTTCAGCCTCCAAAGTATCTGGGACCACAGGCATGCACCACCATGCCCTGCTATTTTATTTTTGTGTTTTGTAGAGATACGGTCTCCTTACATTGCCCAGGCTGGCCTCAGACTCCTAGCCTCAAGGGATCCTCCCACCTCAGCCTCCCAAAAGTGCTGAGATTATAGGTGTGAGCCACCATACTAGGCCAATTTTTTTTTTATTACAGAAAATTTTAAACACAGACAAAAGTAGATAGGATGGTCTAATGACCCCCACCCCACCACGTACCCATGCCCAGCTTCAACAGCTATCAATGTTTTCCTAATATCATTTCATGTATGCAGCCCATAGCACCACGTGCTCAGCTCTGCGCTTACATACGTGGTCTTGTGGAAGTCTTAGAACGAGCCCATGAGGTAAGTCCTCCACTTAACCCCATTTTTCAGATAAGAACACTGAGGCTCAAAGAGATAAGGTCACTTCCCTAAGGAGGCAGCAATGCTGAAATTCAGACTCAGGACCCTTTGATTCCAGATCCCAGGTTTTGTTGTTGTTGCTGTCGTTGTGTTGTTTGAGACAGCCTCGCTCTGCTGCCCGGACTGGAGTGCAGTGGTGCAGTCACAGCTCACCACAACCTCTGCCTCCCAGGTTTATGCAATTCTTGTGCCTCAGCCTCTCCAGTAGCTGGGATTACAGGCATGTACCACCACACCTGGCTAGTTTTTGTTTCTTTTCTTTTTTTTTTTTTTTTTTTTTTAGCAGAGAGAGGGTTTCACCATATTGGCCAGGCTAGTCTCAAACTCCTGACCTCAGGTGATCTGCCTGCCTTGACCTCCAAAAGTTCTGGTATTATAGGTGTGAGCCACCATGCCCGGCCCAGACTCTGTCTTTATATTATCCTCAGCTGTTTGCAAAAGAAAGATAAAGAAGGATGCTCCCATATTCTCACCAGCAACCCCCAATCCCAATACTGTGCCTCTTGCCATCCCCGCTTGCCAGAAATGGAGCTGGTTGACTCATCTTGGAATGAGTGTTGAACCAGGGGGGCTAAGAGCTGCCTGTGCCAGAATGGAGAGCCTGAAACAGGTGTTCTGCTACAGCTGACTGTGACCTTGGGCAGGTCACTGTCTCTCTTAACTTCAGGTTTCTCCTGTGTCAAATGGGAATAAGACTAACTCATCAAATCATTGTTGGGTTTCAAGAATACAAATAATGAAAAATGCCTGGCGCATGATAGGTGCTCTGTAAATGGTAGCATTTACCTCTTTTTTTTTTTTTTAACAATAGAAAAGTCATATTGACTTTTTGGATGAATCTGCAGGCAAATCCAAATGCAGCAGTTAGGGTGCGGTGGGGGATAGGCAGGGTAGGGAGAGCCAGACGCATCTGGGGAGAGCCTGTTTGGTTGGGGTGCCTCTTTAGAATTTCAGAGACCTCGTCCCTTTTTTTTTTTTTTAGATGGAGTCTTGCTCTGTCGCCCAGGCTGGAGTGCAATGGCATGATCTTGGCTCACTGCAACCTCTGCCTCCTGGGTTCAAGTGATTCTCCCACCTCAGCCTCCCAAGTAGCTGGGATTATAGGCGTACACTACCGCAACTGGCTAATTTTTGTATTTTTAGTAGAGACAGTGTTTCACCATGTTGCCCAGGCTGGTCTCAAACTCCTGACCTCAGGTGATCTGCCTGCCTCGGCCTCCCAAAGTACTGGGATTACAGGTGTAAGTCACTGCGCCCAGCCTCATACCTTATCCCTTCTTTAGTGTCTCAGTGACTGTAAAACCCCAGCACTGGAAATCCAGAATGTCCCTATCCCAGACTCCATTACCGCCCTGGTTCTGGAATAATAATGACTATAAATAATGGCTGCCATGATCTAGGCCTTCACTATGTGCCTGACCCTGAGGCTTACTTTGACTAATAAATAGAATGCAGTAGAAATTATGTTTTGTGATTTCCCATACTAAGCCTTAAGAGATCTGCAGCTTCCACCTTCACTTCTTGAAATGTCCCTCCTTGGAATCCAGCCACCATACTGTGAGGAAGCTCAAGCAGCTATGTGGAGAGGTCCATGTGGAAGAAAACAGAGGTCCCTGGCCTAAAGCTCAGGCAAAGATTCCAGGTACATCCACTGTCAGCTCTGTAAGGGAGGTGATTTTGGATAGCCCACACCTCCCAGGACCACAGCTTACACTATGTGGAGCAGGATTATTACCTAGTCAGCCCATAATATAATGAGAAATAGAAAATACCTACTTTTTAAAGCATAAATTTGGGGGCTGGTTGTTATGCAGCAATAGGTATCCAAAACATCCCATTTTAATGATGTGGAAACAGAGGCTCAGAGTACATAAATAACATGCCCAGGGTCATAGCTAGGATTGATGGAATCTGGATTCAATTCAAAGTCTGCCTAACTTCTTTTCTTTTTCCTTTATTTTTGCTACTGGCAGGATTAACCAGGTAAGGCCTGCCTAACTTCAGAACCTGGGGTTGTCTGGGTGAGGTGGCTCATACCTGTAATCCCAGCACTTTGAGAGGCCAAGGTGGGAGAATTGCTTGAGCCTAGGTGTTTGAGACCAGCCTGGGCAATATAACGAAACCCATGTCTCTACCAAAAAAAAAAAATCTGAAAATTAGCCGAGCATGGTGGTGCACACCTGTAGCCCCAGTTACTTGGGAGGCTGAGATGGGAGAATTGCTTGAGC
This sequence comes from Sapajus apella, assembly GCF_009761245.1. NCBI lineage: Eukaryota > Metazoa > Chordata > Mammalia > Primates > Cebidae > Sapajus > Sapajus apella. Next base: position 9,345,998 of record NW_022437016.1, on the reverse strand, counting down.
CCAGGAGGCAGAAGTTGCAGTGAGCCAAGATTGTGTCACTGCACTCCAGCCTGGGAGATAGAGCAAGACCCTATCTCGATAAAAACTAAAAAAATATATATTTTTTAAAAAAACCTGCTGTCTTGTGAGAGCAAGATATTTCCTCTACTGTTTAGTCTTTGGTACAGCTAGGGATGGATGACACAACACCCATTTCAGAGAAGAAACAGACCCAGAGAAGAAGAAGAAAGATCCGATTTTATGCATGGCAGCCCGAAGCTTGCCCTCCACCCCAATACCTGCACCCCTACCTGAATGCATATGTGACATGCGGCCATCTGTCTATGTCTCTCTGGGTGTCTTTTTATCTGTAAGCATGTGGTGTACACGTGTGCTATCATGGTGGCGTGTATTGATATGTACCTGTGGTGCGATTGTGCGGGGGGGAGCATGTATAGCGTGTGGCATGTGTTCGTCTGTGTTTGTGTGTGTGTGAGAAGGTGTGGTATATATGGAGGCCTGTCTGTGTGAGTGGCATGGCTGTGTGGGCGTGTGTGTGCGGGATGTGTGTGACATGGGTGGCGTATGGCGTCGTGTGCGTTCCGGGAGAGGAGACCCGGTGCCTGGTCTCCAGCGTGTTTTCCCTCCTCAAGCATCCCAGCATCTTGCTGACACTGATCTGGGTCTGGGAACATCTTTCCTGAATAAACATGATGTCATTTCCATTCCATTCAGCCTGCGCCGGGACAGCTGCTGTCAGCATCACTGAGGGAAATGCCACCTCGGCCCTGACAGCTGCCACTTGGCACACTTTGTAGAGAGCTTCTCAGGGAAGGAAAAAACCAGCCAGTCATGCAGATGCTATTTAAAGTATGTTGCATCTTGATGAGAAATGTAGAGGAAGCTAGAGTGTGCTGGGGGTGGGGAGAGTGGCTCAGGACCCTGGGCTGGGGGTTGGGGAAGGCTTGGGTGACCAAGATACAGGCTCCGTGTATCTTGAGCTGAATCTATTCCTATCTTCCATTTTACAGATGAGGAAACTGAGGCCAAGACAGGGGCAGGAGCTGGCCCAAGATCAGAGAGCAAGTCAGAATCAAAGAATATGAGATCAGGACATCATGATCAAAATCTTCGGATCTAACCCCATACTGTACCAATGGAGAAACTTGGGCCCAGAAAGGAGAAGCAATGTGCCCATGTCCGTGCAGAAAATCAGTGGCAGAGCTGGGATCTGTGCCGGGTCTGAGGCATGGGTATTTGATCTTTGGCTTGAACACACTGACAGTCTCTGTCTTGCATACAGTAGGAGCTAAACAAATATTTGTTAAGTGACTCACATTGCTTTGCATTACTTAGAAGTGCACTAAATTGTTCCATCCTCCTCCCTGCCCTTCAGAGGCAGGAGGCCATGTGTCTGCCCCATCCAGCTGCTCTGGGGGCTTCCCCCATGCTGGAATTGGTTTCTACTCCAGCAGGAAGTAGGTAAGTTGCTCCTGATCAGAGAAGAGGACTCCTCACCCTTCTAACTTCTCAAGTTGGTGTCTTGAGAATTGAGGAAACCTAGGCTTAAGTTTGACTCCTGCTCTCTAGCTGATCTCTCTACCTTGTCCAAACTTCTAACAGTGACATTTAAGGCTTTTCATCATTCTGCCTCTACATTTTCTTGCTCATCCCCCATCTGGTTCCATTAATCAGTGGTCTTGTAAAGTCTCATTCTCCCTGAGTCAGCTATATTCTTTCACAACTCCTTATACTTTTGCATGTGCTTTTGCCTAGAAGGACATTTCTCTGCTTGTCAAACTCCTATTCAGCCTTCAAGACCCCACTCGGATATCAGTCCCTTTCTGAAACAGAGTAACTAATCTGGGCCTCACAGACTCTTGGACATCTCTTGGTCTAGTAAGTTAAAACGGATGATGCGATTCTCTTACAAGATTAAGAGCTCACTAGTGGCAGGAACAGAGGCTGAGCAATGTCTGTATCCCCAGCATCCAACTCAGAACCTGAAACAGAACAGGTTCTGAAGAAATGTTTATTGAATGAATCCCCTGCAAGGTGACTCACTAATGGGCCCTGGCCCAGAAGACCAGCCTGTACCCAAGAAGCAAAAGGAAAGAATGACACCAACATAGCATTGAGTTCCAGGCCTCATTAGAAGCCAACCTCTAGTAATTCATAACTTCAGCCAAGGTTGTCTTTAAGATCTTAGCTCCACCCTTTCTTGGCCACCTTACCCTCCCACGATCACACCCAGGCCTGCTGCCTCTCTGATGCCTCTCTGATGCCACCAGGCTCGTTCTCTCTTGGTGGCCCAAGGCTCTAGAATAACTTATTTCTCCCTTAACTGCCAGAGAAATTCCCTTACTCTGATTGAGACCGATTGTCTTGGATGTTGGGAAAGCAATCTGATTAAACATGTTCATAATGACACGTGAAGGACTCATATGCATCCAACTTTCTTAGGGATGTCTGCAAAAAAACAAGAAGGATGGGAGGAAGGAGTTGAGAAACATTGTTAATAATAAGATTTAACAATAAAGCAGGCCAGACGTGGTGGTTCACACCTATGATCCCAGCACTTTGGGAGGCTGAGGCAGGAGGATCACAAGGTCAGGAGTTTGAGACCAGCCTGGCCAACACAGTGAAACCCTGTCTCTACTAAAAATACAAAAAAAAAAAAAAAAAAAATTAGCTGGGTGTGGTGGGGCACGCCTGTAGTCCCAGCTACTTGAGAGGCCGAGGCAGAAGAATCGCTTGAACCTGAGAGGCAGAGGTTGCAGTGAGCTGAAACCATGCCATTGCACTCCAGCCTGGGTGACAGTGAGACTTTGTATCAAGAATAAATAAATAAATAAATAAATGAAGCAGAATTGGAAGTGAACTCAGACAAAAAGCACTTTCCTAATGTTTACCCACCTTTGAGGCTGGGTGCAGTGGCTCACACCTATAATCCCAGCACTTTGGGAGGCTGAGGTGGGCAGATCACTTGAGGTTAGGAGTTTGAGACCAGCCTGGCCAACATGGTAAAACCCTGGCTCTACTAAAAATACAAATGTGGTGGCCAGCGCCTGTAATCCCAGCTACTCGGGAGGCTGAGGCAGGAGAATCGCTTGAACCCAGGAGGCAGAGGTTGCAGTGAGCTGAGATTGCACCATTGCACTCCAGCCAGGGTGACAGAGCGAGACCCTTTTCAAACAAAACTCTTTAAACGGCCCAACATATGCATAATGAATTCCCTGTGATTCCGTTACTCTCTGTCATTCTAACTGCTTTAGCATATTCCTGCTATTTGCTATTACTCTGATACAAACCAGCTTTGTTGATATGTAAAATTCAGATGCTTACGTTTACCTTATTGAAAACATCCATTGTATTTATTTTACTTTAGATGCCTGTAATCGCAGCACTTTGAGAGGCCAAGATGAGTGGATCACCAGAGGTCAGGAGTTTGAGACCAGCCTGGCCAACATGGTGAAACCTTTTCTCTACTAAAAATACAAAAATTAGCTGAGCATGATGGTGCATGCTTGTAATTCCAGCTACTTGGGAGGCTGAGGCAGGAGAATCACTTAAACTGGGGAGGCGGAGCTTGCAGTGAGCTAAGATGGCGCCATTGCGCTCTAGCCTGGGTGACAGGGTGAGACTCCCTCTTAAAAAAAAAAAAAAAAAAGTTATTTGCTTTTTTCTCGGTTTGACATGTACACTGATGGTGCACAAACAATGGTGATTACACAGATCCAGGCAGTGGCACCAAACTGTACCAACAATCATTGCCTCCTTCACCACCACACACTTTTAACACAGTGGTTTAAAAAAAAAGTCCTGATGAATTGATAAATATTATTAATATTATTAAACCCTAGACATTTTTCTTTTAATGGAAAGTAGCACATAAAGCCCTTCTGCCGCAGATTTCAACACAGTAGTTGTCTCAATAAAAAGCACTTATGTGATTATTTGAATTATAGCTAAACCGCCCACTTCTTTCATAGAACAAGGCCTGTACTTGAAAGAATGGCTAACAGATAAATTTGGGTTAATCAGACTTGGGTACTTGGCAGACATTTTCTCAAAAGTCAAAGAAGTGAGTGTGTCCCTTTAAGGATATCAACTCTTGGTATTCATTGCCAACAATAAAATTTGAGGTTTCAAGTGAAAACTGAGTTGATAGCTTCCTTATACTTAAAGACTGATGAGATATTGTCAAGTGTGATTTTTTAAATATTGCCTACTGGGATGTATCGATATTTGGAACATCTGCATAAATATTTTCCAAATGACAATTCGTGATATTACGAAATCATGCATAGCTAAAAGATCCGTTCAGGTAGAGCAAGCAATTTCATGGAATAGTATGAAAAGTATATTGAGAGGATTCAGAGTCTACATTGCAACTAACGTTGAAAAGGCTTGTCAAATATTGGTGTACTATCAAAAAATCATATCGATAATTATATTTAAAAACTAGGAAAATACTCTTCCCTTTTCCAACTACCTATTTGCATGAGACCAGATTTTTTCCATATACCTCAATCAAAACAACATATCACAACAGACTGAACACCACAGCAAATATAAGAATCAAGTTTTCTTCTATTAAGCAAAACATTAGAGAGATTTGCAAAAATGTAAAACAATGTCACATTTCTCACTAACCTTTTGTTTTGGAAAATGTTATTTTTCATAAGAATTAGGCTTTTTATGTTAGCAGGTAATGGATTGTTCTTTTTCAATCAATAAATAAATACTTTTTTTTTTTTTTGAGACAGAGTCTCCCTCCGTCACCCAGGCTAGAGTGCAATGGTGCAATCTTGGTTCACTGCAACTCCGCTTCCCTGTTTCAAGCAATTCTTCTGCCTCAGCCTCCCAAGTAGCCAGGACTATAGGTGCCATCACACCTGGCTAGTTTTTGTATTTTTAATTGGGATGGGGTTTCACCATGTTGGCCAGGCTAATCTCGAACTCCTTCCTCCAAGTGATCTGCCCACCTTGGCCTCCTAAAGTGCTAGAATTACAGTAGTGAGTCACCATAGTCGACCCATAAATACATAAAGTTTTCTAGTTTTAATTGTTAATATAGTAAATATCAATAAATATATACAACATGAATAAAAACTCTTTGACCTATAATAAATTTTATGAGTGTAAAGGGGTTCAGAGACCAAATGTTTGAGATCCACTGAATATGGTAATTATCTCCATTAAAAAAATTTTTTTTTGAGATGGAGTCCATTCTGTCACCAGGCTGCAGTCCAGTGGCCTGATCTCTCATCTCACAGCAACATGTGCCTCCTGGGTTCAAGCAATTCTCCTCCCTCAGCCACCACGCCCAGCTAAGTTATTTTTAGTAGAGACGGGATTTCACCATATTGACCAGTGTAGTCTCAAACTCCTGACATTGTGATCCACCCACCTCAGCCTCCCAAAGTGCTGGGATTATAGGCATGAGCCACCTCACCTGGCCAATTACCTCCATTTTACAAACAGAGAAGCTGAGGTTCAGGGAGGCAAAGTGACTTCTCATCAGTTACCCAACCAGTGGATGGCAAACCCAGATTTGAATTCTGCTGATTCCAAAGCCCATGTTCTTCCCCACTGCTCTCCACTTTTTGGTTTTTCAAGAATCATTTTGGACATTCAAGAATCATTAGAACAAATGCAGGAATCCTGCTTTGCAGCTTTCAAAGGGCTTTCACTTCCATTATCTGCTCTGATGATCACAACAGCCTGGAGAGGTTGAAATTATTTGCATTCTTTCTGAATAGGCAGGGATACTTTCTGAAGAGGCTCAGAGAGGTGTAATGTATTTGCCCAAGGCCCTACTGGGAGGAGCTTAACTGGCAAATAGCGAAGAGGAAGAATGAAGAAGAGGAAATGGTTGATCTGATGGTAGAACTTGCCTTCTTCAGGCCATTCTGTGGTGACCCAATGGGTGTATCCATCCATACAGGTCTCATGTCACCCTGTGTTATTTATTTGAAATGTGCTTAACAATTGGAGTCGGGTCAATTTAGAAATCTTTTTTTTTTTTTTTTTTTTTTTTAAACAGAGTCTTGCTCTGTTGCCCAGGTTGGAGTGCAATGGCGTGGTCTTGGTTCTCTGCAACCTCGTCCTCCTGAGTTCAGGCGATTCTCCTGCGTCAGCCGTCCAAGTAGCTGGGATTACAGGCGTCCACCACCACGCCCAGCTAATTTTTGTATTTTTAGTAGAGAGGGGGTATCTCCATGTTGGTCAGGCTGGTCTGGAACTCCTGACCTCATGATCCGCCCGCCTCAGCCTCCCAAAGTGCTGGGACTACAGGTGTAAGCTACCTCACCCAGCTTAGAAATTTATATACAGGGAAATTCTACTGCATTTAGAGAGTGTGGAGAGATTACAAACGTCAGGTTAAATCATCGTAACTACTTTTGTCTCCTAGAACCATGAGCTGATTCCTAACCACTCAAACAAATCGACTTCCTACATTGAGTGATCCGTATGTTAAAAACATGATGTCTTAGTGTGGACTCCTCAAGACAGTGATTTGGGTTCCAATGATTTGTCTGAGAGAAGGTGTCAGGAAACACGGTGAGAAAGAGAAGTGAGACTGGGAAAGGAACAAAGTTGACAGGACATGGTGATTCAAGGTGACCACTGTGGACGGCCGGGGCTTAAGACCACTGAGGAGCCGCAAGAGGCTGCATAGAACACAGCTCGAAAGTGTCCAGCTGATGAGCAAGAAAACTGGGCTATTTATTCACTAGTTTCTGTTCTTTTTAAGACAGGGTCTCACTTTGTCGCTCAGCAAGTGCAGCAGCACAATCACTGCTCCCTGCAGCCTCAACCTCCCAGGCTCAAGCAATCCTCCTACCTCAGCCTCCCGAGTAGCGGGGACTACAGGCACAGGTTACCATGCCCAGATTATTCATCTATTTATTGTAGAAATGGTGGGGGCGGGGGTGTCTCTCTATGTTGCCCAGGCTGGTCTTGAACTCCTGGCCTCAAGTGATCCCCTGCTGCAGCCTCCCAAAGTGCTGGAATTACAAGCATGAGCCACTGCATCCAGCCTTGTCCTTCATTTTTGAGGACTATTCTAGGGAAGTAACCCTCCAGCACTCCCAACTGCTGACAGGTGGGCAGAGGATGCCCAGAGAGCTCCCACAGGTGGGGAGACTCAGGAAGCCCCCTACTTATAGGGAGCTGTCGAAGGTGATCTTGGGGTTAGCCTAAAGAGAGAAGCAGGGTGCCCACCACGTGTGCTGTAGCCCTGTGGCCATACCTCTCGCATTCAACAAATCCTTGTAGGAGTAACCTCTGTGCGAGGCCCTGTCTTGGGCACTGAAGGCACAGAGACTAACGACCAATGCAAGCCTTGCTTTCGTGACTGTAAGGCTGGTTGCCTCGCCCGGAGGCCAGACACACCCACCTCTGCACTCAGCACCTGGCTCTGCACCCGGCACCTGGCTCTGCACCCGGCACCTGGCTCTGCCGCATGGCTCCCCTGCCCTTGTACTAGAAAAACCCGCCCAACAACCCGCCAACCAATAGCGGCCCACCCTGTCCCAATCCCGCTACCCCGGAGCCAATCAGAGCAGCCAGCTGTTGCTCGTTACCAATAGCCGCAAAAACCCCACACCCCAGGAAGTCAGCGCGACTTCTCTGGCCCCCTTTCCCCGGACCATAGAACCTTGCCCGGGAGCTGAATAAATTGGCATTTAATTTTCTTATACTGGCCTCAGTTTCCTCATTTTAAACTCAGCAATAACCCTTACGAGTGGTGCCGAAACCCAGGAGGAGTTAAAGACACCTCCTGGGGGAAACTGACTCCTCTACCATCGGCCTAACCAGGGAGCTGGCGGTAGTTGGGTGTTGAGGTCCCGGACACCGTTCCTCACTCCTGACTATCCCGCAACAGAGAGGGAACTATGGGTAATCAGGAGTCCCGCCTAGACCCCAAGTCGCCATTGGGATGTCTAGTCCAAAATTTACCCAAGCTGGGCCTCTCCATAAAAAAGAAAAGGCTGCTTTTCCTCTCCACCTTGGCCTGGCCCCAGTATCCTCTGGACAACCAGTCCAAGTGGCCAGCAGAGGGAACTTTTGATTTTGGCATTCTAACTGATTAAGACAATTTCTGTCAACAAAAAAATGGTAAATGGTCAGAGCTTCCCTACGTTCAGGCTTTCTGGTATCTCCGCTCCCGTCCCACCCTCTGTTCCTCTTGCACCACAGCTCAGGTGCTCCTGGCCAAGGAAACTCCCTCATCGCCCTCGGCCCCTCCACCCTCCTCCTCCTTTTCCGACCCCGACCCACCTGAAGAACTATCCTTTCCACCCGTCCAACCCACTAATCCTCCGCCATATGCGGAACCTCAACTCCCTCCAACTCCTCCTCTTCCTGGTTCCAATGTAGCCTCTCCTGTTAGTGCTCACACTCGCTCGTGCTGTGCTCCTAACGATGAAACCTCCCTCCTTTGTCCCCTCCGCGAGGTCCGCGGAGCGGATGTTCGAGTGCATGTTCCCTTCTCCCTCTCTGATCTATCAGCCATTGAGAAACACCTAGGGTCATTCTCCACCAATCCTACTGCTTATACCAAAGAATTCTGCTACCTCACCCAGGCTTATGACCTCACCTGGCATGATACCTATGTAATCCTGTCCTCCACCCTTACTCCAGATGAGCGTGACCACATCCTTACAGCGGCCGGGGCACACGCTGATCAGGTACATCTCACAAACAATCAAATGCCTGTAGGTGCCGCAGCAGTCCCCGAGGCCGACCCTAATTGGAACTATCAAACTGATCAAGATGGCCGCCACCACCGGGACCGAATGCTACAGTGCCTCCTAGCGGGCATGCAAAGCACAGCCCAAAAGGTAGTTAATTATGATAAGTTAAGGGAAATAACTCAGGGTCCTACTGAAAACCCAGCGGCCTTCCTTGACCAATTAAATAATGCTATGATCCTTCATACCCGGCTGGACCCAGCCTCTTTAGCGGGGGCTACAGGTCCAGCTACCCATTTTATCTCTAGTCAGCGGCTGACATTAGAAAGAAAAGAAAGCTGAGGAGGGCCCTCAAACTCCCATACGAGACCTAGTAAACATGGCATTTAAAGTTTTTAATGGCCGAGAGGAAAAGGCTGAGGCCACCCGCCAGGCTCGTCTACAGCAAGAGGTAAGCCTCCAAACCCAAGCTCTTGTGGCAGCCCTGAGGCCGGCAGCCCACCAGGCGCCTGGTGGAGGGGGTCCATCAAAACCTGCCAAGAACTCCAGAGGCATTCCGCCTGGGCCCTGTTTCAAGTGCGGTCAGGAGGGACACTGGGCACGTCAGTGTCCATGTCCCCGACCACCTACCAAGCCCTGCCCAGACTGCAAGCAGCTTGGACATTGGCACAGTGATTGCCCGTCCCGGACTACAGGCCCACCCCCCGTACCTCTATGTGGAAGGCAGGCCAGTCCGCAGGAAGCAATCCCATAGCTTGAACTTCTCGGCCTTCTGGAGGACTGACGCAGCCCGGACTCGAAGACCCCCCATCACCCTTGCCGAGCCCAGGGTAACCCTGCAGGTAGCGGGTTTTTACAAGCTCGCATGAGGGAAATTTCCAGGGTGGCCGTAAACCAGATGCTACTTCACCCCTATGTCCGACTCCCAACAGAGGCACCAGCCAACTGACCCTTCTCCCTCACTCCACCCCTATTCAGCAGGAAGTAGCCAGAAAGAAGCGGCGTCCTATATCATCAAAAGGGTTGGAATGTAATGTCGGTTGCCTCGCCGGGAGGCCGGACACACCTACCTCTGCACTCAGCACCCGACTCTGTGCCCGGCACCTGGCTCTGCTGCACGGCTCCCCTGGAAGGCTCCGGCTAATGCAACCCTGGCCGGCCCTTGTACTAGAAAAACCCGCCAACCAATAGCGGCCCACCCTGTCCCAATCCCGCTACCCTAGAGCCAATCAGAGCAGCCAGCTGTTGCTCGTTACCCATAGCCACAAAAACCCCACGCCCCAGGAAGTCCGCATGACTTCTCTGGCCTCCTTTCCCCAGACCGTAGAACCTCGCCCAGGAGCTGAATAAATTGGCATTTAATTTTCTTATGCTGGCCTCAGTTTCCTCATTTTAAACTTGGCAATAACCCTTACAGTGACATTAGGAGTGGGCTGACCTCCTTCTCCACAACCCATTGAGAAAGAAAGAATGGTGTTCTCACAATAGCAACCCATGTTGGTTGAGTGAAGCATTTAGAGCTGAAAGACTTTTTTTTTTTCAGATGTAGTCTTGCGCTGTTGCCCAGGCGGTAGTGCAGTGGCGCGATCTCAGCTCACTGCAATCTCCACCTCCTGGGTTCAAGCAATTCTCCTACCTCAGCCTGCCAAGTAGCTGGGGCTACAGGCGTGCGCCACCACGCCCAGCTAATTTTTTTGTATTTTTAGTAGAGACAGGATTTCACCATGTTAGCCAGGATGGTCTCGATCTCTTGACCTCGTGATCCACCTGCCTCAGCCTCCCAAAGTGCTGGGATTACAGGCGTGAGCCACCGTGCCCAGCCAAGACTTATCTTTTTTTTTTAGATGAGACTACCATGGGCCTGTGTCTGGCATTTTATTTAACAGATATGTGTGTAAGGTTAAAGGTTCAATTAATAAAAAAAAAGATGGAGAAGGGGGCTCCCAGAAAAGGGCAGAGGGAACGCAATAGATGCATAAGAGGTGTGCATCATGATAGGAATTGCAGCTTCTATTTTTCTTTGCAGACATTACAAGATTTTGTAAATGGTCAGGAAAGTCGATGGTGACAAGTGTTAATCAAATCAATAGCTACCAGGTGCTTTGAACACATGATGTCATTTGATTCACATGACAACCCTGATGTGGGAACTGTTAGCTCCATTTTACAGACGGGGAAACTGGGACTCAGAGAGGTGTGGTGACATGATCACAGACACGGCTGGCTTACAATTCAAGCCTTTCTAGATCCAAAGTCCTGAGTCTTTTCAGCAAGTCAAATAGCAAAGGGGAAGAGTGAAGAAAGGAAGAGGAAATGGCTAGGAGCAGGAGGAAGAGGGAGATGAAGGGAATGAGAGGAATAGAGGCAGAAAGGGAGAAGCTTTAGGGAGGGAGCCACCTATTACCTAATGAGTGTCTTCTCCCCATCCAGGAAAAGGCACCCCTCTGGACCCTTGTAGCCCTGTAAGCTCGGCCACAGTTGCATAGTGGGTGTAAAGGGAAAGGCCCTCCCTCCTGGTGATGGCTGAAGCTCTTAGCAGGGTGAGCAGCTCAGCAAGCAGAGTGACAGCTGGCTTTCAGGTGCTCTTTTCCTCCTCACTTGGCAACATTGAGCAGGGACGTGAATCAGGAGAGAAAAAAAAGTGCGGTTTGAAGGTTCATCAGGAAGTGGGAGAGCTCCTCGTAGGGTCTGTTTTTGGAGCTCCCGCAAGTAGAATCATGAAGTCTCTCAGTGTCTGGAAGTGACAGGAGAGCATTTTTGGCCCAAGAATTTGGCAGAGAGGAGCCAGACAGCCTCTTATCGTTCACACTTCTATCTTCCATCCTTCTTATTCATCCACCCTTCCATCCACCCACTCATTCATGCTTCCCTCTCCTACCGCCCAGCCAGGCATGTATCCCATCTATTCATTTATTCAATTACTCAAAATACTCTTTTCACCCAGTCTGAGCAAGACACTGGTGGATTCTGGAGACCCAGAGGTGACTCAGTTAAGATTCCTGCCCTCTCAGAGCTGACGGTCTGGTGGGGGAGACAGGCGTAGTCAAGAATGACTCCAGGAGAAAATGTAAATCACCAGGATCTTCAAAGAGATGCTGAACATAGACACTAGAAGCGAAGGAGAGGAGTAAGGAGGAGGAGAAAGAAGAGGAGAAGAAAGGGAGGAAGAAAGAGAACAAGGGGAATGGAGGAAGAAGGAGCAGGAGGGGGAAGGAAGAGAGGAAGAGGAGGAAGAGGGGAGGAAGGAGAAAAACAGGAAGAAGGAGAATGATCATACATATGTATATCACAGTCTTAGAGGAATCATATGAGGGCAGGAAGATACGGGAGAACTTATGGAGGAGGTAACATCTGGACTGGGCTTTGAATAATGGGTAGATTTATTAGAGAAATGCAAATCAAAACCCCACTGGGGGCCGGGTGAGGTGGCTCATGCCTGTAATCCCAGCACTTTGGGAGGCCGAGGTGGGTGGATCACTTGAGGTCAGGAGTTCCAGACCAGCCTTTTCAACATGGTGAAACCCTGTCTCTACTAAAAATACAAAAATTAGCTGGGCGATTACTGGTGGTGGGTGCCTGTAATCCCAGCTACTCAGGAGGCTGAGACAGGAGAATCACTTGACCCCAAAAGGCGGAGGCTGCGGTAAGCAGAGATTGGGCCATTGCGCTCCAGAATGGGTGACAAGAGTGAAACTCCATCTTGAAAAACAAAACAAAACAAAGCCCACAACGACCCATTAGGACAACTCACACTCATTAGAATGACTACTATCAAAAAAAAAAAAAAAAAGACTCAAAATGAAACAAAACAAAATAACGGGTGTTAGCAAGGACGTGGAACACTGTGCACTGCTGGTGGTCATGTAAAATGGCGTAGCCACAATGGAAAGAGTACAGCAGTTCCTCAGAAAACTAATAACAGAATATCACAGGATCCGGCAATTCCCCTTCTTGGTATGTACCTAAAGAATTAAAAGCAGGGTCTCAAAAAGATACCTGAATACTCATGTTCACAGCAGTATTATTCACAAAACCAAAATGTGAAAACAACCCAAGCATCCCCCAACAGTTGAATGGCTAAACAGAATGTGGTGTATACGTACAACAGGAATATTATTCAGCCGTGAAAATGGAGCTGGGCATGGTGCCTCCGGCCTGTCTGTGGTCCCAGCACTTTGGGAGGGCCTAGGTGGGTGGATTGCTTAAGCTCAGGAGTGTGGGATCAGCCTGGGCAACATGGTGAAACCCTTTCTCTAAGAAAAATGCAAAAATTAGCCAGGCATGATGGTGCACACCTGTTGTCCCAGCTACTCAGGAGGCTGAGGTGGGAAGAGCACTAGAGCCTAGGAGGTCAAGGCTGCAGTGAGCAGTCTTCAAGCCACTGCACTCCGGCTTGGGTTTATTTTTTATCTCAAAAAATAAAAATAAAAATAATAAAAATGAAGGAAGTTCTGACACATGCTACAACATGGGTGAACTTAGAGGATATTCTGCTATGGGAAACAGTCTTAAAAAAACAAATACTAGATGCTCCTACTTACATGAGGTACCTAGAGTACTCGCCTCTAGGTACAGAAAGTAAAATGGTGGTTGCCAGGGTCTAGGTGAGGGGAGAATGGGGAGCTGTTTAGCTTCGACAGAGGGTTCAGTTTTGCAAAATGAAAGAGGTTCGGTTTTGCCAGAGATCGGCTGCACAACAATGTGAATGTACTTAACGCTACTGAACTTAAAAAATAGTTAAGATGGGCCGGCCACGGTGACTCATGCCTGTAATCCCAGTACTTTAGGATGCCGAGATGGGCAGATCACAAGGTCAGGAGTTCAAGACCAGCCTAGCCAAGATGGCGAAACCCTGTCTTTACTAAAAATATGAAAATTACCCAGGCGTGGTGGCGGGCATCTGTAATCCCAGCTACTAGGGAGGCTGAGACAGAGAATTGCTTGAACCCGGGAGTCGGATGTTGCAGTGAGCCAAGACCGCACCACTGCATTCCAGCCTCGGAGACAGAGCGAGACTCTGTCTCAAAAAAAAAAAAAAAAATGATTAAGAGGGTAAATTTGCCAGGTGTGGTGGCTCACACCTATAATCCCAGCACTTTGGGAGGCTGAGGCGGGCAGATCACCTGAGGTTGGGAGTTCAAGACCAGCCTGACCAACGTGGAGAAACCCTGTCTCTACTAAAAATACAAAATTAGCTGGGCGAGGTGGCACATGCCTGTAATCCCAGCTACTGGGGAGGCTGAGGCAGAGAACTGCTTGAACCCGGGAGGGGGAGGTTGCAGTGAGCTGAGACTGCACTACTGCACTGCAGCCTGGGAGACAGAGAGACTCCGTCTCAAAAAAAAAAAAAAAAAAAAGGTTAAGATGGTAAATTTTATGTTATATATATTTTACCAAAATAAAAAAGAATGGGCAGGATTTAGACATATGGGCATGGGGAAGAAGTAAATTCCAGGCAGAGAGAACATGTTGAGAAAGTCATGGAGGTGAGCAAGATAAAACCAAGCAGAGGGGAGAGAAAGGCTCCATTTGCCTGCAGCATAGAAAGGAAAAAAGAGGCTTGGATAAGACACAGCTTCCTTAACGACCTGGGTGGGCGACAGAAAGAGAACGTAGAAGGAATTGAGAGTAATGCATGTATAGGATGGATGGCTTAATGAAGAAGACATAGCGTCCACCACCTCTCAGATCCCTGCACGGCACCACCCGGAGCCCTGATCAAATCATCTCAATTTTCTAACCTTTAAGACGGAGATGATAAGACCTGCCTCGTGAGGCTGTGAACATCAATGGTCATTATGGCTGGGAAAGGGCTTTTTATGCCAGAAAGTCCTGAAGAAGAATAGTCATTGCTATTATTATGTAGAACAGCCAAGCCCAAAGCAGAAATTAGAGTCTGTTTGGTTGTGGAACTGCTAAACTGGTCATCTTTAGCATGAGTTAGAAATAGTGGAAGTTTTCATATTGGGTTCATGATTGCTGAATAAGAAGTTATTTTTTGCCTGTTTGTTTTTGGTTTTTGAGACAGAGTGTTGCTCTTTCGCCCAGGCTGGAGTGCAGTGGCGCGATCTCGGCTCACTGCAACCTCCACCTCCCAGGTTCAAGCAATTCTGCCTCCCGGTAGCTGGAATTACAGGCACCTGCCACCATGCCTGGCTAATTTTTTGTATTTTTAGTGAAGATAGGGTTTTCCCATATTGACCAGGCTGGTCTCAAACTCCTGACCTCAGGTGATCCACCTGCCTCAGCCTCCCAAAGTGCTGGCATTACAGGGGCGAGCCACCACACCTGGCCAGAAGAAGTTATTTTGGATGTAGAAAGGCCTAGAGAAGGCATTGTGAAGGCACAAAGACTTGGTGGTGAAAGGGGCGGTTTTGAGTCATGCACTAGTCAGCTATTGACTACGTAACAGTTCCCAAACTCAATGGCAGATCAGAAGTATTGCTTTTTACTCATGAGCCTGTGGCTGTGCTATGGGATTTTTCCAGGATTGACTGGATTTGGCTCCAGGCTTCAGGTCAGGTTCAAGACTGCTCCACATGGCTCTCATTTTGGGGACAGAGGCTACCCTGGGCATACTCTTCTCAGGACCAATGTAAGATGCCCAGAAGGCCAAGCAAACAACACAAGTACTTTTAAAGCTCCGGGGACATCGTGACTGCTGACTTTCCCTCGGCTGAAGCAGGTCACAGGGCCAAATCCCACATCAAGTGGCAACAGACACTGCCTGCTCTGCTGGGAGGCACTGCAAAGTCACGTGGCAAAGGGTGTGATTGTGCAGTCCGGTTATACACAGAGCGAGTGAAGAGTCAGGAGCAACCCTCCTGTCTTCTACAGATGCCTATGGGAGAGAGATAGGCCCAGAGGCTGAAGGAACTGGGATTTGGATAGATCCAACAAGGCCCTAGGCCTGGGTAGTGCTGCTTCTGCGCTCGTCAGACAAAGAGTGACCCAGAATCCTAGAGACGGGGAAGGGGGAATCTTACCTACCCCTGGTTCCCATTTCTCCCCTACAGGTTAGAGGGCAGTTTGGACACCTTCAGGGAAGAGCAAGGATAATTTTGCTGTGCCTGGCGCCTGAGCAGGCATGAGGAGACCTCTACATTCTGCACCCTCTTATTCCACCATCTCATTTAACCCTCATTACTCCCTGAGATAATTATTATTACTTCCACTTTGCAGAAAAAGAAATGGAGGCAGGTAGTTATCAAATGGTTAGGCAAGTCACTTAAGCTCTCTGTATCTCAGATTCGTCATCCATAAAACAGGGATTAATTAAACTCCCTTACTATAACTACTTATTAATACAACTACCTTCTAAGCTGTAGCGCCTGACATAGGGAAGGTACCCAACACATGTTGGCTAGTATATGGTTGGTGGCATGTCTACATTTTTATTATAAATATGCACTTCATCTTTTGAAACGACTTTATTGAGATATATTTTACATAACATAAAATTCACACATTTCAAATATGCAATCCAATGGCTCTGGTAACTTTGCCTGGCAGTACAACCGTCATAAATCAGTTTTAGAAGTTTTTTTGTTTTTTGTTTTGTTTGAGACTGAGTTTTGCTCCGTCTCCCAGGCTGAAGTGCAGTGGCACGATTTCGGCTCACTGCAACCTCCGCCTCCCGGGCTCAAGCGACTCTCCTGCCTCAGCCTCCTGAGCCCCTGGGATTATAGGCACCCGCCACTGCGCCTGGCTACTTTTGATATTTTTAGTAAAGATGGGGTTTCACCATGTTGGCCAGGCTGGTCTCAAACTCCAGATCTTGTAATCTGCCCACCTCAGCCTCCCAAAGTGCTGGGCCTACAGGAGTGAGCCACTGCCTCTGGCCTAGTTTTAGAACATTTTTATTCCCCTATGAGGCCCCTCTGGCCTGTTGGCTGTTAATCTCCATTCCCACCACTTCCAGCCACGCATGACCACTAATCTGCTTCCTGTCTCTATGGATTTGCCAATTCTGGACATTCCATAGAAATGGAATCACACAATATGTGATCTCTGGTGTCTGGCATCTTTCTAGAGGCTTGTCCCTGTGCTCGCATGAGTCGGCGGTTTGTTCTCGTTAATTGCTGAGTAATATTCCATTGTGTGGATAGTGGATATACCAAGTTTTGTCTATCCCCATTCGCCAGTTGATGGGCATTTAGATTCTTTCCAGTTTGGGGCCATTATGAGCAATGCTGCTATGAATGTTCACGTTAGTCTCTTTGTGAACATGTCTTCACTCCTCTTGGGTAGAAGACTCCTCAGAGTGGTCCTGGTGGGTTGTATGGTAGTTTTATGTTTTTTCAGAAACTCCAAACTTGCTTTCCAAAGTGGCTGCTTCCACTTATACATTCCCCCTAGTAATGCATGAGGGTTCCTGCCTCTCCACCTCCTCCCTATTATTGCCTGTCTTATTTATTTGCTTTTGCTTTTGTTTTGTTTTGCTTTGTTTTTGAGACAGAGTCTCACTCTGATCCCCTACACTGGAGTGCAGTGGCACAATCTCAGCTCACTGCAACCTCTGCCTTCCAGGTTCAAGTGATTCTCCTGCCTCAGTCTCCCAAGTAGCTGGGATTACAGGCACTTGCCACCAGGCTCGCCTGATTTTTGTATTTGTAGTAGATACAAGGTTTTGCTGTGTTGGCCAGGCTGGTCTCGAACTCCTGAACTCAAGTAATCCACCTGTCTCAGCCTCCCAAAGTGCTGGGATTACAGGTGTGAGCCACCGCGCCTGGCTGCCTGTTTTCTTTATTATACCATTCTAGTGGGTGTGCAATATCTCACGGTGGTTTTTTTGTTGTCATTTTGTTTTTTTGAGACAGAGTCTCGCTCTGTTGCCCAGGCCAGAGAGCAGTTGTGCAATTTCGGCTCACTGTAGCCTCTGCCTCCTGGGTTCAAACAGTTCTCCTGCCTCCGCCTCCCGAGTAGCTAGGATTACAGGTGTTTGCCACGACACCCGACTAATTTTTGTATTTTTAATAGAGACAGGGTTTCGCCATGTTGGCCAGGCTGGTCTTGAACTCCTGACCTCAAGTGTCACTTGGGGATCTGCCCACCTCAGTCTCCCAAAGTGTTGGGATTACAGGCGTGAGCACCATGCCCAGCTTCTCCTGGTGGTTTTAATTTGCATTTCTCTAATGACAAATGATGTAGAGCATCTTCTCATGTACTTGTGAACTGCATTTTGCTTTTATAATGAGGAAAATATACATACATAAAATAAGGGGTCAAATGAGTAACCATCCCTCTCTAATGAGTGAAAACTCTCCCTGCCCTTTCCCCGCCTCCCCCTCCCTACCTCACCCCAAATGGGCAAACACCTCCATCTGTCTGGGGCAGGAGGAGGGAACAATACCAGCACCTGTTCCGCAGCAAAGGGACCCTGGAGGCTGGGCTGCTGAATATAATGGCACCCTCTGCCCTGCCCTAGACCATCTCTTCCTGCTGGGCATCTGCCCAGGTCCACCCAGTGGGGACCCAGTGCATGTCAACTTGGAAGGTCACAGAAAGGCATGAACCCTGGGGATCACTGTGGGGTACCAGATGGAGGGTCTGGCCCACCTGCCTCCCTCCCTCTGTTCAGGGCTGGGACATGAGTTTGGCTCAGCCCACAGCTGCCTAAGCCCAACCTGGGTGCAGGCCCTCAGCATGCAGGCACTCACAGGAGAACTGAGCATGGGATGTGGAAGGCAGGGTCCTTCCCTGGTCTCCGCAAGGGTGCCCAGCATGGGCCAGTGCCTCGCCCCTCCCCTACCTGTGCAGGTGTGCAGCCCACGGTGTCTGGTAAAGCACCGGACCCCACAGCAGACCCTGGTACCCAGCCCTGAGGACACAGAAAGGACATCCTGTCTCTGCCCTCAAGAAGCCCTCTCAGGTCAGGGTGACAAGTGCTATGACAAGATGTGCAAGGGGCCTGGGGTGCCTGGTGGTAGCCCGAGCTGCAGGTCCTCGCAGGTCCTCATGTGCTGCGTGAGACCTGAGTTGTTTCTGATCCTCCCAGTAGCCTTGTGAGGTGAGTCCAGTGGATGATATTAACAGACTCGCTGGACCGATGACTGCCCTCCATCCCTCTGCCAAGACACACGGATGCTGCCCAGAAATACTGATGGCTTAAGCTTCTAGAGCATTCTCGACCCCACCCAAGCTCTCCTCCCAGTGGTTCAGCTGTCAGCTCCCAGAATCAGGAAAGTTTGTACTCTAAAGCTTTGGCTAATTTGTATCTATTGTCGTAATTATATTTAGCCAAACAAACAAAAAGTAATGAAATCTGACTGCAAAAGAAAGTAATGTTTTGAGAAAAACTAAATCTAATGCTTTGGAAATATGCACTAGAGATGCATGGCTAAAAATAAACCCGCTGATTTAGTTTTGGGAGAGATTCGGGGTGGGAGGGGGATAATAATGTAGAATTCCAAATTCAAATTGCTTCGCCAGTGTCCTTGCATTCCACTTGCAAATCATTTTCAAAAGGACTGAAAATCGTTAGCAGCAACGGGTGCAGTCAAAACAAAGAAGGCAGAATCCCAGCCGGGAGACCCGAACTCAGAGCACCAGCTATGGCCTGCGTGGGTTGTTTCATGTTACACCAAACGGTTAAGGTATTTGTGAATCTGTTTTTTAAGATTCTCTCTCTCTCTTTTTTTTTTTTTTTTGAGACCGAGTCTTGCTCTGTCACCCATGCTGGAATGCAGTGGTGCGATCTTGGTTCACCGCAACCTCTGCCTCCCGGGTTCAAGCAATTCTCCCACCTCAGCCTCCCGAGTAGCTGGGATTACAGGTGCCCGCCACCACGCCCAGTTAATTTTTGTATTTTTAGTAGAGATGAGGTTTCGCCATCTTGGCTAGGCTGGTCTGGATCTCCTGACCTCAAGTGATCTGCTCACCTCGGCCTCCCTCCCAAAGTGCTGGGATTACAGGCATGAGCCATGTGCCTGGCCACCTTTTTTGCAACCTCCTAATTACCTTACCAATGACTTGGAACAAATCAGGTTCGCTGAGAGGTTTCTAGTGGGTCATTATGCCTCACACACACTTTATTTTTTTATTTTTTTATATCTCATTCTGTCTCCCATGCTGGAGTGCAGTGGCACAATCTTGGCTCATTGCAACCTCTGCCTTCCAGATTCAAGCAATTCTCCTGCCTCAGCCTCCTGAGTAGCTGGGATTACAGGCATGGACCACCACACTCAGCTAATTTTTTTTTTTTTTTTCTAATTTTTAGTAGAGATGGGTTTCACCATGTTGCCAGGCTGGTCTCAAACTCCTGACCTCAGGTGAGACCCACTTCGGCCTCCCAAAGTGCTGGGATATAGGCGTGAGCCACTGCAACTGGCCTCATTATGCCCATTTTACAAATGAGGAGAATAAGGCTGAGAGAGATCAAGTGTCTTGTCCAAGTCACATAGCTGAGAAGTCCTTGTGTTGAGCCCTGGCCGGCCTGGGTGGCTCCTGAGCCAGGGTCTTCCTGCCCCAGGAGTGGCCTCTAATAGTGGCTTTATGAGTGTGAGCCCAAGACTGAGTGTGAGGGTGTGCCAGTCCTGTGGTGACTGAGTGTCTGTGAGTGACTGCATGAGAGCGTGTGTGAGTTTTGGGGGTTGGGGAGTACACATGAGGCTCCGAAGCCAGTCCTGGTCCCGCCAGCACGGCCACCATCCCCGTGGCCCTGTGGCACCTGTTCTGTGCAGACAGCTCTAAATAACCCTGTGGGAGGAGCTGCGGAGATCTGGGGTCCAAGGAGGAGGCTTGTGCATAGACAATCAGGACACAGCCGAGAAATAACCCCACCTCAACTGCTCTCCTGGCCCAAGAGGGCAAGAGTGGTCAGCCCTGCCAGTCCCTAAGGCGGGGCCCAGCTACATCGGCAATCTCAGCCCCTGTTTCCTCCTCAGCCCCCAAAAGTCTGCCCACATGGGCCCCCCAGACACTTCCACCCTTCCAGGGCAAATTGGGATGATGCCAGGGGAAAGGCAGGCAAGGTTGAACTTACCACTGCCCACTCGTGGGCTGGGAGACATGGGCGATTGTCCTCTCCAAGGCTCAAACTCCTCATCTGTGAAATGGGAGTGGCAACACTGGCCTTATGAAAGGCAGGAAAGGCTTACACTAAGGGCTGCCTGGGTTCAAACCTTCATTCTGACATTTGCTAGCTGTGTGAGTTTGGGCAAGTGACTCACCCTTTCTGCTTTCTCATCCACAAAATCACAAAATGGGGAACTAATGGTATTTACTTCTTCTTTTTTTTTTTTTTTTAGACGGAGTTTTCGCTCTCATCACCCAGCCTGGAGTGCAATGGCGCAATCTCAGCTCACTGCAACCTCTGCCTCCCGGGTTCAAGCGATTCTCCTGCCTCAGCCTCTCAAGTAGGTGGGATTACAGGCATGTGCCACTGTACTCAGCTAATTTTGTATTTTTAGTAGAGACGGGGTTTCTCCATTTTGGTCAGGCTGCAGGCTGGTCTCGAACCCCCAACCTCAGGTGATCTGCCCACCTCAATCTCCCAAAGTGCTGGGATTACAGGTGTGAGCCACTGTGCCTGGCCCAGTATCTACTTCTTAAGGTACCTATGAAGGTTAAATGAGTTCATATTTATGAAATCCTCAGAGGATGCATGCCCACAGGAGGTGGGAGGGCTCTGTGTGTTTGTTATTACTCTTGTCCTTATTATTATTAGTTTTTACCTTGCAGGGTTCTAGTGAGCATGACACGGAATGGATCCAGTAGTGTCTGAGGGAGCCCAGGACATCTTGGCTGCCCCTTCCAGCCTTGGGGGAAGGCAGGGAAGACACAATGAGGACAGACCCGGGAACCTCCCAGTCACTGTGCCCGTCTCTACAAGGTTGTCCCTCCCGTGGGCTCAGTGCCATCGGCTGAGAGCGTGTTTTGCATCTCCTCCCTCCTTTAGTCTAACAGTGACGTCAGAAGGCACAGAGGAGCCACATCCCCGTCTTCCAGGTGAAGTTAACTGAGGGCTTCCAGGGTCTTTTACTGCCCCTGGGAGGTTGGAGTGGAAGAGCATTCAAGTCAGAAAGACCATGAGCGCTAGAAAGATTTCCTCTTCCCTGAGGCAGTGTGGCGGGTATCTGACACCTGCTGGAGAAGGGCAGGGAGGCTGCACGGAACCTCAGACAGAAAACGCACTGTGATTGCTAGGCGACGCCTTCCACGGATGCAGGAGTGTGACGTGGCGACATGTGACTTTGGTCAACCTGTTCCCCATCATTCACCTGACCTAGCAGGTGGCTTTGAGACAGAGCCACTTGCCTATGGTCTCAAAGGAGACAGTGTTCAGCAAGGGCAGACCCTGCTCAGCCCAGCTCTCCCCCTGCCCCCTGCCCCACCTGCCCCTGCATCGTTTCTGCTTTCTTAACTTGGTGTGTCTGCCACTGATGGTCCTGGCTGCTAGGAAGCAAGTCCTTTGGAGGGGACTGAGGAGTTGATCTGTGGGAGGCAGCCCGTAGCCTTGCCACTGCCCCCTTAGCCTCTCACTGTGGTATTTGTGCTATCCAGGAAACTCAAGAGCTGCCGAGGGAGAGGTGGGAAGAGAGCAGGCCTTTGGTACACCAGCTAGCTGTACTCCTCCCCCACTGTCTCTGGGTGCAGACCCAACGAGGCTGCTCCCACCTCACCTGGGGCACCACTCGAGCTTATGCAGCAGATACCAGCAAGGCTGCAGAGCCAGCAGGAACATGGGAAATACACACAGATGCACACACCCATTGAGCAAATATTGGAAACTCACTTTTGTACCCAGATATCTATATGGTCACAGATACACACTTAGTAACAGAGAACCCAGGAATAGAGTGTAACAAATGTCCATGTCCTCCACCCCCGTTAACACATGTTAACAATTTGTTAGTTTTGTTTTAGACATTTTTAAATAAAAGAAACAGATGTTGAAGTTTTGTTCTTTTGTTTTTGTTTTTGAGACAGTCTCTCTCTGCTGCCCAGGCTGGAGTGCCATAATGCAGTCTCGGCTCACTGCAACCTCTTCTTCTGATTGGTTCAACTGATTCTTCTGCCTCAGCCCCCTAAGTAGCTGGGACTACAAGCGCATGCCACCGTGTCCAGCTAATTTTTGTATTTTTAGTAGAGACAGGGTTTCACCATGTTGGCCAGGCTGGTCTTGAACTCCTGACCTCAGGTGATCCACCTGCCGAGCCTCCCAAAGTGCTAGAATTGCAGGCGTGAGCCACCACGCCCAGCTAAAGATATTTTAACTGAAGTCCTTTTAATCCCCCTCCCGTTTCATTTCCCTTTTCCACACAGAGGCAGAGGCTGCTATCAACAGGAATTTGGTGTGTACCCTCCCAGTTTATTTATTTACTTTTTTTTGAGACAGGGTCTCACTCTGTCACCCAGGCTAGAGTGCTGTGGTGCAATCGTGGCTCACTGCAGCCTCAACTTCCTGGGCTCAAGAGATCCTCCTGCCTTAACCTCCCAAGTAGCTGGGACCACAGGCACAAACCATGACACCTGGCTAATTTTTAAATTTTTTGTAGAGACAGGAATCTTGCTATGTTGTCCAGGCTACTCTTGAACTCCTGGATTCAAGCAATCCTCCCACCTTGGCCTCCCAAAGTTTTGGGATTACAGGCGTGAGCCACACACCCAGCCTCTGAGTTCATTGAAACCATAAACAATATATAGTACTGCTATTTGTATGCTTTAATATTTTCCATACATGGTGTCTGATATGGTTAGGTTTCGTGTTCTCACCCAAATCTCATCTTGAATTGTAATCCCCATAATCCCCACGTGTCAAAGGAAAGACCAGGTGGAGATAATTGAATCGTGGGGGTGCTTCCCCCATGTTGTTCTCATGATAGTGAACGAGTTGTCATGAAATCCAGTGGTTTTATAAAGGGCTTTTCCTGCATCATGCGACACTTCTCCTTCCTGCTGCCTTGTGAAGAAGGTGCCTTGCTTCCCCTCCACCTTCCTCCGTGACCATAAGTTTCCTGATGCCTCCCCAGACATGTGGAACTGCGGGTCAGTTAAACCTCTTTTCTTTACAAATTACCCAGTTTTGGGTTTTTCCTTATACCAATATGAAAACAGACTAATACAGCGTCATATTCATGATCTTTCAACTTACTTTTGTATTAGTTTCTTAGGGCTGCCGTAACATAGTATCACAAACCAGGTGGCTTCAAATAACAGAAATTTATCCTGTCCCAGTTCTAGGAGCTAGAGGCCTGAAGGCAAGGTATCACCGGGGCCATGCGCTCTCTGGGACACTGGGGAAAAGTCCCCCTTGCCTCTTCTAACTTCTGGTGGCGCCTGGCAATCCTCATCATCCCTCGGCTTGGAGTAGCATAACTCCAGTTCTTCCCTTTGCCATCACGTAGCTTTCTCCTCTCTGTGTGTGTCCCTGTCTAAACATCTCTCTTATGAGGATATCAGTCATTGGATTAGGATCTAATCCAACGACCTCCTCTTCACTTGGATACATCTGATAAGACCCTCTTTCCACATAAGGCCACATTCTTAGGTACTTGGGATTAGAACTCTAACATGCCTTTATAAAGGACAACATTCAACCCATAACACTTTTAAAAATCAAAACTATACTTTTTGATAATTAACCAGTGTTCAAATATGTAACTCAATTACAAAACTCAATATGTAGTTCAATTTAGTTTACTGTATGGTATTTTACTTTATAAATAGGTAACACAGGCCAGGTGCAGTTGCTCACACCTGTAATCCCAGCACTTTGGGAGGCCGAGGCAGGTGGTTCGCCTGAGGTCAGGAGTTCAAGACCAGCCTGGCCAACATGGTGAAACCCTCTCTCTACTAAAAAAATACAAAAATTAGCTGGGCATAATGATGCCCACTTGTAATCCTAGCTATTTGGGATGCTGAGGCTGGAGAATTGCTTGAACCTGGGAGGCAGGGGTTGCAATGAGCCGAGATCATGCCACCGCACTGCAGCCTGGGTGACAGAGTAAAACTCTGCCTCAAAATAAAAAGTAAAATTAAAAATAAATAAATAAGTAACAGATTGATTTAATTCCCCTGTAGATAGACATGTGGGTTATTCCAAGTTTAACATCCATAATGTTTCCTTGACCAGTGTGCCAGGGTTTCATTAGAGTTCATTCTTAGCAGCAGAACTATGAGTCACACAGGGTGCATATTTCTGACCTTTAGAGGTATTGTCAAATTGTAGTATCTGAGAGTTCACATTTCCCAGCATCTTCACCAGCTTAACAGTGTCAAACCTTCCAACTTTTGTGAATCTGAAGGGTATAAAACAGAATCTCTTTGTCTTTTGCATGTTTTTTTGGTTTGTTTGTTTGTTTTGAGACAGGATTTCACTCTATCATCCGGACTAGAGAGCAGTGGCACGGTCTCAGCTCCGTACAGTCTCAGCCTCCCAGGCTCAAGCCATCCTCCCATGTAGCTGAAACTACAGGCATGCGCCCCCGTATCTGCTTACTTTTTAACATTTTTTTGGAGACAGGATCTCACCATGTTGCCCAGGCTAGTCTCAAGCTCCTGGACTCAACTGATCCTCCCACTTTGGCCTACCAAAGTGTTGGGCCACCTCGCCTGGCCTCTCTTTGTAACAACAAAGAGAGGTTAAGCATCTTTGATGATTATGCTTATTCGCTATCCCTGTTCCCTTTTTTGTATTCAAGTCCTCTGCCCATTTTTCTGTTGGGTTGTTTGTCTTTTTCTTATTGATTTCTTGGAGTTCTTTATATCTTTTGGATGTTAATCCTGTATCTGTTATATAGGCTGCAAATGCCTTCCCATAGACTGCTGTTGGAATTTTAACCTCGAAAGTGGGTTCTTTATCTATTGTACAGAAATATTTGATTTGGTCGACCTTGAACTTCATATTTTCCTTTATGATGCCTTGCTTTTGTGACTTAAGGGCTCCTTCCCTATCCCAAGACATAAGGAAATTTTCCAACTTTTCCTCCATAAGCTGTTTTTCACATTTAGGTCATTAATTCATCTCAAGTTTATTTTCGTGTATGATGTGAGACAGGATCTAAGCTTAATTTTTCCATAGGGATAGCTACTTTTCTAAACTGGTCCCTCCTTCCCCTCCACAGATTTGTAATGCCTTTTGATCAAATACCAAGGTCCCATATAACTTGGATCAGTTTCTGGGTTCTGTTTTCTGTTCCACTGATTTATTTGCTCATTCCTGTGTTAACAACCAGGATGTGTTTATTATCAAAGCTTCATCATAAATTAGCATATTGCTTAGGGCAAGACTCCTACCTTGTTCTATCTCAGGTTGGCCTTCACTATTCTTGCACTTTTATCCTTTTGTGTGAATTTTAGATCAGCTTAACAAGTTTGATGACAAATCTTATTGGAATTTTAGTTGAGATTGCACTGATTTTATGCATCAATTTGGGAAAAAATGAAGTATATTTGATGATATTGAGTCTTCTTTTCCATGAACATGGTACATACCTTCACTTATTCTTGAGTGTGGGTGTTCTTCAATAATACTTTGTATTTTATCCATAGAATTGTTGATTGCTCTGCCCTTGTAGTTTTCAAATCATCTTTCTGTTACATTTACATTTTCTAAGTGGTCATTGCTGGTAGTGCACTGTGGATTTTCTAGATTGATTTCCTATCATCTAGCAACCCTGCTTTCCTCACTTTCTAGCTTCAAACAGAAGGAGAGGGAGTTTTGAATTTGATCAGTTTGCAGGGTCCCAAGGCAGAATGCAGTGTAGACAAGGTATTTAGAGCATGGACTTTGCCATCTGACAGGTAAACCTAGGTTTGAATCCTAGATCTGCCACTTACTAAGTGGATAAGTTACTTAATGTCTTTTAATTAATAAGTACTCCCACCCCCAGGTTATGATGAGGAGTCAGGGAGACGAAATTCACTCAAGTGCCTAGTCTGGAGCGTCACTCAAAGAAAGTGTTTAATTGATGCTGGTTCTTGTAATTGCTACTACCTGGCTTCTCCTGTATAGCTGCGGAGATAATTATCCATAGTAAAAGATATCAATGCCTACTTCTATTCATTATTAAGAAGCTATCTGGAGTTGCCAGTAATCAGCAGCTTGATCACAAATTAACATACATATCGTCTGCCGATTTGGAGCTCACATTTAAAACCCATTTGTCTTCTCTGTCTATGCCATTTTAATACACACGGCCTCACAACCAGCAAATAAATAGCCTGTCATCAGTCATCCATTTGAGAAACTCTGGAGGATCCCTGCCTATCTATTTGGTCCTCTGCCCCTATATCCTGAGCCACCAAGTCAGATCAAACCAAACATACCCTTCAAGTAATTCCTATAGCTATGCTCATGATGTGGAACCAGGCAAATGGGCAGACAGAAACTCAACTGTATTTATATTATCAGTAGATTTGCTACACCTTCTAATGTGTTCTAATCACCTGTTTTCACAAGGCCCAAGTCCAACATCTCTGAAGCCCAGTATCCAGAAGAGAACTTGACATTTGGTGAGGATAATAAGGGAGTGGGAAGGCAGGAGGAATGGGCCTGGCTGTGAGTCAGGGCTTTCTAAAGCACAGCCAATAGAGAACAGAGAGAACACTCTAAAAGGATTCTGAGCTGGGTGCAGTGATTCCCACCTGTACTCTCAGCACTTTGGGAGGCCGGGGCAGGTGGATCACCTGAGATTGGGAGTTTGAGACCAGCCTGGCCAACATGGCAAAACCCCGTCTCTACTAAAAATACAAAAATTAGCTGGGCATGGTGGCAGGTGCCTGTAATCCCAGCTACTCAGGAGGCTGAGGCAGGGAGAATTGCTTGAACCCGGGAGTCGGAGGTTGCAGTGAGCCGAGATCTCGCCATTGCACTCCAGCCTGGGTGACAGAGCAAGACTCTGTATCAAAAAAGTAAATAAATAAATAAATAAATAAATAAAAGAATTCTGAAGGCTCACATAATGTTTCAAACCATGACTAAAGCTCATGCATTTTGTTCATAGAAACTGTCCCTGCCCAAAGCCCCGCCTCCCAGAACTGCCTCCCCAAGGGCCCCACTGGCAATTGCAACAGCAGGATCTGCTTACAGCAGGCCCTCCATAAATATTGCTGAAAGCCCACTGTGTGCCAATGGCTATGAGAAGCCCTTTCTAGACATTAGTACATTGACTTATCCCAGCAAACCACAAAGGGAGTGGACATCCCTGCAAGGAAACCACAGCCAAGAGGGCCCAGGGCCGGGATATAGACTCAGAACCATTTTGTGGTTATTGGTTTAGTTTTTGGGGTTTTTTCCCCCAAATGAATGAATGCTACCGTTGACTGATAAGCATTGCTCTAGTTTCAGTGAGTAACTTTGCTGGCCCTCAGCACCGCCACTGGGCTGCTGAGTCATTTAAACACACTGCTGAGCATTTTCAGCAGACTGAGAAGTGTTTGATTGGACTGCTAAGTGCTTCTGCTCAGCTGCTAGGTATGGGGACAAGCCCTGAGCTCCTCGGGGGTGATTGGATCACCCGCCCATGCTCAGGGCCCTGGCACTGGTATTTCCCTTAGGGAACTCCGCTGGCAGAACAACAACTTCCC
Source organism: Sapajus apella (assembly GCF_009761245.1). Classification (NCBI taxonomy): domain Eukaryota; kingdom Metazoa; phylum Chordata; class Mammalia; order Primates; family Cebidae; genus Sapajus; species Sapajus apella. The sequence continues at coordinate 9,317,787 of NW_022437016.1, read as the reverse complement.
AAACTCTAGGCAGCAGCTGCTCCGGCTTCATGAAAAAAAGCTGAGCCTGGCTCCCCTTGCCTCTCCTCACTTCCCAGAGAGACTGAGGCACAGCTGGGGCCGGGCTGGGGGCAGGAGGAGGCCTCTGGGGCCCTGATCCACAGGGTTCACCCTGGCAGAAGCTTTGGGGTTCAGGGACCTTCCCCCGATGTTTAAAACCTGCCAGAGTTGGTATTGCCATGGGCAATACTATAGGGACTGAAAGAGGAGGCTCCCAGGCAGATGCCCAAGCCTTTGGACTCAGAGGCTGAGAAGCCATTGAGTCCACCATGCTCTAGCCCACTGCACAGGTGGAGAGAGTGAGGTCCCCAGTCAGACTTTTTATAGGAGCACCTATCAGACCCGCCCCTGGTGATAGCATCCTGGCAGACCTTATTCTCCCTTCCCTCGGAGGGGCCTGACAGGGCACAGGAACAGCCCATTCTTGCCCCATGCCCAACTTGACCTTCCCCTTGGGAATCTAAGCCACATACTCCAGAAGCTGCCACTGTGGCCCCAGAGAGTTCTGGGCTCACCTCCCAAACAACTTTTTCTATGTACTCCTTTTACAGTTATAACAAATCACTTGTTGATTTTTCCAAGTTTCTCTTACAAAAAAAGGACAGGCTTTGTTAGACATACACGTCAGCTATGACCCAGCAATTCCACTCCTGGGTATACACTCAAGATGTGAGTGCTACCAAAATGCCTGACACACAGGTTCATAGCAGCCTTGTTCAACTGGAAACAACCCAAATGCCCATCAGCAGGAGACTGGATCAATGATTCGTGATACATTTCTGCAATGGAGGACTTACACAGCAGTAAAAGAGGAACAAACCACTGACACATGCAACACCATGGGTGAATTCACACCATTATAGTGATGCTGTCTTTCTGCTCCCTAGCTCGGCTAGGTCTGGGTTTTTGTCTCACGACCAGGAAGAATTAGGCATGCGGACACCAGAGAGTGAATAGAGTAGAATTTATTAAGCGAAAGGAAAGATCTCAGCAAAAAGAGGGACTTGAGGGGTGGTTCTCCTACCTGAAGGTGAGAAAGTCCCAAATATTGCTGAGCCCAGGGCTTTTTATGATATCAGAATAGGGAGTGCATGCTGACTGGTTTGTGAGTATGCAAAAAGTTCAGGCAAAGACACCACTTAACGGTGGGCACGACAGCGTAGAAAACCAATTAGGAAAGGGTAGATATATGTAAAATAGGTGAAGAATTGGGATCAATCAGAGGAAAGCATGCCAAATGGGAAGGTGGGTTCTCAACCTGGTCCGAGGATTTACCCAGGACTGTCTCTGGCTTGAAGGCCAGGTTTCACCGGGGACCCGCCCCTATTTGCCTAGACATTTGGCTACCTCTTGTCACTATCAATAACACGGAGTCAAAGACGCCAGGCACAAAAGAGCATTTACTGTATTATTCCGTGTCCATGAAGTTCAAGAACAGGTAAAACTATTCAGGATGATAAAAAACATAGGACAATAGTTACCTCTGAGGGCAGATACAGACTGGGAACAGGCAAAAAGGAACTTGCCAGGGCACGGGGAATACATATACCTTGATCTGGGTGTGGTACGTGGTTGTACATACACATGTAAAAAATCATCAAACTATACACATATGAGTATACTTTACTGTATGCATGTTTTATGCCACTTTCAAAAATAGTATTTTAAAGTATATATCAGCCAAAAAAAACCAACCAACAAACAAAAAATACAAGCTCACTGTTAGTCAACAAGTACAGAGGCCTTTAAATAAATTCCAGCTCTCCCCACCCCCAACACCAGCCATCTCTCTCTCTTATCCCTATGTGTCCATGCCCAGCTGCAACCTGGAGAAACTTCAGGCCCTGAAGAGACACCCTGCTGGGGATCTGCCCCCTCACCAGCCCTCCCCTGCGAGACTGGCTGATCCTGCTGCTGTGACCCCCACCAGGAGAGTTCCAGGGCCTGCACCGGGGGCTCTGCTGAGCTTAAAGTCCACTCCGGGTCCTGGGGGATGGACCAGGTGGGTTTTCCTCTCTTGGAGTGGTTCCTGCCCCCAGGTATCCACCACTCAATTGATGGAGGTGGGCGACTGAAGCTCCTGATCCCCAGCTCACCCCATCTCCTCATTCGCCCCTCCAAGTCCCAGTTTTCTGTCCACCTTCCCTGAGTCCTTTCCCCAGGAGGGCTATTAGGAGGAGGTTCACCTGATACATGTTGTCAGCTCTGCCCACTTACACACCTCCTAAGCCATCTGGAGAAGCATTCAGCCATCAAACAGTGAGCTGTGCCTTCAGCCTGTCTCCGTCCTTTCCAGGAACCCTACAGCTTGGGACAAAGCAGAACCATTCTGGGAGCCCATCACCCAGGAATCCCAAAGAGATGCAGAGGGAAATAAGAAAGGGAAAGTGTTTCCTCTCCTGTTTTTATACCTTGCATGACAGGGAGCTCACTCTCTACTAGGGCTGCCTCTCCTTTCCCTAGCTAGTCCTGACCATGAGAATCCTTTGCTCACACAGAGAGGAAATCTGGCTTATGTCTCCACCTCTAGGGTGACCAGCACATTCAGGTTTGGCCAGGGCTTTTCTGACTTCAGCACGGAAAGTCCAGTATTCCAGGAAAACCCTCAGTCCTGAGCAAACCAGAACAGGTAGTCCCATTATCCCACCCTGCCCCCACTCCTAGCTCCACCCTCTGGGTCACTTAAGAATCCTCATCTTGGCCGGGCGAGGTGGCCCACATCTGTAAACCCAGCACTTTGGGAGGCCAACGCAGGTGGATCAAGAGATTAAGAGATCGAGAGCATCCTGGCCAACATGGTGAAACTAAAAATACAAAAATCAGCCAGGTATGGTGGCGCACCGCTATAGTCCCAGCTACTCAGGAGGCTGAGGCAGGAGAATCGCTTGAACCTGGGAGGCGGAGGCTGCAGTGAGCTGAGATCACACCACCGCACTCCAGCCTGGGTGACACAACGAGACTCCATTTCAAAAAAAAACAAATCATTATCTCATCATGGTTTTGTACATAGCTCCCTCACTGCAATCTACTGAAAGTCAGCCCTTGACAAAAGGAGTTGTATTTAAAATATGAAAAAAAATAGGCCGGGCATAGTGGCTCATGCCTGTAATCCAAGCACTTTGGAGGCAGAGGTGGGCGGATGACGAGGTCAAGAGGTCGAGACCATCCTGGCCAACATGGTGAAACCCCCGTCTCTACTAAAAATACAAAAAATAGCCGGGCATGGTGGCA
>NW_022437016.1:9191732-9314417 GCF_009761245.1 Sapajus apella | reverse complement strand
AAAAAAAAAAAAAAAAAAAAAAAAAAAAAAAAAGAAAGAAAAAAATAAATAAGGCCAGGCACGGTGGCTCAAGCCTGTAATCCCAGCACTGTGGGAGGCCAAGGCGGGTGGATCACGAGGTCAAGAGATCGAGACCATCCTGGTCAACATGGTGAAACCCCGTCTCTACTAAAAAAATACAAAAAATCAGCTGGGCATGGTGGCACGTGCCTGTAATCCCAGCTACTCAGGAGGCTGAGGCAGGAGAATTGCCTGAACCCAGGAGGCGGAGGTTGCGGTGAGCCGAGATCGAGCCATTGCACTCCAGCCTGGGTAACATGAGTGAAACTCCGTCTTAAAAAAAAAATAAATAAAATAAATAAATAAATCAAAAAGAATCACCATCTCAGTGCTCCTGTCTGCAGGTGCCATATCCAAGCCCAGCACCACCTACCCCGCCACCCGGCCTCATTGTGTAGCATTTGTTCATTAATACAGTTACTGTACTGATAGCCATCCAGAATGGCCTAGAGGCTTAAAGCCTGAGCACTGGAGTCAGGCCAACCTGGATTCACTTCCTGGCCATGTGACTTTGCATATGTTACTTAACCTCTCTGAGGTTTCATTTGCTCGTCTCAAGGTGGAGACAATACACCTCTACCTCACTGGGTTGTTGTATTAAATGAGATAGTGAATAGAAAGTGCTTAACCTGAGGCCTGGCACTGAGTAAGTACTTGGTAAATGTTAGCTTTTATTTAGTATTCATTCATCCGAAACCACATTTATCATGTATATACTCTATTTAGGTCCTAGTCCAAGCACACAGAAGTAACCCAGACATGTCACCCCCATGCCCAGAATGCTCACAGGCTTTTGTGGAGAGCAGAGGGGAACACAGGCAATTATATACAGTTCATCAGGAGAAGGGCTTGCAGGAGAGAAGGTCGAGGGAAGAACTGCCTGGGAAGCTTCCCAGAGGAGATGATATTTTTCTGGGCCATGCCTGAGAGAAGTTTGGGGGCAGGGTATTCCATGAAGGGAAACTAGCAGTGGCAATGGCTAGAATGCCTTATACAACATGCCACACTCGGGAGGTGAATGACTAACTCAGTACTGCAGGGTCTGAGCTGCACGTGGAGGAGGCCAGAGAAGGGAACAGCTTAGAACGTTTAGAAAGAGCTCTTCTTTCTTAACAAAATAGAAAACTGTTTAAACACCATAAAACATATCGATTTCAACCCAAAAGTCAGCATCATGCTTAAAGAGGAAACACTGACGTCATTCCCATTATGATCAAGAGGAAGAGAGTGTGTCTGTTTCTAACCCATCATTTAACATTGTTCTGACAAAGTAACAGCCTACACAATTAGACAAGAAAAAGAAATGAGGAGTATGAGAATTAGAAAGGAGGGAAAACATGGGTTATTAGTTACAAATCAACTGAAAAGCCATGATAAATAATGTAAGAGGCCTGGCATGGTGGTTCCTGCCTGTAATCCCAGAGCTTTGGGAGGCCAAGGTGGAAGGATTGCTTGAGGCCTTGAGTTCAAGACCAGCCTGAGCAATATAGCAAGACCCTATCTCCACAAATAATTTAACAATTAGCCAGGCATGGTGGCATGTGCCCATATTCCCAGCTACTCAGGAGGCTGAGGCAGGAGGATTGCTTGAGCCCAGGAGTTCATGGCTGCAGGGACCGTGTGGTTACACTGCAGCCTGGACAACAGAGTGAGACCCTGTCTTAAAAAATATATCATTATAATACAAGAACTCAGGAGAGTGCTTGATTGCAAAATTAGTATATTGGAATTAATAGTCCTCATCTAGATAAAGAACCAGTTAGAAGAGATAATGAAAGACAAGTTCCTGTTACAATAGCAGCCAAAAAGATAAAACATTTATAAATCAATGTAACAAAAATAAGATGTACGAGACATATTGGCAGTAAACATTAATAAATTGCTGAGGGGCACAAATGAAAACTTGAGGATGCAAAATGTGTGTGTGTGTGTGTGTGTGGTGTGTGTGTGTGTTCTGATAAAAATGCCAGTAGGATTTTTAAAAATAAGCAAGCCAATCAGTTGACTCTAAATTCCATATAAACAAGGCATATGATACAAACAAGGAAAATATAAATAAGAAAATTCTGAAAGAAGATAGTAATGAGTGGGTACTAGTCTAACGCATATTAGAACATAGGATCAATCTATGATATTTTAAACACTGAGGTATTGGCGCATTTTAGACAGATGGATCAATAGAACAGAATAGAAAAATTGAACGTGGCCAGGTACAGCTCACTTCTGTAATCCCAGCACTCTGGGAGGCTGAGGCAGGCAGATTACCTGAGGTTGGACGTTGGAGACCAGCCTGGCCAACATGGTGAAACCCCATCTCTACTAAAAATACAAAAATTAGCCAGGCATAATAGAGCATGCCTGTAATCCCAGCTACTCAGGAGACTGAGGTAGGAGAATCGCTTGAACCTGGGGCTTGGAGGTTGCAATGAGCTGAGATGGCATCACTGGGCAACAGAGCAAGACTCCATCTCAAAAAAGAAAAAAAGAAGAAAGAAAGAAAGAAAGAAAGAGAGAGAGAGAGAGAGAAAGGAAAGAAAGAAAGAAAGAAAGAAAGAAAGAAAGAAAGAAAGAAGGAAGGAAGGAAGGAAGGAAGGAAGGAAGGAAGGAAGGAAGGAAGGAAGAAAGAAAGAAAGAAAGAAAGAAAGAAAGAAGAAAGAAGAAAGAAGGAAAGAGAAAGAAAGAAAGAAAGAAAGAAAGAAAGAAAGAAAGAAAGAAAGAAGAAAGAAAGAAAGAAAGAAAATTGAATGTATACTTGTAGTGGGTAGAATTGTGCCCCTCCAATAAAAAAATCCATTAAAGTCCTAACCTCTAGTACTGCAAACATGCCCTTAACCAAAAACAGGATCATTGTAGATGTAATTAAATTACAATGAGGCCATACTGGATTACTGGATGAAAGTCATATTGGATTAGACCCTAATCCAATGGTTGTTAAGCTCAAAAAATGAGTGAAATATGTACACAGACATAACCGGAGTGGAGGCCGTGTGAAGTCAGAGGCAGAGATTGGAGTGAAGCCGCCATGACCTCAGGAATGCCAGCAGCCGCAGGATGCTAGGAGAAACGCACGGCACGGTCTGGCCGCCGGCATCACCAGGAGCAGCGTGGCCCTGCGGACACCTTGATTTAGACTTCCTGAACTTCGAGAGAATACATTTATGTTGTTTTAAGCTACTCAGTTTGTGGGAATGTGTTAGGACCGCCCAGGGAAACTGCTAAAGCACCCAAATGTTACATATATTACAGGAATTCAGTATATGACAAAAGAGGCGTTGCTAATCAATGACAAAACAATAGATTAGTCATTCAATCAATAGTGTTGGGACAACTAGAGTCGCCCAGAGAGGAAGAGCAGAATCCCTACCTCACATCTTCCACAAAAACACATTCTAGAATGAAGAAACCCAGGGGTACTATACATTTGTACAGCAAAGAAGTCTTTTTAAAGTATGGATTTAAAAAAACTAAATCAAGCAATAAAAAGATTGATAAATTTAGCCACATAAAATTATTTTTAATTCTGCGTACAAATAATATAAATAAAGTCAAAAGACACATAGTATAGACATATCATATGTTATCAACAAAGGGCTGATACTCTTGTTAAGAGTTCCTACATATCAGGAAGAAAGAAAACAACCTAATTAAAAGATAGGCAAAGGATATAAACAAACAGTTCCCAGGAAAGGAAATGTAAATGACTCTTAGTCATATGAAAACATGGTCAACCTCTCTTGTAGTAGGAGAAGTGAGATTACAGCTACGAGATATTATTTTACATCTAACAGATTGACAAAGATAAAAAGGGTCGATAACATGCTGTGTTGGCAAGGGTGTGGGAAACAGACATTCTCATTCATTGTGAGTGGGAGGGCAAATTGGTGCCACCTCCCTGAAGAGCGATTTGGCAATATCTAGGTAAATTCAAAATCGACATACCCTTTAACCCAGCATTTCCATTTCTAGGAATTTACCATATAAATATACTTGCACACATGCAAATCGATGCATGAATGTGGCTATGTGTTGCGGTGTTGCTTATGCAATAGACTGGAAATAGCCTAATTTCCTGTCCATAGGGGACAGTGAAATCAATCATGGAACACCTGTTCAGCGGAACACTATGCACTGGTTTAAAAGAAGAGAGCGTTTTATATTTCCAGTATGGAGAGGTCTCTGTGATATGATAGATAAGGAGCAGGGAGCGGGGAAGCAAACTGCAGAAAAATGTGTCCGATGCAATACTGTTTTGCAAGTTGGCTATGGTGCTCACACCTGTAATCCCAGCACTTTGGGAGGCTGAGGCAGGAGGATAGTTGAGCCCAGGAGTTCAAGACCAGCCTGACAAGCATGGCAAAAACCCATCTCTACAAAAAATAGAAAAATTAGCCAGACATGGTAGTGTCCTCTGTCCTCTGTGGTCCCAGCTACTAGGGAGGCTGAGGTGGGAGGATCGTCTGGCGCCTGGAAGGTCAAGGCTACAGTGAGCCATGATGATGTCACTGTACTCCAGCCTGGGCAACAGAGAGAGACCCTGTCTCAAAAAACAAAGCAAACAAAAATATCATTTTGTAAAAAAAAGTTTTATGAACATGTCTTCATAGAACGTCTCTGGAAAGATGGGCAAGAAACAGGTAACAGAGCCTGCCTTTAAGCAAGGAACCAGGATGTTGGGTTAGGGAAACAGCATTCTTTACACATACTATGTGTATGTGGTAACCCCTCAAAAAAAAAAGAGAGAGAGAGAGAGAGAAGGAAATATATACAACTCAGAAAACTCACAAAGAAAGCAAAAGAGTAAAAGTTTTCATCTGAGATCTGAGATTAAATGTCAGCCTTGCTACTTTATTGGATAAGTTATATCTGCTGACTAAACCTCAGTTTCCCCTTCTGTAAAATAGAAAAAAAAACATTGTCCACCCCAAGGATATATGTGGGGAGGGGACAAAGAGAGAGCATGCAAACATGTCAGAAGGTTAAGAAAGACTTCATGAATCTAGGAAGGGCATTGCAAGTTCATTGCACTATTGCATATTTCTGGAATTTTGAAAAATTTCAAAACAAAAAGTTCTGTGCCCCCTCCCCCAACTCCTCCTCCGCCGGCTGATTCCTGGACCCTACCCCAGGTGAGGCTGGTGAACCTTTTTTTCCAAGCACATTGTACTCTCAACGCCACCAGCCTAGCACAAAGCTTGCGTTGGAAGCCAGATGACCCTGGTGACCAGGCCACCCCAGCGTCACTGCAGGCCCCTTACCCCTCTCCGTGGGCGCTGGTGAAGAGGATCCTTTTCCTGCTGGACACCTGCAGGTCGGAGGTTGAGGACCACTGCCCCTGGTTACGTCTTGCAGGGAGAGGACCCAGCTGTCCCCTCTGGAACTGGGGGACGGGACCCCCCAGGGGTGCCAATCTCTGCCCCCACCCACCGCGCGGGCTCACTCGTGGAGCCTGTGCCCGGACACGCAGGGAACCCCGGCCCTGGCGCAGCTCCTATCAGATAAGGCCGCCTCCCCCGCGCTGGCAGCCCAGACCGGCGAGGAGTTTACGTAAGCCCGGTTGTTGATGGAAAAATAAATGCAGCAACAGGCGTTTCCCGGCCTGCTCGGCCTGCTCGCGGAGAGCCGCGGGCCCCAGACGCTGGCTTACCCCAGAGAGGACCCGTCCTGACAGCTCCCCGGGGGCTCGGGCTGAACTCCGGGGGTCCCAAGTGTTGGAAGATCGGCTCTCAGGGGGCCACCCAGAGGCTCCCCCAACCTAAGCTCAGGCCACCCTGCACGTGGGCCCACCAAGCGGGAGGCAGTTACTCAGTGCTTGCTCTTAAACCCTCTCCTGCCGGCACCCCCTGCGCACCCCCAACCCGCACCCCTGCCCCCTCCCCTCCGCACCCTCCCAAACCTCTGGGCTGGCTCTGGCCTCACCCCCGCCCCGGGCCCAGAGCCCAGGGGACCTGGTCCAGGCATCCATCAGCAACACTCCATGAACGCCTGCTGCGTGCCCAGCCCTGCTCAGGGGTGGCGGTGAGGGAGGGATGGGAACCAGGAAGGAACCACTGACTGGGCCTGTGCTAAGAGAAAATTAGAGGGGAACTCCTCTATACACCGAACCTGCTTTCCTCATTTAAAGTTAAGGGGAGCTAGCTACTCAGGAGGCTGAGGTGGGAGGATCCCTAGAATCCGGCAGGCGGAGGCTGCAGTGAGTCGGGATTGCTCTACTGCACTCCAGCCTGGGTGACAAAGCAAGACTCCGTCTCAAAAAAAGGAAAAGAAAAAATTAAAAGGACAGCTAAGGCAGACCTTCCCAGAATTGTGGGACGAATGAGGCAACTGAGTATGTCTTACACCCACCACACACCCATCTTGGCCTGGAGGAAGGTGGATGGCCAGGGTTCAAATCCCAACTCAGCCAGCCGCATAACCTCACCACCTTACACCTAAATCTCTTTATCTGTAAAAAGGGACTAATACTTGTGCCAATCTCAAGTTTTGAGAATTAAGTGAGGCATTTTGAGGATTAAACGAGACGAATACTAAACGCTTAAATCATAACTGATGTCTGGCACAAAATATCCCACAAGACCACGTCGCTGTGGATGTAAGCGTGTTACAGCCACGTGCCCTTTCCGTCTCAGCACAGACATGTGCCTTCCAGGGTGGCCTCATGACCCTCCCGTCTTGGGTCCAGTGGTCCGGTTATACTCCCTCACCAGTTCCCATCAACACCCTCTTTTCTTCTTTTTCATTTTTAGAGACAGAGTCTCAATCTGCCGCCAGGCTAGAGTGCAGTGGTGTAATCATAACTCCCTGCAGCCTCAAGTTCCTGCAAGTGATCCTCCTTCCTCAACTTCCCAAAACGCTGGGCTTACAGGTGTGAGCTGCCACACCCAGCCCCCCATCAGCCCACTTCTCTTGATAACCTCCCTCACCTGTGGAACCATGTGTTCCCCACCAGCCCAGGCACTTACTTTGTACCAGCCCCAGGGCCGGCCCTGGGCACTTGGTGGTAAACCACATTTTGGTCTGGTCCTCTGGGGGTCCAAGTTCAGAGGGGTGAAGATACTTGTATACACAGAGCAAGGACCAATGAAGAAACCCAGTAGAATTTGAATGACTAGAGAATGTTAAGAGAATCACAAAGGATCACATGGGCCCAGTATTAGCAAGCAGCCCGACACACAGTAGGCATTCCCACAAACTATAATTACCTAAAATCATTCTATTTATTAATGGAAAGACCTAGAATGCTGACTCTGCCATTTACTAGCTGTGTAACCTTGGACAAAGCACTGTCTCTTTCTGGGCCTCAATTTCCCCCATTCATCCAAGGGAGATGCTAATGTTAAATATCCCTCTTAAGACTCTGATGAGCGTCAAGGTCAGCACATGTGGAAGCACATTCTGGACTATTAGAGGGTTAATACTATCAGCAATGGCCTAACCTATCAATGTTAGTGGGAGAATACAGCCTGGAATACAGGACCTGGCATCAGAATGCAGCCTGGACACCCCTTGTTTTGTGACCTATAGCAACTGGCTCAGCCTCAGTTTTCTCATCTGTAGAGTAGAGATTACAATACCTACCTCCCAGGCCACCACGGGGAGCCAAGAAGATCGTAAAAATAAGAGCAAATACTTGCTGCACTTATTCAATGGCAGGAAGGGTTTTAAAGTGTGTATATATGTGTGTGTATGTGTGTGTGTGTGTGTGTATCTATGTATATATACACATATAAAATACACACACATACACACGCACTCACCTCCTGTCATTTTCCAGTGGGGAAATTGAAGCAGAGACCTTAAGCAACTTGCGGGAGGTAACACAGCATTGCTGGGAAATAATCCTGGCTCTGGCTGGCACTGTGGACCAAGGTCCCAACCAGCCTGCATCACTGCCTCCCCAGAACCTAGCAACAGCACATAGTCAGGCCTCAGCAAACAGTAGCAATCATTCTATTTCTTTTCATATGTTGTGTTGATATCATCATGATCTTAATTACTCACCGATCCCTTCTCAGAGCAGGGCAAGCTGGAGCGCTTTGAGGCCCGGTGGCTGCCAGCTAAGAGCTGGCGCCAGGAGCCCAAAATGCGGCCAGAGCTTTGTTTCCTCGTCACACCCAACCAGAGCCAGCCCATGGGACGGTGGGGCGGGGGAGGCAGGTGGGTCCAGAGCTGGGGCTGGGTGCCCGCATGAGCATGAGTATCACGTGCCCCTCTTTGCCCAGTGTGGCGTTGGACACCCACCCAGCTCCTGGAGCAGGGCAGGGCCAGCTGGGGGAGGCAGGGGCAGACACTGGGCCTTTTGTGTCCTGCTCCCCACGCAGCCCAGCCCAGAAAGCCATCCTCACCTCAGCCTCGGGCTGGGTGAAGGGTGCACAGGGCCCTCCTGGGAGAGGAAAGAATTCAGGCTGGAGTCGGGAGTCCAGCCAAGCCGCTGGCTCCACCGCTTTCTGGCCGAATGTCCTTGGGCCAGTGCCCCTGCACTCAGCCTGGCTTCCTTGCCTCTAAAACGAGGCATAAAGAGCTGGCCTGAGGTGCAGATGGGGGTCAGGGGAGATAAGAAAGGAAAATGCCAGTCCTGATGGGACTGAGGGGAGGGGACAAGACACGGGCCCGACACCCTTCTGTTGATTAGGGCTTTCATTCCCTCCTCAGACAGGCCCAGCTCACCCCTCAGCCCCAACACACAGTGGAACCAGCATCACAGGAGCAGAAGCCACCCTGAGCAGCTGTGTACACCTGAACACTCATCACACGGACTCACATGCACCTCTGAACACAGACAGACACATCTGAGTACACACACATCTAATTACACACACACACACACACACACACACACACACACACCTGATCATAGACACACTCCCAGTCATAGAAATACTTGTACACATCCCCCTAAACACATCCACACACGTCTCAACACATACAGTCGCTCCCGGGCTAACCCTCACTGCAGCACGGCCACACTCAGATTCACTGACAGCAGCACACACCACAGACCTCCACCCAGCCCCACCCCCACTCATCACACACCACACGCAGGCTGCAGTCCTCGGGGTCCCTGCAGGGCAGAGTGAGCCCTGGGAGCACCCAGGATGGGGGCCTAGAACTACACAACCCTCACCCCTTCCATACCTGAGGATCTCTCAGGCTTGAGCCCAACACCCCTGTCCAGAGGCCCGAGGAATGAGGCTGAAGGAGAGGAGGACCCGGGGGGACCCACTGCGTGCCAATCCCTGTGTCGTGAGCTGCCATCTGCCTAACGCAGTACGTGGCACACGTGAGGGCTCCAAAACGTCACTCCCAGTTTTGCAGCAGAAGAAAGCGTCCGCGGGCCCCGAAACAGCTCTCCAGAGTCCCCGACACCCCTCCCTGCGGGGAATTTCCTCGGCACAGACCCCACCCAGCCTGGTGAGGGCAAGGAGAGACCCGGGGCGATGCCGCGGTGCCCCGCCAGGGGGCGCCTCGTCCGACCCTGCGGGGGCTCTGTCGCCCCAGACCCGGCGTCCCGCTCCGATGGCCGCCGTGCCCAGGCCGGCTCCCCCGGGACCGTGCCTCGGTCCGGGTGCCGGGCGCCCCCGCAGGATGTCTGCTCTCCCCATCCCGCCGGATCCGACCTCGGCTCCGGTTTCCGCCCCCTCCCCAGTCCCCAGGGACCTCCCCTGACAGCTCCAGGCCCGCCGCCACCCCCTGCCCGGAACCGCCCCAAGCCCACCCCCACCCCAGGCTCTGAGAACCGCTGCTGCCCTCCCAGAGTGGGGGCCTCCCTCGCCTCTTTTCAAGGGGCAAACACGCTAGAGGGGCCTGAATGGAAAGACTGAGCTGAATAAACAGCAACAGCTCCCAGGAACAGAGCTCTGCGATGAGCCAGGCACTCAGCCAAACGCTATGGCTGCGTGAGTTACACCATTCAAACCCTAAGAAGCAGGTGTCATCACTGTCCCCGTTTTACCGACGACAAATCCTGGAAGCTCAGAGAGGTTCAGTACTTTGCCCAGGATCCCACAGCAGTAAGTGGCAGGACGGAGTCCAGCACCCAATCCCTAAGGACTTGACTCAACCACAGCGAACGCGCATGCTCACATTTACCCTCTCCAGGACTTAGGAACGATTCAGGAGGGACCCACCCCAGCCAGGCACCGTGCTGGGAGTAACATGAAGATGGGGAGAGAGGCTGAGTGGTGGACCTTACAGAAGCAGGAAAGAGCGGGTGAAATATTTTCCAAACATGCACCCACAGATTCATACCGAACCAGGCAGTCACAGGCCAGCCCGATGTGGCCCGTAGGGGTATGGATGGGCGGAGAATGGACAAGTACAGCTGGTTTATTCCCTCTGCCTCCACCTAGCCATATGTCCCACTACCTGGCAGCTTTGGGAGCCCCCTCACATCCAGCCCTGCGTCGTGAGAAGGGTGGAAGTGACATCAGAGAAGGTTCCAGAGAGGAGGGGACATTTGAGCAGGAGTTGTTGAGAAGACCCCCAGGCACAGAGCCCACCCAGCAGGCAAAGCATTGATGAGTTTGGTGCACCTGGCTGGCTTTAAGCCCAGAGACGGGTAGGACCCAAGTCCTGCACCAGAGAAGTGGGATTAACTTGTGACCATGCCTCAAATACCAGCTTGTGGACACACTTGCTCAGGATGGCTGGGAAATTCAAAGGAGAGAAGCACTGGGTAAGTGTCCCAGGTCCCTTTCACGCCTCCTCCATCGGACTGGGTTTCCCTTGAAGGGAAAGACCAGGCCAGCATTTGGATGTCTCAAAGCCATCAAAAACTCAGCAAATCTAAATCACAATTCCCAATCATTTTCCCTTCTCCTCTTCCTGATGACTTTCCCCATTGCAGTGAAGGACCATGGCCTCTGCCTGGTTATGATCCTGATCCCTCCTGGCTCTCCCTCCCCCCACAGCTGGTCCACCTGGCAGCTTTAAGAGGCTCCTCACATCCATCCCCTCCCCTCTCCTCCCCTGTCTTCATTCCTGGCTTCCTGGTGCTCTTGGAATTGAGACCCAGACATGCTGCCTGGAAAGCCCCTGGCTGTGTCCTCAGCCCCGCCTCCCACCACCTTGGCACTTGCTCTGAGAGCTCTGGCCACACTGGCCGCCTTCTAGTGCTGTGGACCTCTGGGCCCCAGGGCCTTTGCACATGCTATTACTCCTTTCTCCCCTCCTCCCACTTGCGAGTTAATTTCCATACACTTATCTGGTCTCTTACTGATAATTTTCTCCAAGAAGCTCTCCTTTTCCTTGCCCATGTATACACTCTCCCGATCTCACATAGGCCTCATCATAGACATCATTAAGTACTTTTGAGGTTGTTTGGCATTTGTCTCCCTTAGTAGACTTTGAGCTCCATGAAGGCAGGGACCATCATATTCCCTCATGACCCCACTGCCTAGCAGAGGTCCTGGCACCCACCAAGTGTCCTTCAGCCAGACAACCCCCTCTCTGCTGCATCCTGGCTAGGTGCCCTTAGGTAAGCCCCTTCCCTGCTTTGAGCTTACCCTGATCATCCCTAAGATGAAGGATGTGCCTGTCAGAATCCCTGAGGGACTTTTTAAAAATGCACAGGGCGTCATCATCAATCATCATCATCAAGTTTGGAGCAGGGAGTGGGTGGAGGTATAGAGGTTACAAGAGTGAGGGAGTGTTGATAACTGTGGAAGCTGAGCAGGGAGTACACGGAGGTTCATTGTACCCTTCTGTTTACTTTGAATATGTCTGATATTTTCCACAATAACAAGTTTTTTATAAGACACACCAGCCTGGGCTCCTCCTCAGGAAGTGGCGTCGAGCCAGCGGGGGAATGTGGAAGTGCCGCCGGAGTGGTTCTGATGAGCAGCTCCGGCCAGAGGCTCTTCTAGGCTGCTTCCAGCTCCAAAGAATTGGCAGTGATTCTCTTTCTCTGGTGCACAAGGGGGCTGTTCACTAGTGGAAAAATACCACACCCTGAGCAAGTGCTTCTGCCTCCCCCGAGTCCCTCCCCCCGACTCAAACACTTCTAGGTCAATTGCCTGCTCTTCCAACTCAATAGTTCCCCCAAACCCCAGTCTGTGTTGGCGGTCTCTTCTGGGCTCCTTGACTTCTTGAACGCTCAGTCCCAGTTATCCTCACACCTGGTCTGCTTCCACCAGCCCCTAGCAAGGATCGTGATCGCCTAGGTACCCCTAGCCACCATGCCTGGCACCAGGGAGGGATTGACTCATGCTGGCTGAATTTAATTGAATTGCCATAAAAATGTCTTTGCATTGCCTGAACTGTGCGATCCTGGGCAAGTGGCTTCTCCTTGGCTTCCTTCTGTGTGAAAGGAAATGATCATCCCTGCCTCCCAGAGCTGCGGCAAGAATTCGATGAGATAATGACCGTTAAGAAGGCATCGCAGGTTGCAGAGTGTTACATAGGACTTTTACCACTTGCAGAATGACCGTGGGCTTCCATAACTCCCAGGCTTCCTTCCTGCTAGACAGCAGCTGGCTACTGTACCTCTGCCTTCCAGAGGGTCTGGGGGCTAGAGGGAAGGGCTGTTGGCCAAATCCTCCCCACGTCACCAGTCTCAGGTGCCCAGCACTGGGTTGAGGAGAGACGGAGGGACAAAGGGTAAAAAGGAAGGTATAAAGGCCTGCTGGCAGGCCGGGTACAGTTGCTCATGCCTGTGATCCCAACACTTTGGGAGGCCAAGGCAGGCAGATCATTTGAGGTCAGGAGTTCAAGACCAGCCCAGCCAAAATGGTGAAACTTCGTCTCTACTAAAAATACAGAAATTAGCCAGGTGTGTGGCGCATGTCTGCAATCTCAGCTACTTGGGAGGCTGAGACAGGAGAATTCCTTGAACCCGGGAGGCAGAGGTTGCAATGAGCCAAGGTCATGCCACGCAGAGTCCCCAGGAGCCAAAGAGCCCACAGTGGCCCTCCCTTGGGCAGCGGCTAGCAGGTGTAGCCTGCAGTTGTCCATCCTTGCCAGCAGGTCACGCAGTCCACAGCAGCAAACGCTGCTCTCCAGGAAGCCGGGGCTGCCATGTGGGACTCCAGCATGAGTACAGGGAGGGGTCCTGTCACCCAAGGAAGAGCAGGGGAATCCTGCCGGACCTCAGGGTCCCTGACTTCATCACATCCCCCAGCCTTGGATAAGTCCCCTTGGAGCTTCACTTCACCAGCCTCTCCAGGGCACCCCCAGCCGGGAAGCTGCCTCCACTCCTGAGGCTGTGCCATGTCCTCTTGCCTGTGCCCTGGCCTGTTCCTCAGCCAGGAATCCTCCCTGGCTCCCTTCTCCATCTGGTCACCTCTTGTTCATTCAAGAGCCCAACCCAAGTGTCTCCTCCTTTGAGTCTCTCATCTTTGAGACAATTCCTCACACCGTCACTGTGGCCCCCTGGGAGTGTGTCACACATGAATAAAGCAGGTCCATAGGCTCTCCCTGAATCCCACAGCACCCTTGCAAATGAACACCATTAGTCCCATTTTACAGATGAAGAGACTGAGATTCAGAGTGGCTGAGTGCATTGCCAAAACTCTCTCAGAGCAGAGAAGACTGTGAAGGTCTCTTCCATCTGCCCCAGACCTGCCCAGTCTGGTGGAAGGGAGACTTGGCAGGGTGGGTAGGGCCAGGATGGACACCCCAGTCTCTGAAGACCACCTAATCCCAGGCCTGGGTGTAGGTCCCAAGAACGAGGGGTCTCCATATTCATAGAGGGTTGGGTGGTCCCTGATCCCCACTGCAGTCAGCATGCGGGGAGGTTCGGATAGGTCCCCAGAGCAGCAGGTGGCTGTGGTGACGGCGCTGTCTCCCTCGCTTCCGTCGTGGTGGACAGAGCTGGCCTGCCAGCCTCGGTGCCTTCCTCCCCTCACCCGCAGTCACTCAGTCTGAGTCGCTGCTGATTTCTCTGGCTTTTGAGCTCACCTCTCCCTCTCTGGGCGTCTCTCCTTCCCAGCCTGAGGAGCTGTCTCTGTTTCTCCTGCTGTTTCAGTCTTGGCCTGTCTCAGCCTCTGAGTCTGTCCCAGGGTCTCCCTTTACCAAGTCTTCCCTTCTCGATGTCAGCCTTTCTCTCTGTGTCTCGCCATCTCTCGCGTGTCTCTGACCCTGTCTCTTCATCTCTGTCTCCATCCCTGTGTCTCTGCGCCACTGTCTGTGTTGCTGTTTTATTCTCTTCCTCTCTGTCTATTGCCTTTCTGCCTCTCGCTCTGCCCGTCTCTCTCTGCCTCTGTGTCCTGTCTCTGTCCCTTTCTGTCTCTGTCTCCCAGTCTCTGTCCCTGTCTCTCTTCCTATCTTCCCAAGCCTGTGTGTGTCTTAGTCTCTGAGCCTGGGGAGAACAATCCTTCCTCCACGGCGCACCTCTAGCCCAGCAGCAGCCCTGGCTTCTCAACCTGCTCTTATGCAGGGGTGGGGGACCCCCAGGCATCATTCCAGGGCCCTCTCCAACTGGGTGCCAGTGCTGACAGACGAGATAGGGATCAGACTCCGCTCTGTTGAGGCCTGAGCAAGGGGCACAGCAGGCTGCGCGGGGGCGTCTGGGTGCCTGTGAGCGTCTGCATGTGTGTACACCTGGGTTATGAGCGGGTCTCCTATGGGGTGGTCCGGGCGTCTGTCTAGGTAGATTGGTGAGCGTCTGGGCCTGTTTACGTCTGTCTGCGAGTATCTGTGTGTGTGTGTGTGTGTGTGTGTGTGTGTGTGTGGCTTTATGTGGTACCGTCTGGGTGTGAGGACCTTAGCCTGTGGGTCTATCCATCCATGAGTGCCTCAAGAATGCGCATGCGTGCGTGTGTGTCTGTGGGCATCCGTGTGAGTTGCTGGGGGTAACTGGCGCCATGGTGTCTGTGTGTCTGTCTGCAGTCCAGGCCCTCTGCTTGCATTCCCTCAGAGTCATCAATGGAAGACAGACTCCATGACCCCATTTGGCAGATAGGAAAGTTGAGGTTCTTATCCCCCTTGCTTGAATGTGTGACTATGAACGTGTCTGCTGGAGGGTAAAAGCCTGGGACCTGGGGGCACAGACCTGGCTCAAATCCTGGCTCTTCCACCACTAGCTGTAAGTTGGCAAATCTTGCTAAGTCTCCTGAATTCATTCAGCAAAAAATGTATCGATCAAAAACAGATTTTTAAAAATAGGAGCTATCTTGGGAGGGGCCTAGGGGAGACTTCTGGGTGCTGAAAATGACACCTTGATTTGGGTGCTAAATGGGTGTGTATTCATTTGAAAGACATTAATCAGGCTGTTCGTTACAGATGTGTGTCACTGTATACTGCAATATAAAAGTCTACAAAAATGTTATTGGGTGCCTGCTGTTTGCCAGACATTATAGTAATAACAATAGTGGGACGTGCGTCTGTGTGCACGTGTGCAAGTGTGTGCGTGTGTGCATGTGCATGTGTGTGTGCAACACCCTCAGGGTTTTTAAGAAACATTTCAGAAAGTGAGTCAGTCGGGCTTGAAGCACACTCAGCCCATTCCTGCTCCACTCCCTCCCTCTACTCTGTCCCAACAAGGAGGGCAGAGGGAGGAGGAAAGACCTCAGTCCTGGGCTGGATGGTTCCTCTGCCCAATCTTGCCTGGCTGTTTCCTCTTCAAGGTGGCCATGATTTTCCATGATCAAGTTGGTGGGCCTTTCAGGGGCATTTGGGTGGGTAACTGCTGACATCCAGCAAAGCTGGTAGCAGAGTACTTCGAAGCAGGGCTCAGAGTGAGAAATGAGGGGTGTCATATGTCCAGGGGACAGACACCACACCTGCTTGGTCATTCAGCAATGCCAGAGGATGGCTGGCTGGATACACACATTCCTGCTCTCCACCTACCGAGTCCTCATATCACCTGCCTGTCATTCAGTGCAAGGCATCGAGCCCTACTCTAAGCCAGGCCTATGCCCTTCAGCACATCTTACCTTGCCCCCACCACAACTGCCATGCAGAGGGTCATTCATTATCTTCATCTCACAGCTGAGGAAACTGACGCCTAAAGAAGGAAATGACTCCCTTCAGCTCACCCTGCTCGATAGTAGAAATTCCAACCTCATTCTGCCTGGCTGCGACCCTCCACCCTCTCTGGGTATGTCTTTTCTCTGGGTTTCTCAGGTTCCCTGAAACATCAGGAAAGGAATGGAATTCATTTGCTTTTGCCCTCTCTGGAGATTTTTAAATTTTGTGTCATTAGGAAAATGGAACTTAAGCTGGCCTTTGGTAACTGTGTTCCCTCCTAATAGGGAAAAACTGCAGGTTTTTCAGGAGGCCTCCCTGATCGCCTGACTTGCCTTCCAGCCCAGCCAGGAGCAGAAAAGGGTCTCTGACTTCTGCATGGCAAGCATCTGGCAGGGTGTGCTGAAAGAAAGAAGGAAAGGAGGAAAGAAAGGAAGGAAGGAAGACGGAAGGAAGGAAGGAAGGAAGGAAGGAAGGAAGATGGAAGGAAGGAAGGAAGGAAGATGGAAGGAAGGAAGGAAGGAAGGAAGGAAGGAAGGAAGGAAGAAAAAAAAAAACAAGGGTACAATGAGAACATATAACACAGAGACTTGATCTGCTAAAGGAAGTAGTCAGGGAAGGCTTCCCTCAGGAGGAGGTGCAGTTTATACCAGGGCAGGAAGGAAGGAGGGAAGGAGGGAGGGAGGGAGGGGATGGAAAGGGACTTTGTTTGCACATCCTCCACTTGAGCACTTATCACACCCTGTTAAGATATCTTTTGTCTGCCATGTCCCAGCACTCTGAATTCCTTGAGAGCAGGAACTGGATCTTTGTCTCTGGATCTCGGTAATCCGTCCAAAGCCTGGCACAAGACAGGGGCCCCAGGAGTATCTGATGAATACGTGAAGACCTAGAATTTATCTCTGGACCTCAGTAAAACTCTTAGGCCCTGTGAATTTCACACCCAACCAAATGGCAGCAGCACCAAGTAGTTTCGATAAGTGGTTTTATTACTGGTTAGATTTTACAAATTCTGATATTCGAACAGACTTCCACCTTAAAATTCTAAAACAACAAAGCGACCGTTGGAGGGGGTTTGATTTTTCCTTTTTTTTTTTTTTTCTTTTTAGGACTATTCAAAGTAACAAACTTTTTTTTGTTGTTTTTTGTTTTTTACATTTTTGCTCTGGTCATAAATATACAGAGAGAAAAAGAGGGAGAGAAAAATGAACAAGTCATCCAAAGTATGGAGATAAAACAGTATTCCTAAGGCACGTGGCAGTCTTTGAAAATACAGAAGCTCTAGCCAACTTAAATTATTTGTTGTTTTTCCTCGCTCAGTCAGTCCACAAAACTGTACAGTGACACAAATGTTGTGTTGCAGGTAATTCTTCCAAGTTGTTCCTCGGTCCACATCGCTGTGTTAGCCGGGCGCACGCTTCTTTTTTTTTTTTTTTTTCCTCTGTTTCCAGGCGAGATCCTAAAATGTGGTTAGTTAGTTGCTCAAAGCCTCTATTTTAAAATACACTTGGAATTCAACTAAAGATAATTTCTTTTTTAAAGAAATTGTGGGGTTGGGGGATGCGAGTCATTAGAAAAGGTTGGTAAGAGTCGTTTGTGAGGGGCTGTGGGGCTCATGGCCCTCCAGGTTGCCAGGCACAGAAGTTAAGACGGACGTCACAGTTGGCAGGGTGGGGCTAGTCAAGTCTGTCAGGGTGGTGGGCGTGCTGGAGGGGCTGAGCGAGGCGTTAGAGAGCTCCGAGGCTGGGCCCGAGGGTGTCCCTGTCTGCAGCGCCGCGTCCGCCGACTTGTCCACGCCCGTGTTTTCCTGCCGTAAGAGGTTGCGCCTGAACTTGGCTCGGGCATTCTGGAACCAGACCTGCGGGGGATGACAGGGAAGGGCTGGTTAGCAGGAGGCAGGCGGGGCATCCCGCCGACTGCTTCGCTAGGAGCTCTGCTGTGTCTGGGGACACTAATCTGCGTTTTGCCAAGAGGATCCAAAAAAAGTCAGGTTGGCAGTATTTTTTTTTTTTTTTGGAGACAGGGTCTGGCTCTGTCCCCCAGGCTGAAGTGCAATGGCACAATCTCAGCTCACTGCAGCTTCAAACTCCTGGGCTCAGGTGGTCCTCCTGCCTCTGCCTCCTGGGTAGCTGGGGCTGCAGGGGAGTACCACCGGTCCCCGCTTTTAATTTTTTGTATCAACGGGGTCTTGCAACGTTGCCCAGGCTGGTCTCAAACTCCAGGCTTCAAGTGATCCTCCTGCCTCAGCCTCCTAAAGGGTTGAGATTACATGTATGAGCCACTGCACCCATCCAATATTTTGCTCTTAACAAAATAAAACAAAAATTTCACTTTCTTTACTGCTATGGCTGGGCTTCTCTTTCTGATAGGAGGTTCCAGGGCTGAGCTGCACTCCCGAATTTGGGAGTCACATATGGTCGCTGGGCACTTAAAATGGCACTAGACTAAATGCCACCAGTCTGCAGGTGAAAACACACAACCTATCTGAAGGCTGGGTATGAAAAAAGCAGGTTGAATCTCTCAATAGTTTTTATATTGATTACATGTTGAAATGATAATAGTTTGGCTGTCCTGGGTTAAACAAAATACGTTATTAAAACGAATTTTACTCATCTCTTCTTCAAGGAGGGCTACCAGAACATTTAAAATTTAAAATTAAATGTGTGGCTCATGTTGCATTTCTATACCAAACACACACACGGGACAAATCTTGATCCTTTTCCGAATGGTTGCTTGAGACATCCCCTTTTCTGTGGTTCCTTTTTTGGCAGTTGCCTTTCAGCAGACAATAAACCCCAAAAGTTCTTGTTGGTAAAATGTTTAAAATGTTTCATGGTCAGTAAGTCTGGGAATGGGATAAAGAACACAGGAGAATCAGGCAATAATAGTGAGTCACTAAGAGGAAGTAAAAGGCACGGATCCTATTCCCCCTCATCGGTTGGAGAAGCCACCAGGTACCCTGGGCCACCAGGCATCAGGTCTCAGGGTGGAGGTGGGTGGAGCTGGGCAGAGCGGGAACAGCAGCCAGATCAAAGTGAGTCCAGGGAAGCTGAAACCCGCAGTCTCCCGCCCGACCTGCTGCATCCCACATCAGCTTAGGAGGGACGTGCGGCAGGGCACAGGGCTCGGTGTGAAAAGAATGTCAGTGAGAGAACATGGGCTTACTTTCATTTTTTTCTTGGGCACAGACACACATACGTCAACACCCATACCTTTGCACACACACCTGTATGCATTCAGGAAGACACACAGAAATTCATCTAAGGCCGGCATGGTGGCTCACACCTGTAATCTCAGCACTTTGAGAGGCTGAGGCAGGTGGATCACTTGAGGTCAGGAGTTCGAGACCAGCCTGGCCAACATGGTGAAACCCCATCTCTACTAAAATTATAAAAAATTAGCTGGGCTTCGTGGTGCATTCCTGTAACCCCAGCTACTCAGGAGGCTGAGAATTTGCTTGAACCCAGGAGGTGGAGGTTGCAGTGAGCCGAGATCCCACCACTGCACTCCAGCAAGACTGTCTCAAAAAAAATAAAATAAAATAAAAAAAGAGACTCATCCACACAGCCGGCCCTCAACTACAACCGCCCGTATAACAGCACAAACATAGAGACCCGCTGTACCCAGAGGTCCACGCAGTACTTTGGGAGGGGCTTAGGAAATCTGGGCCACTGTGGGGGTGGGAGGGGTGGGGTTGAACCTTCCAAGGAAAAAGGCCTTCAAGGCAGGGCCCCTTCACTTCCCTTTGCATGAGGAAAACACCCGCCAGAAGCCTCCCCATAAAACAAAGGGCCTCGGGGCACTCTGCAGATTCTGGGGTGTCCAGTTGCGGATTTCCAGATGTCCTGCATCTGCCTGTCTTCCCAGTGTCTCCTGCAGGAGGGGGAGGGCTGGCTTCTGGCCCCACCCACCCCTCAGGACCACCCCGGCTGCAGGGGCCTATGGCCTCAAACCCCCCTTTCTGGTGGTCTGACACAATTTGGGCTCAATTAAAAGCACAGCCACGAGAGTCTTGGAGTAAAGGGGGAGATCCAGACCCTGTGAAGTGAAGAAACCAAGCCCCCTCCCCAGCGCTGGATCTTCCCAGGAAGGCAGCACGCTTTCTCTGGCTCTCTGTCCAATGAAAGCCTGTTGTCCCTTCCTTCTAGGGGCTGGCAAATAAGCACAGTGCTTCTCTGGCCACCCCGACATGCCCTCCCTGGGGTCGGGGGCAGGGGGGGTATTTCCCTTTCCCGGCCAGCAGAAATCTGCAGGGATGAGACTGTGTCCTGGTAGCCTGAGGAATAGCTGATGAAGAAAATGGATGGAGAAAGCCCCCAGAGGCCCTGAGAGAGAGGAAGTGACTTCCCCAAAGCCACACAGATCAGGGCAGAGAAAGCCGGAGCCTTGGTGCCGCCACCTTGCCATTGTCTTGGCCTGTGAGCAGCCTGTGCTCTGTGCATCTGAGTTTCCACGGGGTAGCTGGAGCAGGGAGCCTGGGACGGGGGTGGAGGGTGCCTTGCTGGGTGCTCATTTGCTCATCCCTCCGGGGCTCCAAGACCTCGGGCAGGGCTGGACCCGGCTAGCTGCCGGCTGTTTGCTATTTCTCAGGCTGTTGCCCCTAACAGTGAGCTTGTAAACAATGACACCATCGTCCACAACTGTCTGCTCTGCTTTCCGGAACTAAGGCGCTGGGAATCCGGTGGATGGAAATTCAACAACTTCATTTAAGCCAGGCTGCGCTGGGGTTGTGTGGGGTTTGCTTCACTAGAATTCTCTCCCAAGTATTTCAGAAAGTCCACTCCTGAGAGGTTGATGGGCATAGGGACCCTGTCTATGCTATCTTCATGTCCCCTGGGACATGGCAGAGATTCAGAATCAGTAATACGTATTCATAGGAATGGCTGACATATATGCACCTTTTACTACGTGCCAGGCCCCACGCCACCTTCCAGCGTGCACTGTCACAGGTTATTCTCATGAAAAGCCAAGTAGTTAGGTTCGATTATTATTATTCTCATTTTATAGTTTTATTTATTTATTATTTATTCATTTATTTTGAGACAGAGTCTGGCTTTGTCACCCAGGCTGGAGTACAGAGGCGAGATCTCGGTTCATTGCAACCTCCGTCTCCTGGGTTCAAGGAATTCTCCTGCCTCAGTCTCCTGAGTAGCTGGGATTACAGGTGCATACCACCATACCTGGCTAATTTTTACTTTTTGAGACAAAGTCTTGCTCTGTCACCCCCGAGCTGGAGTGCAGTGGCATGGTATCAACTCACGGCAATCTCTACCTCCTGAGTTCAAGCGATTCTCCTGCCTCAGCCTCCCGAATAGCTGGGATTACAGGCACCCGCCACCATACCCAGATAATTTTTTGTATTTTTAGTAGAGACGGAGTTTCACCATGTTGGCCAGGCTAGTCTCAAACTCCTGACCTCAGGTGATCTGCCCACCTCGGCCTCCCAAAGTCCTGGGATTATAGGCATGAGCCACCACATCTGGCTCCACTGTATAGGTTTAAAAACCAGAGAGGGTCAGAGTGGTGAAGCCACTTGCCAGAGGTCACACAGAGGCAACCTGAGACTGGAATCCTTTTGCCCTAAAAAGGTCTTGCTACCTGAGGGGGTAGCAAGTCTATGAATGAGTGAATAAATGAATGAATAAGCAGAGAAGCAACAATGGTGTAGTGGAAAGAGTAGCTTCCAGTCCTGGGACTGCCACGTGACCTCAGGTTGTCCCTCACCTCTGGACCTGCCTCAGTTTCCTCACTTTTACAACACAAGGGTTAGACCACATCACATGATCTCTATGGCTCTCAGGGTTCTGACAGGCTGGGATTCTTGGGCAGCTGCAAGCAACAAGGGGGTGATCTGTCCCACCCACCCACCTCCTGAAACTGACAGCCCTCTCGCTTCAAGTGCCTCCTGTTCCCTGCACTGTGTGTCTGGGACAAGGCCAAGTTCAGACAGAGAATCATCAGGACACAACTAACAGCAGGCTAGGGTTGCCCTACCCTGGTGCCCAGCAGACCTCCAGTAAGTCCTAGGTGGATGAAGAAGCCCCCTCCATTGCTTCTTGCCCCCTCCCCAGGCACTCACTGGCCCTGCAAGCTGTGTTCTGCCTCCCACACCTCCTTCTCCAGAATTTTTTCATCAAGAAAGCCAGGAGGGCCAGTGGGAAACCCATTTTGCCCCCAGCAAATCCCCACCTGGGATGCTACGGAAATCACCCAAAAGATGAAAGCTTCATGCCCATCATGGCATTGTTTATAACATCAAACTACTGGCTGCATGCAAAGTGTCCACTCAGATGTGGCAAGTGGGAGTCATGACACAGCCACTCCACAACGCCACAGGGGAAATGTGATGGCTGTTAGGTGACAAACAAAGGATAAAGAAATTATATCCTCTGGTGTTGTACCTTCACCAAGAAAATAATAACGACGAACAGTATTCCCCATGAAGCACCATCTTCTTTTTCCTTTTTTTTTTTTTTTTTTTTTTTGGAGACAGAGTCTATCTCTGTTGCCCCAGCTGGAGTGCAATGGCACGATTTGGCTCACTGCAATCTCTACCTCCCGGGTTCAAGCGATTCTCCTGCCTCAGCCTCTTGAGTAGCTGGGATTACAGGCACTCACCATCACATTTAATTAATTTTTGTATTTTTAGTAGAGATGGGGTTTCACCATGTTGGCCATGCTGGTCTCAAACTCCTGACCTCAGGTGATCCACCTGCCTCAATCTCTCAAAGTCCTGGGATTATAGGTGAGAGCCACCATGCTCAGCCTATTTTCTTTTCTTTTTTTGAGACAGGATCTCACTCTGTTGACCAGGCTGGAGTGCAGTATGGTGTGATTAGAGCTCACTGCAGCTTCCACCTCCCACCTCAGCCTCCTGAGTAGCTGGGACTACTGGAACATGCCACCATGCCTGGCTTCTTCTTGTATTTTGTAGCGACAGAGTCTCACTGTGTTGCCCATGCTGGTCTCAAACTCCTGGGCTCAAGCGATCTGCCCACCTCTATCTGCCCACCAAAGTGCTGGGATTACCGGCGGGAGCCACCACACCATTCAGTGCCAGGCATTTTATAAGCAAAGTCCCAAGCATTTTACACATTAGCTCATTTGCTCCTTATAATAACCCTATGCGGCAGATGTGAGTATTGCTGCCAATTTGCAGGTACAGAGACTGTGTGCCTTACTGCACAGCCAGTAAGAGGCAGAATTGAGATATGAATTTCAACAGACTGCTTCCATGCCCTTAACCACTACTTAACCGCTAAATAACACACTTTAGTTATTGGGCGCCTGTGCTCTTAGAAGGGTAAGTTTTGGGTTGTTGTTTTTTTTTCTATTTTTCTAAACTGTCAGTATAGCAGTTCTAGTATTTTGTAAACTTTTAAAGAAGTTTTCTTTAAAGAACCAAAAGTAATAAGCACTGAACTAGAAATCAGAAACCCTTGTTTCCAGCCCCAGGGTTCTAACCACTTTGCTGTGGTTCTTGGGAGAGTCACACCACCTCTGTGAGTGAACTTCCTCTCCTCTGAAATGAGAGGTTCAGGCCAAATTGCCTGTGAAACTCCACACAGCTTAGACCATCCAGGACAGTCATTACTGCCCTGGGTGGTAGACAGGCAGGACAAAGACCACTTTACAGGTGGGGAAACAGAGGTTCAAAGAAATGAAGTATCCTGCCCTGGTATAAAGCGCACCTCCTCCTCAGGGAAGCCTTCCCTGACTACCTCCTTCAGCAGGTAAGGCCTCTGTGTTATATGCTCTCATTGTACCCTTGTATTTTTCCTACCTAGCACGTCTTCCATTTTATTTCAAGAGTTAAATAAGAATTCTATGGCCAAATAAGATTTGGGAAATGTTACATTAGACTAAGTTGAGTCTCTTTCAGATTTCTCAATGCCTGTATTAATGCTAACATGCTCTGGTCTCCAAGAGAAAGACATAGTCACCTTGAGCCTTTCACTAATCAATTTGATCTTAGAATCATTTAAAAAAAATACAGAGATTAATCTTAGCATGACGTCAAGTGTTTATCCCACGTCTTGCTCCACATGGCCTCTGGGCTGGACGTCCCTGGGGGCCTTGTTCACTGTCTTGTTCCCCACTGAATCCTCAGTGCCTCCAGCCCTCCCTGGCACATGGTAGGTCAGTGTGTCTGCCAAACAGGTGAGTGGCCAGAGGAAAGCTAGAGTTCTCAGCTCGTAAACTCTCACACAGGATACTAACAACTAACTAGTCACCTAAAAGATGCTAGTTATTTATTTATTTTGCAGAGAGTCTTGCTCTGTTGCCCAGGCTGGAGTGCAGTGATATGATCTCAGCTCACTGCAACCTCCACCTCCCGGGTTCAAGCGATTCTCCTGCCTCAGCCTCCTGAGTAGCTGGGACTACAGGAGCGCACCACCATGCCTGGCTAATTTTTTGGATTTGTAGTAGAGACGGGGGTTTCACCATGTTGGCCAGGCTGGTTCGAATCCCCGACCTGAACTGATCTGCCCACCTCAGCCTCCCAAAGTGCTGGGATTACAGGAGTGAGCCACCTCGCCCAGCCTCAAAGATAGTTTTTAAACTGTTGGTGGTTAAAATGTATTTTCTTCCAAAGTCACACCAGGGAAGCCCTATGGAGACCTTCACCCACCCAAATCAATCAGCTCATCACCCGTTTCCCCAGGCTTAAGGCATCTTAATATTCTGCCTCCCTGGTGCTTCCACAGGAAGGAAGAAAAGCAACTCCTATGTACTGAGAAACAATCTCCATGCATTTGTAAAGCTAAAAGTCTTAACAGACCTCTTTCCAAGGGGCCCTTCTGTCTCCTAGTCACCTTGCCCACTGATAGAGTATTACAGTTGTCATGCTGCTGCTGATGACAAATGTGAGCCCCTTTTATGTGATCAGCGCTTTAGTAGAGGTTTCTGCTTTCCTACCAAGACATGGCATCTGTGACCTATACCTTCCCTCTTCTCCCATTGTACTGCTGCATTCGCAGCCAGATCCAAGGGGAGAAAAGTCACAATCCCTACATGTGCAATATTGGAAAGAGCTTTGGAATCCGACTGATCTGTACTTGACTCCTGGCTTCATCACTTACAAGCTGTGAGACAGGGCCAGGGTCCTAGACTCTCAGAACCTCAGTTTCATCATCTGCAAAATGAAGATAATCGCATTTTTAAGATGTGTGCAAAGAGGGTTGCAGACTGAATGGTGCTGGGTAAATGAGGGCATGAGATGAGCATGGCTGGGTCCTGACTCTATACTTTGTAAATTATACTGTATGTAATCTCATTTCCTCCATGCAACCACCAGTAAGACAGTATTCTCATTGCCATCTCACAGATAAGGAATCAGGCTCAGAGAGGAGAGGTTAAAGCATCCAAATCTCACTGCTGGTAAGTCAGAGAGAATTCAAACCAGTCTGTTACCTTTCAAAGCCATACGACTAATTGCCTCACCTAAAACTGCTCCCATCCCATGTCCCCCAGATTCCCCATAGGCAGTCAGGGCACCTGGGACTGAGCCCCACACTGCCAATGCCTGGCTCCTGTAGCCAGCAGCAAATCACCTCATCTTACTAGGTCTTAAGCTTCTCATCTGTAAAATGGGCAGAAAAAATATTAAGGTAAGGTAGCTAAGTGGCTGGAAAGATAATGCTTTGTAAACTGCTGTATCATCATGTACAGTAGGTAATATTTGGAATTTGTACAAGTGTGGTCTGGGAAAAAGGGAGAACAGTGCTACAGGTATGCCTGCCCCCAACATACAGATCCTTTTTTTTTTTTTTTTTTTTTTTGGAGACGGAGTTTTGCTCTTGTTACCCAGGCTGGAGTGCAATGGCGCGATCTCAGCTCACCGCAACCTCCGCCTCCTGGGTTCAGGCAATTCTCCTGCCTCAGCCTCCTGAGTAGCTGGGATTACAGGCACGCACCACCATGCCCAGCTAATGTTTTGTATTTTTAGTAGAGACGGGGTTTCACCATGTTGACCAGGATGGTCTCGATCTCTTGACCTCGTGATCCACCCGCCTCGGCCTCCCAAAGTGCTGGGATTACAGGCTTGAGCCACCGCGCCCGGCCATACAGATCCTAATGGATGCTCACACTCAGACAGTCATTGCCAGATTGGCTCAAAGACGAAAGAACTATGTCCGTTGATCAGACAGGACTGGATTTGGAACTAGCTCTGCAGGTAACTAGCAAAGTGTGATTTGGGGCAAGTGGAGATCATTTGGGCCTCCATGTTCTCATCTGGACGGTGGGGAAGAGGGATCATGATGCCTGGCACCCAGAGCGGCTGGTCCCTCCTCTGGGGTCCCTCAGTATGTTCCCCAACTGATCACACCATGAGGACACTATACATGGGTCTGTCTCTATAGCTAACAGGTGAATTTCCTCAGGGCCAGGACTGTGGTTTGTTCATCTCTGTGTCCCTGGGGCCTGGTGCAATACATATTTCATCAGATTAAAGAGCAAGAGGTGACTCTCCTGGAAATCTGATTTGTTCCTAAGCCAGGTGACCAAGCCTCCCACCTCCCCAAGGTCAACAGAGACTGGCTCTTCACTGGAGATTCCGATTCAACTATGGGTACTTACTCTTCATTTCATTTAATCTGGGTAACTGAGAGAGGTTTGTGCCCTAATGGTGCCTTTCTACAGATGAGAAATCTATGGCTCAGAGAGGCTAACTAATTTGTCCAAGACACACAGCCAGTGAACCCAGCCCAGGTCTTCCTGAACCCAGTTCTGTCGCCAGCTCAAGCATTAATTCATAGAGCTGCCTTCCCTCCCCCAACCCCACTCCATAGAGCAAGCTCATCTATGCCCTGGAGGGCTTTGAATGTGGCCTAACACAAATTGATAAACTTTCTTAAAACATTATGAGGCTTTTTTTTTTTTTCAGCTCAATAGCTATTGTTCACGTTAGTGTATTTTACGTGTAGCCCAGAACAGTTCTTCTTCTTCTAATGTGGCCCCGAGAAGCCAAAGGATTGGGCATCCTTGCCACAGAGGATCTGGGTTGGTGAAGGAGGAAGGGTCCTACCAACCGGAGAAAAGGCCGCCCAACCCCAAGTCCTCAGTCCGAACTCACCCACGGCTGAAGGGAGGAGACGCCACAGAGAATCCTTGACCTAACCCCAAGAAGGCAAAGAACGAAGGAAACACAAGCGGAGCCTGCTACCCCAGCAGGTGTAGCCGTGTCCTCCACCCCACCAGGAGCCCAGGCCAGTGGGACTCGAAGCTGCCTGCAAAACGGACCCGAGGGAGGGGCGGGCCCAGAGAGGCGCATCGGCGTCCCATTGGCCAGAGCTCCCTACCACGGCTACGTCACCCAGTCCTCCCTCGCCCCGCAGCCCCTCGCCCGCTCCCCCTGAGCAGCGCTACCCAGGGACGCCTTGGCAACCGAGAGTCCCCAACTCCCAGTTGCCCCGGCAGCTGCAGCTACGGTTGCGCCGTGACACAGCCTCAACCCACCCCATGAAAGGCTTTTTTTTTTTTTTTGTAATTTCTGACAAACTCGCAAGAACTTTCATAGGGCCGCTGCGCAGCCCTCCGTCTCCATCATCCCCTCTATGTCACCTCCCAGCCCTCAGTCCCCGAGACCTGGGGTTGGAGGGTGGGTCAGACTAGCCTGGACTCGAATCCCACCACCTCCCCTCCTGTTGAGACTGTCCGGTCACTTCATCCCTTGGTTTCCTTCCCTCAAAATGTGTGTCGCTGTCACTATAACCACACGTTCTAAAGAATAAATTGGTTAAACTTGCTTTGCTTAAGCTTGCTATAAAGGGAGGCACCGTCTTGCCTTCTCTTTCCATGAATGGGGAAACTGAGGTCCAGCTACCAGAATAATTGCTCATACTAATGAATTCATGCCAGCTAATGAACCTAGTTAATGCTATTATTGGCCACTATCCACTGAGCACGTGTCAGGTCACGCCATAGTCATGTCATTTCAGTGGCTCCTCGGACAACCCCGACGCATAATTTATCGTATCCATTTCATGTATGAGGAAACTGAGGCTCCAAAAAGTTAAGTGACTTGCCTAAGACCCTAAAATGAGTAAAAGGAAGAGCTGACCGTTTGAGTTGTGGCCCAAGGCTCTGCCACAACTTTAGGTCATGCAGGAGCCTGGGACCTCCCCCTGCGCCCTCAGACTAGGGTTCTTAACATCTCTATGGAAATCAGGTGAAAGTTCTGGATCTCCTCTGTTAAGAAAGTACCCTCACATGTAAGTGCAGTTCTGCTGTTTCACAGGCACCCAGCCACTCTGCCACCTCACCATGTCCTCTGGACAGACCCAGCCAGGTGAGCCCTGCCCCCACCTGCCCACCCAGGGAATCTGCCCCCACACACTCCCACCACCAAACCTTGCTTCCAGGAGAGTCTGGGAGGCAGAAGATAAATCTAGAGAGATGCCTGAAGGAAGAGAGAGCGGGAAGGGAGACAGAGGCAGACAGCAAGAGAAGAGAAACTAGAGTGGATGAGAAGCAAGAAGCAGGCGCTAACAGTCACCTTGGGTGGACGTCCTGGGAAGGGGTGGGCGGCCTCTAGATTTCTCTGACATGTTTGAACCTCTCATGACACGAACATGTGTAAAATGAGTGTCACTTGAATAATGAACAGAAACTAAGAATTGTTTACAAGAAAGAGAAGAGACCAAATATGGAGACAAAGGGGATGGAGGGATACACAAACAGAAAAACAGAGAGGCAAAAACTGAAAAAGAGAAAAGACAAAGTAAGGAAAAAACCTGAAATACAGATAGGGAGAGGTGAAGAAAGAGAATGACAAAGATAAACTGAGAAGCAGACGCATGGTGGAAGCTTTCCAAGGCCCACGGTGGGGGATGCAGTGTTCCACCGCAGTCCCCGGTGGTTCCCCCCACCCCCACCCCCACCCCTGGCCCCGGCTGACCTGGAGGACCCGCTTGGTGAGGCCCGTCTTTTGCGCGAGCTGCTTCAAGTCCTTGGCGTCGGGGTTGTGGTTAATGGCAAAGTAAGACTTCATGGTCCGAAGCTGGTGGTGCTTGAAGGACGTGCGCATGCGCTTAGTCTTCTGGCTGCTCGGGTAGGGCTGGTCGCGGTCCAGGTGCTCTGCGTCGTTTTCGTTACAGCTCAGCGCTAGGGAGGAGACACACAGCCGGCGGCGGCGGCCGTGAGCTGTGGTGAACTTCCTGACCCACCCCCATGCCAAATCCACACTCTCCGCACCTGCTGCCAAACACTTCTATCCTTAACCCTGCCGCACGTCTGAGCCACAACGAACTGGGGACATTATCCCCACTTTATAGATGGAGACACTGAGGCTCAGAGAGAGCAATCGCCCAGGATCACTCTGCTAGGAACCGCAGCACTGAATCCCAGCTCTGGGAGAATCCCAAAATCATTCCAAAGCCATTATGTTGTGATAATAAAAACAATAGTAGCAGCAGCAGCAGTAACAACCACAACAGCTACAACTTGTTGATGGCTGATTGGACTCCAGATGATGTGTTAAAAGGCTTTCCAGGCACAGTTTCATTGGGAAACAATCCAAGGAGCACCAGGTATTATTTTCCCCTTTTTACAGATGTTGAAACCGAGGCTCAGCAAGGGAAGTCTCTTGACTTCGGAAACAGCAGGACAAGGTCTCTGGGCCTGCACTCCTCCTGTTTCCCAAGGCACTCCTAAGCCTGAGTGCTCTCTGCCATCTCCCCCTACCGTGTCTGGGACTGGCACTAGGAACTGCTGAGAAAGAGACTCACTTTCATTTCAACACACCCAAAAGTACTGAAGGACCTCTGCACCCCCAACACTGGGCTGAAGGTTGGAAATTGCATTTTGCAGTTTAATCCTCATCACTACCCTGTGAGAAGGTTGTTTCCCCGTGGAACAAATGGGGCAAATTAGGCTCGGGGAAGTTCAGAGACCTGCTGCAGTCCACAGAGAGTGGCAGAGTGGAAGGGGAAGGAAGTCCAAGGAAGAAATAAACATGCAGTAGGCACCTATGGTATGCGTTTGGCTTTACAAATATCACTGTACATCATTACCACTCGGAGAGATGGCTATGACTCTTCCCGTTTTAGAGCTATGGAAACTAAAGCTAAGGGAAATGAAGCCACCTGCCCACAGCCACATCACCTGTAACCGACTAGAGTGATCTTAATCTATTGAGCCTGGGTTCAGCACTGGAGTCCTTCTCGTTTTCTTCCACTACACCACAAAGGGAGGAGGAAGCCTGTCCCTACCCACAAGGGGCCTCACGGGGGCCAGGCTGCCAATACCTAGCTGGCATTAGGGTTGGGGAATATGGGTGAAACGTGGGCCTCAGAAAATTGCTCGGCCGCCTGGAAGCTGATGGGGTCATGCAGGACCCCTCCCAAGATCCCCTCCTAACCTCTGGAGACGTGGGCACCAACACTTATGGTCTTGCCTTGGGTTAAGACTCATAAGAGGCGCACATGCAGTCCGCCTAAAGTGGGGAACTGAGAAGATACTTTGTGCCCTTATCATGTATCTATAACAGAGTTCTAGATTTAGTAAATGAAAATACAGGCTGCCCAGTTAAATACAAATTTCAGATAAATAATCAATGATTTTTTTAGTATAAGTATGCCCTAAATATTACACGGGACATACCTATACTAAAAATGTACTTGTTGTTTACCTAAAATTCAAATACTACAGGTGACATAGCTACACTAAAATACTGTCATTTATCTGAAATTCAAATATTACACGGGACACATATACTACAAATTTCAAATTTATTCGTTATTTATCCAAAAGGTAAATATTACTCAGGACACTTATACTAAAAAATGTATTTGTTATTTACCCAAAATTCAAATTTAACTAGGGGTCCTGCATTTTATCTGGCCACACTACCTCCGAAGAACTTTTACTCTGCTGGTGACCTCCCCCTTCCCCTGCCCAGTTGAGGAATAGCCCCTTGCAAAGAGAATTTGCAAGACACTGGTCTTGCCCAGGACTTTGGAGCTGTTAGCTAGGGGCTACACCTCCTAAGGGCCTCTTTCCACCCGCCTCCAGGTCCCTCACCCCCGGGGCTGCACTCCTACGGAGAGCGCTCCTGCAGTGAAGAGCCGGGATCCTGCAATTTAAAGGGGATCAGAGGATGCCTGTGAACCTGATCCACCAGAACTGCTTGGAACCCGCGGAGGTGAGCAACCCTTTTCTTTCCCCCAGTTCCCAGTTCCACTGGGGGTGGGGCAGGCCTCCCCACGGGGGATCTTTGGGCCCATCCCTCCACCCAGCCCCCGCCTGGGCTTGGCTGCTGTTAATGAGCTCCGTGGGGATCCCGACGCCCCCTTGGACCCAAGGGACCTGCCCTGAGTGCCGCCTAGGTGGGGGAAGTGGTGCGGGGGAGGGGGACAGAAAGGGCAGAGAAAGGAGAGAAAAAGACAGACATTGAAAGGCAGAATGGAGGGAGAGAAAGAGAGAGGGAGTAGGGAGGGAAGATGGACAGGAAAAAGAGAGGAGAGGCAGAGGTAAAGAAAGCGAAGAAGCGGGGAAACCAGAGGCAGACAGCTACAAAGACAGCAAGAAACAGACAGTGAGAGCCGAGGGGAAAGCGAGTCCCGGAAACAGGGGCAGCCTGTGGCGAGGGTCCGGTGGCCGAGCTGATTCCTGGGGCTCCAGGAGACCCTGTCCCTGCGGGGGAGGCCTTTTCCGAAGCCGTGACTGGTGGGGGAGTTGGTGAAAATAGGAAAGAAGGGGAATGGAGAAAAAAGGAAAGGAGCCGTCCCTAGGTAGTGAGACCGAGGCTGGCCAGAGGCGAGGGCAGGGGGCGGCGGCGGGGGAAGCAGCCGTGGGGCCCAGGTTTGGCCGGCGACCCGAACCCCCTCACTCCCGCCCCCAGTGCCCGGGCCGGATCGAGATTCCCCAGGATCGGATCCGGAGAGGAGCGAGGGGCCGAGGGGAGGGGGAGGACCCGGGCTTTCTCTCTCCTTTTTTTTTTTTTTTTTTTCCCTCTCAATTAGGCCGATTCAATGGAGCTAAAGAGCTCGTAAAATCATGAATAATTTACTCGTGATCTGTTATTAACCCATCGGGTTTCGAGCTCTTGTCGCTGGGACTGAACCTGTAATCAAATCTGACTTCGCCTCATTTTACTAAAGACGAGATTGTAGGTTCAATTGTCTAAATAATGGATTGGAATCAAATCAGTAATTACGCCGCCAGGCACACACACACAAAAAGCTGGGGCTGGGGGAGGCCGGGCGTCCGGCCGGTCCGCGCGGGACTCCCGTGGCCGCTGCGCGCAAACCCCGGCGTAAAGAGCGCGGCCCGGGCCCCTCGCCTGCTCCCGCCTCTGTTCCCGCGCCCCCAGCCCGCTAGCAGCCCCGAGGGGGTGGCGGGAGGTTTCTGTTCCCTCAGGGCCGGGGCCGAGGGGTTGCGGGAAGAGGCCGCTGCGGCCCCGCCCCGGAAGGACTTTCCGACCCGCGGCTTCGCCCTAAGCTCGGCACCCCGACGGCGCCCCCTCCCCATTCGGCCCCCAGCTCGCCCGCCCTTCTGGAAGGTGCCGCCGCGCCTGGGAGGGACTGTCCCTAGAGCAAGAGGCTTTGCAATGGGTCGGCGTGGCTGGGCCCTTGGATGTGGGACACTGTCACAAACAAGCTCGTGCCCCCGCGGTTGGAATTCTGCACACACACGCACACGACCAGCGCCCGTGCAACCCGTCCGCGATCGCACCCTCCAGGGTCCCCACTTTCCAGCCCTAGCTGCCCAGCGGCCCACACCGCAGCCATATCTCTCCTGCCAGTGCCGGAGGGGAGGGAAGGGAAGCGCGGACGCCAGACCTGGGAAGGACGGGCTGGGCCCCGCAAGGCGGGTGAATTGCTCTCTTCCCCCGACCTAGTCCCGGGAGCCCCGAAGGAGCCGGCCGCACAGCCACCACCGATGCATCGAACGACATTTCTCCCAGGACTAGGAGCCCCGTCCCAGGCCGGAGAAGAGGGCAAGGGAACAAACAGGGACACACACACACAGTGAAAGAGATAGAAAGGACGGAGAGCAGAAAGGAGAAAAACAGAGAGGGGAGCCCAAGAGAAAGTGAGATGGCTGAGTGGGGGGTGTCTCTTGTAGAGATGTTCAACAAGGCTTGAAATTCAGCCTCCAGCCCGTCTCGCTGGGGAAAACGGCTGAGCAGCAAAAAGCACAAATAAATCTCTGTATCTTCTACTCTCTCTTCACACAATTCTAAACCTGGCGCGGAACCTGCGTGCCCAGGAAAACAATACCGCTCCCCAGCTACCAGGTGCCCGGGAACCGAGCCCTGCGAGGTGCTTCTGACTGGAAGTTGACCCCACTTGATAAACAGAATCGGCCTGGTTTAGGGGGAGCGGGTCCAAACTCGATTTATTTTCGGGGTGGTAGGAAATGAAGGACGGAAGTTCCAGAGAGCCACATCTGTGGTAGTGCCTGCAGCAAATCTTAAATCCACACACCAACCGGCCTACTGCTGCTTCACCATTTACCAAACTGGGGGCTGCGTTTCCCCCCCAGTTCTGCACACCGAGATGCACGCCCCAAGATCCCCAACCCGTGATTTCGTTGGAGCGAACAGGGGACACCCCTACCTGCCCTTCATTTCCCTCCTCATTTAACTCAGATTCTTTAAGATGAAAATAACTGTCTTCCCCGCCACAGCCCCGTCTGCACGGTCTTGGGTTTTTTTTGTTTGTTTTTTTGTTTTGTTTTGTTTTTCGGCTTGTGCATTAGACTAAAGGGAAAAGGAGGAAGAACACAAAATCGCCAAATCTGATTCTGTTGCAAACGAAAGAAAGAAAATAATTGCAAATAAACTCTAGTTCGGAAGCCCGGAGAGTCATAAACCTTTCCGGGCCTTGCAGACTTCGGGCAGATGTTGATGGCTCAGTTGCTGGGACTCAGAACCTCTGCAGCTGTCCTGAGCAGGGAGGGACACGGGAGGGGGCAGAGCTACTCCGGGAATGGCCTGGGGTTCAAAGATGCCGGAAATCCAAACCAAGTCCCCCCACCTCTCCCCACCCCACCCCGGCGCAAGGCCAGGCCTGCTTGGGTCTGGTCCCCGCCTGGACGCCCGCTTCCAAGGGTCGCGGCCCTCACCCCAGCAGGCGCCAGGAACTCGGAGGAAGGAGCCGGGGAAAACTGAGACTGGCTTAAAGACGGATCGGGCGGAGCAAAAGAACCCGCTGCCTTTGCTTTTCTGAGTTCCCCAAGCCTGCCGCCCTTTGGGACATTTCACGGTCGGGCTGCACATCCCTGGCCACCGCCAGCCCTTTCTCTTAGGACCCTGGCAGCCCTGCCTTGTTCCTCCGCCCCAGCTCCCCGCCCTCAGCCGCGCCAACCCAGAGCCTGTTTGGTGTCGGCGCCGCCTTGCTTTCTCCATCCCTGCACTTTCTGCCCAGCAAAGTAGGGCAAAGGCCCAAACCAAAGAGCTATCTCCAAAAAAACAATTTCTCAGCGACAAGGCCCTGCACCCGGGCAGCAAGGGAGGACTACACTCTCTCCTCCCGCTCCAGCAGAGGACGCACAGGCGGGAAGCCCAGGGGGCTAATGTCCCTTCGGCGAGGCCATCCCGTACGTCAGGCTAGCTATTTGCCCAGCACACAGAGATTCACTCCAGCTCCCAGCCACCGCTGCCTCGCACTTTCCCCCAACCCGACGGGGGCGCTCAGTGCGCTGCACACTCACCAGCGTTGTAGGCCGCCAGATCCGCACCGGGGCCTGGGCTCTTGCGCTTCCTTGGCCGCCCCTTCTGCACAGTGCCCACACCATTGTAGTAAGGAAGACCCAGAGGGTTGGCCCCTGCTGCGCCCAGCCCTGCGCTCTTGGCCGCTGCAGCTGCAGCAGCCGCCGCTGCCACGTCGGCATGGTTGAAGTGTGCGGGGTACTCGCCCTGCAGCAGCGCCTCGAAGTGCAAGCGGCAGTAGACCAGGCTGTCTTTCATGCCGAAGTGATCGCCTGTGGTCAGCATCTTGTTACACGTGGTGCATGTGAAGCAGTTGAGGTGATAAACCAAGTCCCGAGCGCGCATCACCATCTCCGAAGCCGAGATGCCCAGGTGGCAGCGGGCGCAGCGCTGCACAGAGAACCGCCTGTAGGGACCATGGAGGGAGGGGCTGTGGGGACATACGGTTGGGAACCCCCCTTTTCCTCCTCCAGGTGCCACTGCTGCTGCGGTGGTCAATCCCCTCAAGATGGACAACCCGGCCTTTATTTGGAGGATGGGGGGAGAGGGAACTAGGTTTTGACCCAGGACTGGTCCTGTCCTGAAATAGTTTCTCTTAACACACTCAGGCCTACAAAGGCTTCTACTTCACCCAAAGTCTCCACAAGCCCTAGGAAAGCCCTTCCCTAGAGGTGGAGGGAGAAACTTACCACCTACCCCTTCCTCAGCCTTTACTCCTCCCTCCAAACCAGCATCTGGGAATCCCACTGAATGGCCTGGGGTTCAAAGTAATTTGGAAGAAACACAGAGACAGGGAAAGAGAGAGATACAGCAGCAGAGACAAAGACAGAGAATATACATAGACCCTAAGCCCAAAACTGGGGAGAAGGAGAAACAGGGAACTCGGATTCTGCTAGTGATTCTGGTTCTTTGATCTTGGCCAGCTTTCACTCCCATTTTCTCAAAAGACCCGGAAATGCACCCACTCCCACAGCTCTCCTTCCAACAGTTTCACACCGGCTTGGGCTGCCTAGGTTTGGGGGTGCCTATTTCTACAACCTCAGATTAACTCAAGCAACTTCAAAGAGAGGAGCAAGAATCCCAACCCAAGCTTTTTTAATGGTGTAAGCTCCAAGAGGGAGGGCAGTTTCTGCTTTTTTCTGGTTCCCATACTTTGTAGACCTTTCCAAGAGCTCCCCAAATTGCTGCTTTAAAAGGCTATCACCCAGCTGGTTCTGGCTTGGAGAAGTTGGGGCCGGGGCAGTCCTGAGTAGTGAACCCTCTCCTGGGACTAAAGGGAAAGGAGAAGGCCAAACTGTAAGATTGTGCCTGAGAGTGGGGGGAGGGGTCCCCAGGGGCAGCTGGGTGGGGGCTACCTGTAGTAGTCTTCCTTGCAGTAGATGCTGCCGTCCTTGCTGAAACAGGTGAGTTCCGACTCCAGGTTGAGCTTGCACTCGCAACACTTGAGGCAGCGCATGTGCCACTGCTTGTCCACTGCCAGCAGGTAGTAGCGGTCCGAGATCTTGCCCCCGCAGCCAGCGCACAGCGCAGCACGGTCACTGCTGATGGACGGCATGGTCTGCGAAGGGAGAGAGGCTGAAGACGGCAGCGCCTGCGTCAGCCAGCGCCCCACCGCCGCCGGGAAACCGGCACCCACAGCTCCCTCTGTGGCCTTGGTTGCCCAGAACGGCGGAGGGGGCTGCCAGGGCCTGCAGTGCACTTCCCCCACCCCAAAAGGCCCATTTCCATTTCCTGGCAGCTCAGAACCCAGGCCCGCCTGGCCTGCGCAGCGCTAACAGGCCACTGGCCCAGGCCGGGCTCCTGGCCTAAAAAGCTCTTCTGCTAACCTCTCTCCCTTCCAGTCCTCCCTGTCCTTTCCCCCAAAACGCTCGGACAGTGTTTAGGGACCGGGACAGCTACTCCAGTCAAGTCCTCCAAGAGCCTTCCCCAAACTGCTTCTTAAATGAGCCACCCGGGGATTAAGGTGACCATTAAATCACCCTCTACACAGAATCCTCTTCGGAGAGACAGGAGAGTTCCTGGGCCCCAGCTCCAGTAAGGCCAGGACAAGTCAGGCAACTTCTGGCTCCTCTGCCGCCCGGGCTGGGGCCCGCTTGGGTCCAGGAATTACGGTGAGTGGGGTGCAGAAACACCCTCAATGTCTCTGGGTGCAGGACAGTTTCGACCCAAATCCTCCCCTATCCAAAGTGACCAGCGAGGAAGATCTAACCCAGGAAGAAGGGCTCGGAGGCCCGGAGGCCACTGAGGCCGCTGCTCCTACTCCCGGAGCAAAGAAGCTTCTCCCGTGCTCCCCACCTCCGCGGCCTCCTAAAGGTCACTTCTAGGCCTGCTGCTCCAGCAGTGTCTGCTCGTCTAGCCCCCAGGGAGGTCCGAGGCAAGGAACTGGCTATTTGGAGCTGGGCCCGCAGAGCCAGGTGTAGAGATCTGAACGGAGTCTCCTTCGGCGAGGGCCAGGCCGGAGCCTAAACTCTGAGCCCTGGCCTGGCTAAGTCTGACCAGTCAAGGGTTGTGGGAACGCGATCAACGACAAATGCTGGCCAGGCACTTAGGTCTCTGAAACTGCGCTGGGGGTCGCGGGGGATCCCCGATTGTCGGGAAGCTGGGAGCGGCCCAAGCTGGCTGGAGCCCCAATGCTCCCGGCTGGTTCGCCCGTCCCTGGCGCCGCCCGCGGCGCGGCCAGCAACCGGAGCCGAGAGGTGGAGGAGAGCGCAGGGTTGTCGACCCTGGCGCCGGGCAAGGTGAGAAGGGAGCCGCCGCCCCGGGCCGCGGATGGGACTTCGCTTCCACTTCGGAAGAACCGCTCTCCTCCACTCCCGGGGGCCGAGATTTCGGTTTCAACCTTGTTTCCCTTCTCGCCCCAGCAGCAGGGTTTCCCTGGAGCCGGGAGCCACCGGCCTTGCATTCAGACCGAAGATCCCCATAACCCAGTCCCGTGCGGCACGAAGGACGCTCCCCAAACTTCAGGGACAGAGGCGCTGACTGGCCCGGCCCCATCCCAGCTCTCAGCCCCGACCCCACAGCCGCGTGCCTACCGTCTCAGTGTCGCCGCGGTCGATGGCGGAGCTGATGGCGGGAGCCTCGCTCTTGGCCCTGCGGTCCATCTCGTCTATGACCCCGTGCACCTCGGGGCCCGACAGACTGTGGAACAGCATTGCGGCGGGACCGGCGGGGCCGGGGGCGCGGCTCCTCCGAGGGAGGGCTTGCCCCCCGCCTCAGCTGCCTGGCGCTCCTGGCGCTAACGGGCCCGGTGCATCGCCACCGCGGCCCCGGCCCCGCCCGAGCTCGGCTGCGCCCCCAGGCCGGGCTCCGGGCCCCGGGCGCCTGCGGGCCAGGACGCCTCCAGACGAGGCTCGGGGGCAGCTACATTGCGGGGCGCCTGGGCGACGGCGCCAACGCCAGGGTCACAAGGGCACGGGGCAAGAGGGGGGAGCAGGAGAAGAGGGCAGAGGTCGGCGCCCGCCGCGGGCGCTTTCAAGCCGCGGGCATCGCCCGCCCGGCTTCGGCGCTCGGGGCGCAAAGCAGGGGCGCAAACTCTGCCCGAGGCGGCGACGGCTGCAGTCGGGGTTCACCCAGAAGACGCTAGGTGCCCGCGACAGCCCAGCTGCCTGGATCCCTCCCTGGGGTGCTCCCCCAGCCCAAGGCAACCCTCTTGGGCGCTGAGTCGCCGTCTGGAGTAGGGGTTTCTCCGAAGCCAGCGAGCCGAGCCGAGCCACCGGGAGAATTGAAGAGGAGGAGGAAGAGGAGGAGGAGGAGGCGGAGGAGGAGAAAAAAGAGGAGGAGCAGAGTGGGAGGAGGAGCCGCCGGCCGTGGGCCCAGCCGCGCGCAATGCTCTCCAAGCGCGCGCCTAGCCCAGCCCCGGCTCTGCAGTCCGCGCCAGCGCAAGCCTCCGCGCCTTTTCTACAGCCGCGCCTGACATCACGTCCTGCCGCCGCGCCATTGGCCGCTCGGCGCCCCAGGCCCTGGCAGCGCGTGCTCCGGGAAGGCGGGAGACCCGAGAGGGAGGGGAGAGGCAAGAGGAGCAGAGTCGAGTTGAGATGGTGGGAGCTGGTGGGCGAGGCTGAAGGGCGGGGAAGGGGGGGAGGCAGGCAGGAGGGAGAGCGCGGGGTTTGGAGTTTTTAAGATACGAACAGCTTCCTGCGATATCTTCAGAAAGGAAAATTAAACCCGCTATCCTAAGAAGGCGCAGCCAGGGGATGCTCGAGGAGGTCTCACTGCGGTCTCCCCTCCGCCTGGAGCTGCGGCCTCAGGCACCCGCCTGGGAGGCCCGGGGAGACAGGCCTGGGGCAGAGTTGCAAAAGCCTTCAGCCGCTTCCCATCGAGCTCCGCCTTCGGCCCGGGCTCTGCACAGCGGGCTGCAGGCGGCCGTGCAGGCCTCCTGGGGACCCGGCTGAGCCTGAGAGGCGAGACCGGCGAGAGCTGTGACTCCCGGGGAGGGGGGCCAGGCAGTATATCCACGCTCCAAGCCCGCTAGGGCCCAATCTGCAGCCCAGCGCGTAGCTTCTTCTCGCTCTTCCCAGCCTGGAATAGTGGGGGCGAGAATGACTTTAGGAACCCAGAAAGGCCACGGTTCGAATCCTAGCTCTGCCATTTACATGCACTGTAACCTTAGACAGTGACTTATCCTCACTTAACTTGTTTCTGACCTTTATAGTGGGAGACGAGGTCTCCTCCACATGGTTGTGGTGAACGAAAGAGACTATGGATGTAAAATGCCTGGAACATAGTAGGCACTTAGCAAATTATTTCATCATTCCCTCTTTCTCCTCTTCCATTAAAAACTTTCTTACTCCGAGATACATTTGATAACAGTGAGGTTCTTAAAATCCACAGGCCCATTCCTGCCCACTGGGCACACCATGCCTCAGACCCGGCTGGCTGAAGGTGGAGTCCACCTTATCTGCCTAGCTGCACCACTTCGTCAGGGGCCAACAACCTAGTGTGCCGGGTAAATCCCCACTGCCACCCCAGCCTCCAGGTTTCAGGCTCACCCTAGAGTGTCCTGGGGACTGGAGGGAAATATCCAGGTGTCTGGTGGGGAGGGATTTAGGAAATAAAATGATCGTAGACAAAAACTGAATAAGCACGTCAGAGTTCCATATGGGTCTGCTTCGGAGGCAGGTTTGGCTCCGTCTAACGGGGACAAGGGGGGGTGTTAGTCTGAAATGACTTGTTTGCCAGGTCAGGTAAGGGGATAGCCAGGATCTGCGGTTTACCACACAGCATACAGAGTTGAAGCACTAAATCATATTTTTCACATGTGCAGGTTACTTTCACACATAAATATCTGTGTGCACAAATATATGAACTTGTGTTCATGTGTGCAAATACACATGTTCATCTCTGTTGGTAAAAACACAGCCAGCACGAATTTTGTCTCTGTTGGCAAAATCACAGCCAGCACCACTATAGACCTAGGGTCTACAAATTTGCGTCGCGTATAAGTGTCCAGAGAGGGGAAGGAGGATGCAGTTGCAAAATGGTAAATCGCACGTTATACCTGCACTCGCGTGCTCAGGCCATTCTACTGAAATCACTGCGAGTGCTTCTACGAGGCCGTTTTGCATATTTGAAAAAACTTGAAGTTACAAGTATGCGTGTATATGCTGTATGTGCACAGATGCCCCAACGCGAGGGAAGGACCATTAAACCCAAAACGCGCGTGCCCGTGTGTTCGCACAGACGTGTGCTTCGGCGCCTGCACACGGCCGGCGCGCAGGCACGCAGACGCCTACACGAATACATAGGCATGTGTTACTGACGCATCTGGGGCACTTTCTTTCAAAGAAAGTAGGGAATGAAAATCCAATCTGAGAGTCATCAGGGTTCATCTGGAGGTCGCCCAAGGGGTAGAAAAAATTTATAACGACGCTAGAGTGTTTGTCCTTGGTGCAACTCCGTTCCCGGGAGGGCTGGACACGATACGTTTCGAAAGTTCGAGGGGCTGCCTTAGGATCTGGGGGCAGGGGGTGGGGTACTCAGCAACTCTTGCCGCGGGCGGCTCTAGAAACGTGGAAACACACCCTGAGACTTTCCACTCCCCCGTACATATAGGCACGCGATTCCGTCGCCACCTCTCGGACCAGCAGCCCACGTCCAACGCTGGGCCGACCTCAAATTCCCAGGCAGTCAGGATTCCCGCCCGGTGCGCTTTTCTATTCATCCCTCTGCGTAAGGCTGGGACGCGCTCCATCTGTGAGAGGCTCAAACTCATCGCCCGCCGCGGGGCGGGATCTGGGCGCCCGAGCCCCGGGGTCCAGAGGCCAGTAACTTTGCTAATCTCCCCCAGCGGCGGGAGACGTCGCGCAACCGCTGAGCCCTGTCCGCGGAGACTAAACAAGGAGAGGAACAGGCTGTAAACACACATCCTGACACGTGAGTGACATTTACGCGGTGCGAGAAGCCGCAGCCAAGGGAAAGGCAGGGGGTGGGGGGAGCGGGCACCGACAGGTACGGAACCCTCGCAGGCGCCGGAAACGGCGGCCCCTCGACCTCCCTCTCCCCCCCGAAAGGGGCCACGAATCCCTAAGGCCCCCGAACCTGCCTTTTGTGGGAGGTGACAGGTGAACGGAATTCAGGTCTGGCCACTCTCGCCGCTGCCTACCTCCCCACCATCTGCTTCCTCGCAGACAAGCAGACCCGGCGCATAATGAGGTAGCAGCCTCCAGCCGGCCACCGTGACTAACTCAGAACAAAAGCGCTGACTCCACGCCTCCTCCAACAAAGGGGCCACCAGCCCCGGCGCTCCCCGAAGGCTGCGGGACTCCCGGCTGCCGGCTGCGGAGCTGCCGCGCGCAAACTTCCCGGAGCTCCCGGGGCTGCCGGCGCCAAGGAGCCGGGGCCGCGGAGGGAGGAATCGCAAGCCACCCGGAGAAAGTGA
This sequence comes from Sapajus apella, assembly GCF_009761245.1. Lineage (NCBI taxonomy): Eukaryota > Metazoa > Chordata > Mammalia > Primates > Cebidae > Sapajus > Sapajus apella. The sequence goes on along the minus strand of NW_022437016.1, from coordinate 9,272,922 downwards.
GGCCAGGCCGGGCGGGGGAGAGGGGAGGGAGCGGGGCGGCCGCGGAAGGAGGGTGATTGATCAGTGCGCGGTTCCCGGCGCTCTGTCCCGTTATTAGAGGCGGCCAAAGCAGGGCCACGCAATAACCTCAGAATCGCCAACTAATTGACGCTGCAGGCAACTACTTCATTGTGCGCGCTGGTTTTATGTCTTCATAGCCGGTGATTGACAAGGTGTAATTAGTCATCTCACTCGGTGATAAACATGGGCACCCTCCTCCCGCGGCATCAGGCCGTGTGTACCAGCAGAGGAAGCGATAGTTGACGCTGATATACCATTAAATCAAAATGAAGACGTTCAGAAGTGTGTGTTTGCTGTGACGCTGTGATGGTTTATTTCTCAAATACGGCACCAACAGATTTACTTGATTTGCAAGTTAACTACAACATTAACTGGTTTTATTTATTTTGCCTCTTCCTTCCTCTTCCTAGGCAGGGATGTTGCTCTTGGAGAATGTGAAGACAGTTTGCTTCTTGACAAGCGAGCGAGCGGGCGCCCAGATTTTTGCAGCCTTTCCGAGTCTCCCCCGAGGGAGAGGCGGCAGAGAAAACGCCGGATTTGGGAGCCGCCAGGGAAGGATTCCGCGCAGGGGAGCCGCCCTCCTTGGCCCCAGACCCCCCTGCCTGGGGCCCCCTTTGCGCATTGCCAATGTATGGCCTGAAGCTCTGAGGATGGTGCTGGGGACTGGGGAAGACTCTTGAATAATAACTGCAAAGAAGAAAGAGGCGAGAATGTCCCCCGCCCCACCTTGAAGCAGAAAGGACTGTGTTCTTAAAGCTGTTGGCTGCAGTCACAGGGCCAGTTGCCCGCCTCTATTCCCTGAGTAAAGTGTAGCATCTTCTGTCTTCCTGGCTTGCTTGCACCATTCAGCAAATTATACCCTTTCCTCACCACAGTGGGAATGCTCAGGGAAGTGTGTGTGTGTGTGTGTGTGTGTGTGTGTGTGTGTGTGTGTGTGTGTGTTTCCCCTCTACACTGAGCCTGCTGTTAGAGAGGTTACCATGTAACACTTCCAAAAACCTGGAGGTTTACATTTTGTAAAGGAAAGGGACACTCCTGGTCTGTCTCAACCCCAATTCTAGTCAGAGTGGCAGGGACTGAACAAAGCCACCAACATGGGGAAGTCCATCTTCAGGGTATCATGCATTCCCCCAGGAAACCCCCAGTGTGTATGCTTCCTGCACTTTCCCCTTCTCTCTAACCTCTGTCTCCTGTTTGTAAAGCAGAGGAAGGGTGATTCCCTGCCACTGCACAGGAATGCGGGGTTACGGTTATCTCCAAGAAAGGGTGGGGTGAGGCTGAGACACAGGGAGAGCACAAAAGCTCTGTATCTTCAACGAGGACACCCCCTCACCACCACCACCTTTCCCAGGCTTGTGGGCCTCATTCAGCAAAGCAGGGAGTGTTTTATATTGGTGTGAGAGGCTGTCAGTCAGCAGCAAATCAGTTCAGGCATATCTCTTTCTTTCTGAAATCAACTCATTGCCTTGGTCACACTATACAGAAAATCTGCTTATCACCGCTATCGACAATAAAAATTAGTGGAGTCTTAGTTGTTTCCGAAGAGAAACCCCGAGTCTGTGACACTAGAATAGATAAGTGGCTTGGCCTGTGGCAGGCAGAGAGGAGCCCAATTCCTCCTCCTCTTCTCCCTGCAGCGATCTGAACAATTCTGAAACCGCCTCCCTGGGCGTCAGCTGAGCAGGTTGGGGAACTAACCAGGGCTCTCTCTCTAGGGCCCTGTTAAATGCACTGAACTTAAAATGAAACACGAAGTGTGAATTTCAGGTTTGAACATCATGCATCAGGAAACGTGGAGGTTGGCAGCCCTTTTCCTCCCTCCTGCTTTTCGGTAGCAGGTATTAATATTGTATTAAATGTTATGAGAAAGTAAAGGCTGCAGAGAAGAATGTGCTCAGATGCAATTTTGTCAAGGTTTTTATCTGTGATTATGATTCCAGATGTAGAAGCTCCCGGAGGAGGAAAATGAGGGGCTGCTGGCATGTGACATGTGTTTTAAGGTGTTTGGCAGTGTTTCTCAAAGTGGTGACAAAATGTTCAATTTTATTACAGGGAATTGGTAAAAGAAATATGAATACTAGGTCAGAGATTGTTCACCTCAGCAAAAGGATTTACCATTATTGATTAGGGTGGTGAAAGTTTGTATCTAGGCCCTGCTTAAATCACATTGTCAACAATATAAATCTGTCAGATCAGATTTTTCTTAAAGAACAATTGTAACAAAATACACAATAGCTAATTGCATCCCCTCACAGCTAATTTCCATGCAAGGATGTAAATTGCCCTGGAAGCAAAACCAAAAAAAAAAAAAAAAAAAAGTAAATGTTGCAAAAAGATGCCATTTTTTCCCCAACTAGTATAACTACAGTCATTTCTTGACAGTCATTTCTTTTTAATCTAGGTAAGAACAATATCCAGTCCTGGAAGGGCCATTTTGCTAAGCTGGTTGCTCTGCAAGCCTTTCAGGTTGAAGTACAAAAAACAAAAACAAAAACAGAAAAAACGGCAACAAATTTTCTCACACAGGAAACCACATTCTGCTTAAAGGAGAACCCAAAAGATTTTGTATGGAAAAAGTGGGGACAGGGGTAGGAGGAGGAAGCAGATGAACTCTTGACTGGCTGACAACTCATGTTTCCATGCATTTCAGATTGACAGTTTTTCCTATCACAGCCCTTATTCAAAGGCATCTCTGCCATCCTTCTCTGACAGCAGGACACCCCTAAACTCCATTTCTAAGCACAGGTTTCCCCACAAACCTTTTATGAGCTTCCCATACATTAATACCCATGGACTGGAGTTCCCAGCCAGCATTGGCTAGACAGGAGGTGGGTTTGGTAAACATTTCTACATATCAAAAAGGAGTTTTTAGCTAAAGATGCTGGACTTGGCTCCTCCCAGGGTCCTCAATCAGGGATAAGGTTCTCCACTCACTCGCAGGAGCCACTGCTTTACAGATCACCCCAGGTCTAGCACGCCCTTTCAGCCCCAGCCTCTCTTGGGTCCAGGCTAAAGAATGTGGATTTGAGCTTCTCAGCCACTGGCACTATTTTACCATCACAAAGCATACGAGGCTCCCAGCACAAAATACACCTTCCTAGGAAGTCAGACCGTTCCTCTCCTAGGTGATGTAGGATGTGGTACTTTTCGGAGGGGAACAGTGAGGTTGCAGGGGAGGAAAAATGCCCAGTGTGGCCACCATCTCCCTCCCTGCACTTTCAACAGGACGCCTCCTGTAGCCGAGTCCAACTTTCCACTGGTTTGATTAGCAAATCTCTACTGCTATTTGGGAAGCTGGCATTGTCTCTTTAGGTGAGGAATGAGTCACTTCCCACACATGCTTCAGCTGAAGCCCAGTCCCTTGGCACCCCTCCCCAACATTTTTATTCTTCCATTAATTAAAACAACTAATGTCCCATTGATTATCTTTGCATGAATGAAAATCATTACAAGCCCTTGCAGGTATATGAGAAATTCTGTTTGCTTAAGTATTCACACTTTGATTTCCTGTAGACTAATTTTTCTCAGGCATAAAGAAATTCAAACAAAACAAAACCAAAAACAAAATCTGCTGACATTTTGCAATAAAATATGAAGGCTAGTTGTAATGAGCTTGTGCTAATCTCTTGCAGGAAGAAATGTTCAGATGGCCCTGTTTTAGTGCTGAATTTTACTATCTGGTAAAGGATTCCAGGCCGTGAAGGCAAACACTGATAGGTCATCACACTCAGGTTTTGAATGTGTACTTGTGTAGAGTCAGATGAGCTCATCCAAATGTACTTTTAAGCTACCGTGTCAGCCCCCGAAAGTAAAAAGGCAGGGGGCAATCAACACTATTTGAAATTTCCCAGCTACTTGGCCATTTCAGCTTTCGTCTCCATTTCTGGGGGCTGCCATAATTAGAGCGATCTATTTTGCATTTACTTCTCTTTGCAAGCACTACATTATTCACTCTTTCCTGTGCTTATTAAACAGTGCCACCTGCACCAAATTCAACAAAGCTCTTCCATCAGTCGGGCCCAGCTAAGGATCCCAGACCATATATTATCATTAACTGAAGCTCAATTGAATTGTTGATGATACAGTCAAAAGTAAAAGCAACCCATTTTCTAGGACCTGTTTATAAAAATATTTTAAACAAAAAAAAATGCATTCCCCAAATTGCCATCTTTTACAAGCTCATTTCATTCTTTCTGTACAGCAATCCAAGCAATTAACAAGTCTTTTAATTAGTGAATGATTCCTTCTATGTCACCAAGGTGCCTTCAGCACAAATGTCCTGCTTCATAGGTACCAGCAGATGCAGTCAATATTTTGTCCCCAAAGCCTTCCAAGCTGACTACCTCGATAGTCCTAACACTATAAAAAGGATCTGAAGAGCCAAAGGCAAGGCTGGAAAGCAGAGGACAATTTTCAGGAAAGTAGCCATGGATAGTATGAATCCAGAGAAAGGGAAAGACAGGAGAAAAGGAACCAACAGCAGAGGGGAGAGGCAGAATATACATGTCTAAAGACCGTGGCTAAAGAAAGGCACAGAAAGTTTCTAGCAAAAAGATGGGATCATCTCTGAGCTTCAGCTATGTGATAAAGGAACTCTACATCCTAATGCTGAGCATTTATACATTTTTAAGAGCCTCAAACCTCACTATGGCTTGTTCTTTTAAAAGCTTCCTGCTTTGTTCAAAATACCGCTTATCTTTGGTATTGTCATCAGCTCTGCTCTGGGAGAGATTAATTAAGTGATAGGTCAGACACAATGAGGTGAAAGGGCATGTCCACCCAATCAGGACTGATTCATCCGTTTCTAGGTGGATCAACTTTTTTGAGGGATGCCAATTTTGGTTCAACTTCCAGGGGGTTTGATCAATAGGGACGCCTCCGCTCCTTGGGTGAGGGGCACTTAGCTGGAAAAGACTGGTCTGCAGAAAGAAAACTCTAAAATCTACACTTTATTTTTTTTAAGATGTGGAAACAAAACATAACTATCAATTGTCTGTATGCTTAAGTTTTACCGATCTGAGAGAAGGCTGATTTCTTGAATCCTTTTACAAAATACAAAATAGCTAATTGGGTGGTTACAATCAATTGCAATGCACCACAAAAAAATAAAAATAAAAAGTTCTCTTCCTCTCCTCCCTCTACTGTTTTTCCTTGCCCTTTTCTTTCAAATCTACTTTTAATTTCTAGAAAGTAATATCAGAGAAAAATAGAAAAGGGAGGGAGGGAGAATGAAAAAGGAACAGAGAGATTTTCAAGGTGTCATCAGCTAAATTTTTCCAGACCAATTAGAGGTTACCCTTAAATCTCCATCTTTCACCCCTCCACACCTTTCTAAATAGATCTCTAGATTAGTGAGAAATTTGTTCATTGGGAAGGGTCATGTGGTTGGTTTATCAGGTTCCTAACTAGAAGGGTTTTAGGGACCTTAGATCCCACTCCTAGAAATGGCACCCTCCCCACCTCTCTGGCAGTCTGGGTTTAAATTGTGTGTGTGTGTGTGTGTGTGTGTGTGTGTGTGCGCACGCACGCGTGTGTGTGTCAGAGAAAGAGAGAGAGAGAAGTAAACTACCAGCCTGTGAATGAGGCTAAGCTCAGGTAAGGTGACTATTATTGGAAGACACCAAACAAAACATTTGGAATATTTTTACTCTATTTTTGAACACTCTTGGAAATGAGCTTTGAATTTTCCAAGGTATTTTGGGGGGAGGGAGGAAATATGGGGGTGAACAATGGTTGGGGTTTATGTAACTGACCAGCAATTTGCCCTTCTCCAAAAAAAGGTAGAAGGCTAGTTTCTTAACTATCCAATTGTTTAAATCATCTGGGATCCATCTATATTTATAAAACTGAACAGAAATACTTAACAGCCTGATCAATAGCCATTGACCGTCCGTGCACCTCACACCCTAACATGCACAGCTTGATCATGTATATTTGATCATTGAAAAATTCAAAGCATCTTGCAGCAATGTATCAAGCTTCCCATAAAATAGTCTGTCTCTTTCTGTGGTCTTGAAAGAGTGTGAGTTTATCTCTCTCCTGCATTTATCTATCTATCCATATATTTATCTACACACACACACACACACACTCTCTCTCTCTCTCTCTCTCTCTCTCTCTCCCTCCCCCCCCCCTTCCTGGAGAATTTATTGCTCATATATTTGATAAAGAACAAGGTAATTAACTGCCTGCGAGGCTGTACATCTGGGCTGCACTTCATATCCATAGCAATAATAAAACACTTTTTTCACATTTTAGCAGAAGAAAGGCTAGTCCTGCCCACAGATTCAGAGGACCCCAGAGTCTCTGTCTGCAAAGCCTCCTTGTTATAAATCCTGCCTCCCTCTTAAGTGATGGCAAGCACAATTGCACCAAGGGGCACTAAGTTTATCTGTGCAAAAGCATCACTGGAAAAGCCTGTCCCTTCTCAGAGCTTCAGCATCAGCTTGTGGGGGTTTGAAACAGACACAGCTGACTCCTCCATCCCCAGCCTGCTTGGCAGCAAACCGGGGCAAGAGTCCAAAGGACTTATCCTGTGAAGGGCCACAGGTAGAAGAGATATTTTGGGGCTGGTGTCTTGAGCATGTGTCGCTAAGATCTAATTACCCCAAAGGACCCAATCCTGCAGATTTTCCTGATCTTCTAGGGTCAAAAAAACAAATTCCAAGTTTCTCCAGAAGGGATCCCAAATCCACCCAAACTACTCCAAGATCCTGACCAGAGGAATACGAGCTGGCACAAGCCTGCTCTAAGCCCCCAGCACAGTCCTTATAATCCCAACCTCAGAAACCTCCCCCACCCCCCAGCCGGCAAAACAAATTACCTGCAGAACCTCCCATCTCGGGAGTCCCCTGCTCTGTATTCCGAACTGTGCCCTGTACAAATTATTCGGGGCCCTTCCTTCTAAAAGCAGCAGCATCTGGGCTGAGGCTCCCTCCTTTAAAGGGTGGGTGAAGACTTCATATGATAATATGTGTAATATGATATGGAATGACAGAATGCATGACAGTTGCCCATAATACAGAGAAGTCAGTCAAAGGACAGAGGGGACATTTGGATAATTACCATCTATTGGCTAGTCAATCACTCGAACAGAGAGAAACTGCACAAAACCCACAATGGAGTTGGGAAACAAAAGAGACCCGAGCCAGACTCAGGATTAACCGGTCTAAAGCGATCTAAATGCTTTTGCATCTGAAGAACTGAGGCTCCCGGGTTGCCCCCCCCCAACAATCCCAGGGAACTAATTGCGGGGATCAGAGTTAAAGCTCTCTCCCTCCTTTCCCATTTCTCTTTGTAGACTGCTCAACATGCAGAAGAAAAAAAATGATTTCTCTCTCTGTGTTCATTAAACTATTTTAAAGTTAAAGAGGTGGGGGAGGGGGACAGATGTAGCCCCTCAGTCCAGAAGCTGGGATTCCTCTGTCTTCGAAGAGGCTGGGACAGGCTCGGTTGGTCTCAATTCTTTGTTTCAGGGTAAAGTCTTCCCTCCTTGCCCCATGAAAAAAATACCCCATGCACCTGGGCTGCGGCTGGGCAGCTGCCCCCTTCCTGCGGGCTGCCAGGGATTGCTGGTACCCCGCTTTGGGTGAGGAGTCCCCATAGCTGGCCCCTGCACCAGAAAAACACAAGGTAGACCCCTCCAGCTGTAGACAACTTGATCTGCACAGGATTACGGGGGTGAAGGGCAGCACAGGAATGGGTCTAGCCTTGGAAACTGGAAAGTGAGCCACAGAAGGTGGTTGCAGATTGTGGGGACAGAGAATTTTCTTTTAAACTGGGGAGTGAGAAAGAGAAAGAAAGCCTTCTCAATTGGAGGAGGTAGAGGATGTGCTTAACTGGGGAAGAGGAATGGGAAAAAGACTCCTGTGTGAGAAGAAGGGAGGCAAAGAGGTGACTCCTCCAAAGAGACACAGGAAAAGGATGACTATAAATTTTTAGGGATTCGGAGAGGATAGTGACAGAGGAAGAGAATTCCTAAAAAGAGAAAACATCTACACAGAAGATCTCTGTACCTGAGATCGAGGCTCCCCCACGCTCCGGACAGAGCGGCAACTGCCGGCCACTTCCCACCGGGTCCTCCCTTTGACAAGCCCAACTCGCCCAAAGCCCTCCAGGCCCCGACGGGGCCCTCGCGTGCTCCCGATTCGGAGGCAGCGGCGGTTCCCGGTCCGGGTCCGCGGGTGCCTGCCGTGGCCCTGTCCGCACCCCGCGCCGCCCTCCAGGCCCCAGGGGCGCGCCGAGGCGCCTCCTTACCTTGGCTAGTCCTCCGCAGCGGGTGTGGCCGGCTCTGCGGGCGGCCCCGGGCCAGGGCCGGGGGGCGGGGGGCGGGGGTGCCGGGCTAGGGGGGAGCGGCAGGGTGAGGGTTGGGGGCGCGGGCACGGTGCCCAGCGGGGGCGAGGGGGGCGTCGGGAGCCCCAGGGCCAGCGGGCGAGCCGGGCCGAGCCGGAGGAGGTGCGCGGCGTGCGGGGCCGGGGAGGGGCGCCGGGGCGCGGGCAGGGGGGCGGGGGGCTCCCTCCTGGGGCCGGCGGGGAGCTCCAGCCTGCGGGGCCGGCCAGGAGCCGGGCAAGGCGCGCGGGAGGGAGGCCCGGCGCCCGGGGAGCCGAGGACAGGGCGCGAGGATCAGAGGGGCCGTTTTCTCCCCTTGGCTGACAAATCAATCAAGGCCGGCCCGGCGCCGGGAGCTGCCACCCGGGCTGGGGCGCGCGGCTCCCCTCTCGCCCCGCACTGCCAGCTGCCGGCCGCCTGGAGTGGGCGCGGGCCGCGGCGCGGGCTGGCTGCGGTCATTAGGCTGCGGGCGCGTGCTGCCGGGGGCGGGGGCGGGGGCGGCGGCAAGCGCCGGGAGGGGGCGGCGCGGCGTCCCCCGCGTCCCCCGCGTCCCCGGCCTCCCCGCCCCGCCCGCCGCCGTCCCGCGCCCGCTGGCGCTCCGCGCCCCCCGCCCCCCGCTCCGTGGCTGTCACCAGCTTCGGCGGCCTGTCCCCCCGGCCGTCCCCGCCTGCCCCCCCCAGTCTCTCTCCATCTCCCGGTCTCTTCGGCGTTTCTCTGCCTCCTTCCTCGCCTCTCCCGGCCTCTCCGGCTGTCCCCGGCTCTCTTCCTCACTGCCTCTCTCTTTTTCTCTCTTACCCCTGTCTCCTCGGCTGCTCTCACCACTTCCTCCCTCCCTCTCCGGCTTCCTTCTACTCCCCTCACTCTCCCCCCTTTCTTGCCTTGCTCAGGGGGACTCGCTATCTCTTTCTCTCTCCAAGGAACAGCGGCCCCCAGAATGCAGCTGAAGCCATATCCCTGCTCTGAGACCTCAGACAGGTCACTCCCCGCCGGGGCTGCAGTTTCCTTCTGCCTAAAGGAGTTGATGAGCAGCACTAGGTAGGGTGGGGGTGGGGGACGCAGGAGTTGCCCCCTGCCTCTGGTCCCCTGGTGACTTTCACGCCTCCTGAAATGCAGCGGTCACTGTGGCTCTGCCTGGCGACCAGAGCTTGCTGGGTGCCATGTGTGCCCCACCAAACACCTTTCCTCCGCCTCGAGGACAAGCACCAGAGTCCAGGTTCCCGGGAAAAGTCAATGGTGGTTTCCTCCAGGGTCCCTATAGCCTCTTCTGAGAAGTGGCTGTGGTTTCTTTCCTCCTGTTCCCAGGTTTTGTCTGGGCACAACTGGGAGCTGGAGCTGATAGGCCCTGTCACCTGCTGGTTCCTTCCTGGTTGACACCAAGCAGAGAGGCAATGCTCCCCTCCCTGTCCTTAGACCCAAGCAGGAGAAAAATCTATCCTCCCTCCTTCCCTCCCTATTCCCACCACACAGTGATTGGCTTTTAAGCTTCAAGGATGTTTCCCAGACTGAGTGTGGCTTCACAGTCAGACAGATGTGAGTTCAAGACCACTTGCTTAGGGCAAGTCACACTGCGCCAAGTTTCAATTTCTTCGTCTGTGAAATGGGAGCAATAACCACCTCCGTTTCAGGATTGCCATTAGCATCATTCGTGGTATCTATAACGTGCCCAGCCCATAGGCTGCTTACACTGTCCCGCTTTTCTTCAAGCAATTCACAAGGCAAGCGTGGCCTCTGCCTTCGTGTAACTTGCATTCTAGGTGGGAGACAGCCTGGACAGCAATCACATCATTTCATGACAGTTAGACAAGTGCCATGGAATGTGGAGAGCACGATGAGACCAGATATCCAGGGAAACTGACCTGGCCTGGGGCTCAGGAAGGGCTTTCCCAAAGTGTGATGACATCGAAGCTGAGACCTGAAGTCTGTTGGGGCACCAGGATTGCACTTGGTAGGAAGTAGGCAGGGGGGCTAAAAGGGATGGTAGAGGGAGAGTGTTCCTGGCAGGAGGGAGCAAGGCCAGCAGGAAAGCCAGTGCGGCTAGTGGGTCATGGAGAGCGGGATGAGCCGGCAGAGGTGGGCGGGGCCAGGCGTGGGCACGTGGTGTCTTGTAGACTGTGCTGGGAAGTCCAGGCCTCAGTGCAGAGAAAATGCTCTCATGAACCCTCAGGCACATGAGTCCTGATTCCCGTTTTCTGAGCGGGAAGGAAGAAGCCAGGCCCAGCATGCAGACTCATCCTCTGCCTTTGGTTATTCTTGGGGGCTGCCATCTCTTGTTCCCTCCTATGCTATGTCCCAGCACTGTGCACCCAAAAGTGCCATTGCCTACTATGGCATCCATGCCTTCACTCGAGGGTGGCCTCCCTGGGAGCACACACCCAGGCTTGGCTTCTCTCTGTGCCCTTAAGGTCAGGCCCACAGGAGGCATCCTCCTTGGCCTCTGCGCCCGTGCTTTGTGCCAGGCTCTGTGCTGGGCATGGCCCTGTCCTCACAAAGCACTCCTTCTGGGAAGTCACTTTTGAGCACATAGGCTGCGATGACTATGATGAAGGAGTCCCTTGGAGGACCTGAGGCATGGGGCTGGAAGCTCTTGGAGGGCAGGTCCACCCCGTATTTGCTCACCTGACACCGTCATCAGGGTGTGGCACTGTGCCTGGCACCAAGGTGGACACTCCGAAACACATATTTGGAGGATGAAAAAGAAAAGTGGAGTTTAAGCGCAGAAGGATGAAGGCTCAGCAGGAGTTCAGAGGGCCACGGGAAAGGGGGAGGAGACCTGCCTCTGAAGCTCTGTGAGGAGGAGGAGGAAAGGGCTCGGAGCGGGAGGGAGCTGGTGCTTCTGGGGCTCCTCCTCCCTGCCAGGCGGGTTCTGGGCACTTCTGTGCAGTTCCCTGGGCCAGCCTGGTAGCGTCCCGCCTCAAGGGCACCATTGGCCCCACTTTTCTGTTAAAGCCCTAGGGTCCAGAGGGGTTGCATCACAGGCCTGAGGTCACACAGCCACACAGCCAGTAAGAGCCTGCATCCGGATTTGAACCCCGGTCCACTTGCTCCTCTTTACTAAAAGGAGAAACCAAAAGAGGAGGAGAAGGCAGAGGAAGGGAATGACTGAGAACAAAAGAAGAGCAGTGGCAAAGGAGTGAGCTCCACGAGTAATTTTTCAACTTAAAAACAATTCCCATTTCCCAGCCCTGCGGAGGCAGGCGCGGCGGATCTGAGGCGAGTGCGGCCCTCTGACTCGCAGGAGCCTGCCGAGGGGCCCCTGCGAGCTGCTTCAAAGACGGCCTCTTCAGCACAGGCGCTTTTAAACTTCACACGGGAAACTTTCCAGGGCTGACTTTTTGCACTTTGTTTCCAAATCAAGAGATGGGGAAGTCCCTCTCAGCCCAGCGGGGAGGAGATCGCACTGCGAGACTTGCCCTAGGGTTTTGGGCTTGGCACTGGGCTTCTTAATAGGGCAAATGGGCTGATCCTCAGATGTAGGGGTCGGGGACCCTGTCCCCTGCCCAAAGCCGGTTCCCAGGGAGAACTCAGGGTGTGGGATTGGTAGCCAGTTCCCCTTGGGGGGATAAGGCCTCTCTTCCTGTATCCTCCCAAGTCTGTTTCTACCTGGGTTCCTCGTGGCTTTTGTGGACAAGATGCGGCCACCTCATGAGGATGGTGGTGGTACTCCTTGCTCTTCTCTGCACAGCAGTCTCAAAACCGAGCCACGCTGTCTGTCCTCTGATCGCTATTTCGAGAGGCAGCAAGGATCTTCCTAACCCTCAGCTCCCTCTGATTTTTGGAATTCAGATTTGGATTTTGGATGTACATCAAGAGGCTGGCTCCATGCATTTTAATTAAGCTGTCTTTTTTCATTTATTACTAATACACTCCTCTTAACTATGATTTATTTGTTAAACAAAGCACCATAAGCCGTCACTTATTCATCTTAATTTCAACAAAATTAAAGTAGTCGCTGTTAGATTGCACCTAATTGCACTTGCAATGAAAAGAACGGAGATGTTAATCAAAATAAATTGAAGATAAACAATAAAATCATTACATCTTTGCGGCAGTAAGTGTAACTAATCAGTTTTGACTCAAAGCGACCGAACAGGAATAATGAATGTGTCACCAAAGGCATGCTCATTAAGGGAGGCTGCTGGGACCTGGTCCTTGGGGCAGCAGACAGCTACCCTGCCCATGTGGCTCTGAGGGTTCCATCCTCCTGGGCTAGGCAGAGGGACCCCAAGGAGTAAAGGGATCCAGGAGGAGGCTCAGAGAATGGGAGAGAGCCACAGATGGGGAGGTCTCTGAAGCTGCCCTGCTACAGAGGGGTTCTCTCACTCTGATGGGAAAGAGATCCCAGGCTCCATACTGGACAGCCCAGGTAACCAAGGATGGAGTGAAGGCGGCTGGAAGACAGACAGATGGCCCGATATCCAGGGAGCGTAAACAGGCAGACGCACAGCAGGGGCCACAGTAGAGAAGAGTCAAGCATTAAGAGACAAGGATAAGCCGGTGTGGTGGCTCACGCCTGTAATCCCAGCACTTTGGGAGGCCGAGGTGGGTGGATCACAAGGTCAAGAGATCGAGACCATCCTGGTCAACATGAAACCCTGTCTCTACTAAAAATACAAAAAATTAGCTGGGCATGGTGGCACGTGCCTGTAATCCCAGCTACTCAGGAGGCTGAGGCAGGAGAATTGCCTGAACCCAGGAGGCGGAGTTTGTGGTGAGCCGAGATAGTGCCATTGCACTCCAGCCTGGGTAACAAGAGCGAAACTCCGTCTCAAAAAAAAAAAAAAAATACAAAAATTAGCCAGGTGTGGTGGTGCACACCTGTAATCCCAGCTACTTGGGAGGCTGAGGCAGGAGACTTGCTTGAACCCAGGAGGTGGAGGTTTCAGTGAGCTGAGAGCGCACCATTGCACTCCAGCCTGGGGGACAAAGTGAGACTCCATCTCAGAAAAAAAAAAGAGAGAGAGAGAGAGAGACAAGGAAAGTTGGGCGCGGTGGCTCACGCCTGTAATCCCAACACTTTGGGAGGCCAAGGCAGGTGTATCACTTGAGGTTAGGCGTTCGAGACCAGCCTGGCCAACATGGCAAGAACACGTCTCTACTAAAACTACAAAAATTAGCTGGGAATGGTGGTTCACACCTGTATTCCCAGCTACTCAGGAGGCTGAGGCAGGAGAATTGCTTGAACCTGGGAGGCAGAGGTTGCAGTGAGCTGAGATCGCGCCACTTCACTCCAGTCTGGGTGACAGAGCGAGACTCTATCTCAAAAAAAAAAAAATTAAAATTAAAAATAGAGAGAGAGAGAGAGAAGGAGAAAGAGAGAGGCAGAAGAGAAGTGAGAGAGGGGAGACTGGCCAAGGCCAGAGACGGACAATCAGACAGGGAAAGACAGAGAAAGAAGCTGCTGAGGGAGGAAAGTGAGGCAGCTCTGACAGTGATGGAGGAGGGAGGGGAACCAGCTGAATGAGGAGAGAGAGGCAGAATAGAGAACCAGGCCGATCTGCAGAAGTGGAGGCTATAGGTCTTCATTCAGTCATCACCCCCATGAGAACTATACATGCACATTTTCATTTGGAGCCAGTTAAAGCTCAGGAGATTTCAGGTTAGGATTCTGGGGACACAGTGGACCTCAGCAGTCTGTGCAGGTAAGTGACTGTCAGGATGGGATTCCCGGTCTGGGCTCAGGAACACAGGGGTAGTGATCATGGGTACCGAGGCAGAGGGCCACCTGGGGGGCACCTGGGCTCACCCTCCCACCACAGGGCTTTCATAGGCCTAAAGGGTCCAGATGGAGCTCCTTCCTCTTGTCACAGGCCTCTGTGCCAGCCCTTAGGTCACTGGCCTGGACACCAGATGCTAAGCCAGAGTTGCGCTAGCTGTGGCTGCCTCAGCAACACTCCCTTTCCAGCCTGGGAAGATCCAGAATGTGGGCAACCTCGAGAAATGGGGAAATCAGAAGATACAACCGTAGTGGTAGTACTGGGGGCAGAAACCAGGAGAGACAATCTGAAAAACAAGTATTTTTATAATACCTTCCAGGTGCTTAGTGGGCTGGACATGGGAAATACAAAGATCACCCTGTAGTCCCAGCTACTGGGGAGGCTGAGGCAGGAGGATCACTCGAGCCCAGTGAGCTGTGATCATACCACTGCATTCCACTCAAGCCTGGGTGACAGAGCAAGAGAGACTCTGTCAAAAATAAAATAAAATAAAAAAGAAATACACAGGTAAATCAGATATGGCCTTTCTGTACCTCAGTTTCCTCATCTTTAAAAGTAGGGTTAATAACAGAACTTACTTCACGTATTTACGATGAGAATTAAATGAGTTAATACTTGTGAAGAGCTTAAATGGTGGTTGACCCTTGGAAAGAGCTTTCTGTGTTTGTTTAAAAATAAAAATAAAATAAGTCTCTACCCTTATGGAGTGCAGAGTTCAGTCGAGGAGACAGACTCCTTAGCAGCCAGGTTCTGTCGAGGAGGTTAAGGATGTTCTGGGGTCCAAAGTGGAGTGAAAGCCTCTAGCGGAGAAGAAGGAGCAGAAACTAGTCAGATCCGGGCTGGGGAAGGGGAAAAGAGTGGTCCAGGCAAAGGGGAGCACGTGAGCAAAGGCACATGGGCAGGAAATGACAGGATATGCCTGGGGCTGTCAAGTAAGTTGGAGGTGAGGCTGAAGACCAGGGACTTAGATTTTGATGAGGCTTGGCAGGGAAGATGGAAGAGCATTTGGAGGGACATGCTGGGTTTTTTCCTGGCTGCTCTGAATGAATTTACTATATTTAGGGTGGGACTTTTGGGGTTGCATCTTACCCCCTTCCTCCCCTTCCTTCCTACCAGTCCAGTGGTTCTGGTAGAAGTAGTTCCCCTAGAACTCCGGGGGAAGCGGCATGTGACCCAAACCTAAGCCAATCCGTGCATTACACTGCTGTGGCCATGGGGATTGGCTGAGGGACTGGCAATCCGGCCCAATGGGAGCCCAACCTGGGCTTTGGCTTGAGGACCTGGGAGAGGTCTTTGATCCCTTCTGCTGGTCTCTAATCTGACAGGATGTAGGGGCTGGGGCCACAGTCACCACCTCACAACCACGGGGTTTCTGAGACCGAAGCCAACACAGCAGAAGGCAGCATGGTGGAGCGAAATGAGTTCCAGAGACATCGTTTGAGCCCCAAATCCAGCCAAGATGAAGCCAGCCCGAGTCCCTGGCCTTTTTAGGTTTATGAGCCAATAAACTCCTTTTTTGTTTAAGCCAGTTTAGGTTGGGTTTTCTGTCACTTGGAACAGAAGGCGTTCTAGCTGATACAGGTTTCGAACAGGAATGCGACGCCGGCATGTACTTTAGTAATGTCACTCTGGCAGCCATAGTGCAGCAGAGGGACTCAAGGGAGTGAGGGTGTAGGCAGCCACGCCAGTGCGGAGGCCGACGTGCTCATCCCAAAGAAGGCTCGTGACCAACAGAAGTCAGAGCCAGGAGCACCGGTCTCCGCCACTGGAGTCGCTTCCTTAGGCTGCCATAACAAATCGCTATAAATTGGGTGGCTGAAAACAAGAGAGATCTATCTTCTCATAGTTCTGGAGGCCCGCAGTTCAAAATCAGGGTGTCAGTAGAGTCTTCTTTCAAAGACTGTGAGGGAGAATTCATTCATTCATTCATTCATTTCTGAGACAGAGCCTTACTCTGTTGCCCAGGCTGAAGTGCAGTGGTATGATCTCAGCTTACTGCAACCTCCGCCTTCTGAGTTCAGGTGATTCTCCTGACTCAGCTTCTCAAGCAGCTGGGATCACAGGTGCCCACCACCACATCTGGCTAATTTTTATTTTGGTACTTTTAGTAGAGACAGGATTTTACCATGTTGCCAAAGCTGGTCTCAAACTCCTGAGCTCGGCCTCCCAAAGTGCTGGGATTACAGGCATGAGCCACCACACCTGGCCTGGTAAGAGAGAATTCTCAACAAAGAATTTCTCCTCCAGCTTCTGATGGCTCCATGTGTTCGCTGGCTTGCAGCTGTGGCCCTCCAATTCTGCTTCCATCTTTCATGTGGCTTTCATCTCTTCTGTGTCTTGAGTCTTCTCCTTGTCTGTCTCATAAGAACAATTGTTATTGGATTTTGGGCCTGCCTGTGTAATCCAGGAAGATCTCATCTCAAAATCCTTAATTACTTCTGTGAAGACTCTTTTTTCCAAATGAGGTTACATTCACAGATTCCAGGACACTGACATATCTTTTTGGGGGTCACCATTCAACCCACCACAACTAGCAAGGAAAATAACCACCAGACCAAAAGACGAGAGTGAATATTATGAAAGGGAATAGGAGGCCGGGGAGGTGAGGCAATGCTAAGAGGGCACTGGGAGGCACAGAAATTGAAACCTCTGGGCTAGGAAGAGTCCATTTTAGAGCATCAGAAGAACTTGTGCACAGGATTCTCTGGGGAATCTAGGAGAGCCAGAGAGAGCTAACAGCCTAAAGAATGGACAAGGGTGCTTTGCATTTTCAAAATCTGGAAGCCAAGAGATTCTGCAAATACATGGGTTGGTGAGCTTAACATCACTCTGGGCAAGGTTCCAGAAAACTTGGGGCTTGGAGAGCATCTAGGAAGGAAAGTAATTCCCAGGACCCCACACTGATTCCTTAAGAACAAGTCATGGCAGGTCAGCCCCATTTCTTTCTTTGTTAGGGTCACTGGATGAATAGGCTTAGGGATGGTGTGGTGAGTGATCAGAATGAGGCCAGCTTGTTGTAGTCTTCTTGTAAACAGGACAGAGAAAATGTGTGATGGAGTGAAAGATCATTAGGAAGTTGACTGCTAGTCAACTTCTCCTGTAGCGAGGTGCCTGAGGTCCTCCGCTAGATCCTGTTCTGCCCAGCCAAGTTACAGAAGACAATGGTAAACAGTGGAAGACCTGCTTGTCCAATTGGCAGATGGTTTGAGGAAGGAAATACCATACACATGTTGGAAAATAGAGCTCCTTTTTCCTTGAATGCTCACTCTGCCAGGCACCGAGATTGGCTCTGGCAGAATAAAGGTGAATAAGACAGAGAGAGAGAGGTATACCCACTCTCATGGAACTTACTATTCCATAGGGGAACCAGACAAACACATTCAGTGTAATAAGCATCTCAAATGACCATGGCAGAATGGGTTTCCAAGATGAGAGGAGACACAGAAAAACAGAAAAGTCTGTCCCTGGTTCTAAAAAACCAACAGTGTCACCTCAGGAAAAGGGAGACCTGGGTCAGTAGAGGTTGGAGTGGAGAGGGCAGCAATGTGTGAGGGGCATGTGCCCTGCCAAGTAGTTTGGAATTTAATATGTAGCCTTTCAGCCATACAGAGCAGCAAAGGGGAGGATTTGATAGTGGGTAGGACGTGATGAAGATGCTACGGACAATTAGATGCAGGAATAGAAAGAGTTTTAGAATCATCCCGTTTTACAAGGTGACAAGCAGAAAGGCAAAAGTTGCCATGGGGATGGCTCTGAGGGAGGCAGCAAAGTGCCCACCGGCCTCACCCCAGGCCAAGCTGCAGCTGACCATGACTTAGGAGCCTTAGGAATAACTCTAGAGCAGCATGTGGGGTAGAGACAGTATGGGATGCAGTGCAGCTGACCTTGCTGAAAAATGTACCTACTCCTGGGCCAAGGACAAAAGAAATCCTGCAAGCATAGCGTATTAGTCCGTTCTAACACTGCTACAAAGAACTGCCTGAGAATGGGCAATTTATAAAGAAAAGAGGCTTAATTGACTCACAGTTCCTCACGGCTAGAGAGTCCTCAGGATACTTACAATCACCGCAGAGGGGTAAGCAAACATGTCCTTCTTTACATGGTGGCAGGAAGGAGACATGCTGAGCAAAGGGGGAAAGCCCTTATAAAACCATCAGATCTCATGAGAACTCAGTCACTATCAGGAGAACATCATGAGGGAAACCAGTTTCTCAGTGAGGACTTCCTAAAAGAGAAAGAGCTATTTCCAACTGCAGTTCTCTATGGCACACTTCTCACTTCTCAGAGCCTCAGTTTCCCTATCTGTAAAGTGGGTCGAGATGATTAATGTACCATGTGAAAAAATTGTGTGAACCTTAAAGTCCTGTTCAAATACAAGGGTTTAAAGGAAGATATAAGAAATAACCTCCATATTGCTGCTTCATGGACATGCCTTTTAGTGATGTTTTAGTGGCAAAAAACATTATGAGAAACCAGTTTTCTCAGACATTCTTCTATTCAATTATGAAATGATTAATTAAGCTGTAATGACTGACTTTTTTTCCACGAGACATCACAAGGCACACAATGATACTTCACAAATGTGTGCTTCTTTCCTTCAACTCATAGTAAGAAAAGGAAATTTCGATGAAGGTAGAGCCATGGGGAGGGGAGGAGTTTGGCTTGGCTGACCCAGAATCTTCTTCCAAGTGTCCTCAGCTAGGACCCTGAAAACCCTGCTCAGAAGCATCTCACCGTCTCAACTCCCCTCCACCCTCAGCCCTGGAAGCTCTGCCTCCTTCACTCTTGTGCCTAAAGAGGTAATGACATGGTCTTGACAGCTCCAGTCACTGACTGTAGGCTCTATGCCAGACAGAGGGCTCAGGGATTTCCATGCATTTGCTTAATTTTCCTGTGAACAGAGTCAGCTACTATCCCCTTTTGTACATTAGGAAACAGACTTAGAGGAGAGTTGTGGCTTTCTCAAACTCACACAAGTGACAACGGCCAGAGCCTGGTCTCAAGCCTAGATCCATCTGATCCCAAAGTCCTTGTAACCAGGACACCAACCTGCCTGGGTGCAGACTGTGAAGGGCCGGTGAGGCTACAAAGACAATGATGGCCTAGGGCTGGGTCCCCGGGCTGGCAGCAGGCAGAGGCGATTCTTCCATGTGGTGCTGCTCCGAGGTGGAAGTGCTCCCAGGAAGTGGTGCTTCATCCAGACAGCTCCATGAAACAGGAGGTGGTACCTGGATTCCTTGTCAAAGGGGAACCAGAGGCAAAAGCTGCCCCATCCAGCAGATAGCTGGATGCTGTGTGTCTGCACCGGGCCAGAAACACACCAACTATACCCACCACCATGGAGGCCAGCATAGCTCAGAGGAGCCTTGGGTTAGGCACCAAAGTCTAGAGGTAGGCAGAGCCTGTATTGACTCCATGCTGGGCAAGGGAGGAATGATGACAGAGAAGTCCGCATTTGCCATGGGCCCCTGTTTAAGTTGAAGAAATGGAGACTTTAAAACTTACTATATAAGTAATGTAAAAATTACACCCCGCGTCACCAACTGAGTCAGCAATTTCACCTGTAGACATTTATCCAAAAGGACAGAAAGCAGAGACTCAGATATTTGCTCACTCCTTTTTCCTTGAGTGCTCCTTTTTGGATTGGATTCAAAGATGATTAGGAAGTTGCTATGCTAATGTTCATAGCAGCGTTATTCACAGTAGCCCCAAAACGGAAGCAACTCAAGTGTTCGTTGATGGATGAATGGAGAAACATGATGTGGTCTATACATACAAGGGAGTATTATTCAGCCTTAGAAAGGAAGGAAATTCTGACACATGCTACATCATGGGCGAACCCTGAGGACATCATGCTAAGTAAAATAAGCTAGGCACAAGAAGGTAAATACTGTATGATTTCACTTATGTGAGACACCTAGAATAGCCAAATTCATAGAAACAGAAGATAGAATGGGGGTTGACGTGGACTAAAGGAAGGGAGGAGCAAGACGTTATTGTTTATTGGATTAGAGGTTCAGTTTGGGGAGATGAAAAAGTTTTAGAGATGGATGGTGATGACAGCTGCACATGTGAATGTACTTCACATCCCTGAAATGTACATTTTAAAATGGTTAAGCTGGTTAGTTTCATGTTATGTGTGTTTTTCCCACAATAAAAGAACCTGACGTTTTTTCCTACTTCTAATAAAAATTCTTCCTCGACTAAAAAAACAAAAACAAAAAAACGTGTTCTATGATTTTTTATTCGTTTTGGTCACCCAGGCTGGAGTGCCAATGGCGCGTCTCGGCTCACTGCAACCTCCGCCTCCCGGATTCAAGTGATTCTCCTGCCTCAGCCTCCGGAGTAGTTGGGATTACAGATACCTGCTACCACACCTGGCTAATTTTTGTATTTTTAGTAAAGATGGGGTTTCACCATCGTGGCCAGGCTGCTCTCGAACTCCTGACCTCCTGATCCACCCACCTCGGCCTCCCAAAGTGCTGGGATTACAGGTGTTAGCCACCACATTCAGCTGCTCCATGATTTTTTTAATCTTTATTTTTTAATCTTTATTCGTGTGTTCCTCATGTGTCAGGCAACTTAATGAGCACGTTCCATTTGTCATCTGTTTAGTCCTCTGCAACAGTCACAGTGGTCATTATTTCTCCCTTTTCCAGATGAGGAAACTGAGCCTCACAGATACTCCCCACAAGCCTTACAGCTAGGAAGTAGCTTGAATCCATGCCCTTAACCACTGTGCTCAGCCAGGAATGTGACTGGCTCAGAAACACACAACCAGAGACAGGTAAGCGGCACCAGGCTTGTCAGGCTCTCCTTGGCACAGAGGCGGAGTGAAGAAGTAGGAAAAAACCAAAGCCCTTGGCATGCTTGACCTCTGTGCAGAGTGGAGAGACAGCCTGGAGGCTGGCAAAGAGGACCAGTGGGGAGCTGTCCTTACAGAGGACATGCTTCATCTTAGAAAGTCCCTGGGACAGCTTCTCCGCCCTGCATTTAACTGCCTGCTGGGGGTTGCAAGGAATCGAAGCATAACCAATAAATGTTTTATTCTACCCTGAGCTGGTCCTCTTGGGCAAAACAAGCTCCTTTCTCCAGGAGAAAATGAAGGGGCAAGTGATTCTAAGACACATAGGGATTTGTCTCTTCATTTCACACAGAATAATTTTTGGCTCAGAGAGGCAAAGCAACTTGCCCAGGCCCACACAGCAGGTTGGAACTCACACACACTCACACTCACACCCACACACTCACACAGGCCTAAAAGAACCCAGGGTGGCTGGGTGTGGTGGCTCACACCTGTAATCCCAGCACTTTGGGAGGCCAAGGCGAGTGGATCACAAGGTAAGGAGTTCAAGACCAGCCTGACCAACATGGAGAAACACATCTCTACTAAAAATACAAAATCAGCTTGGCATGTTGGTGCATGCCTGTAATCCCAGCTACCTTGGAGGCTGAGGCAAGAGAATCGTTTGAACCTGGAAGGTGGAGGTTGCGGTGAGCTGAGATTGTGCCATTGCACTCCAGCCTGGGCAACAAGAACAAAAGTCAGTCTCAAAAAATACAACAATAACAAAAACAAAAAAAAAACAAACAAAAAAACCACAGGGTGTCTGGCTTCTGGCTGAGGAACCCAGCAGATACTCCACTGCAGAGCGTTCTGAGAGCCGGGACTGCCTCCCTCCCCACCTTGGAGGATGCCTTCTCTGTCTTCTTGTGGAGATATACGTGACAGGGCTGTGGGCACAGGAAATCTCCATGACATCAAATAGGCAGAAAACCTCTTTTCCTGCCCTGAAGGGCACTGGATCGCTGGGTCATTAACAACGTGTGTAGATGACCCTTCTCAGGAAGGCCCTCTGGATCTGATCTGAGCGCGCCTCGCTCTTCAGCCCCTTCTCTAGCCATCCCCTGCCCAACCCCCTCCTCCAACTCTTCCCAGCCCCTGTGCTCGCTCTCACTCAGGCCTTGTCTCTGCTGCTCCCCTCCTCTGGCTTTTCTACCCCACCCACCTTTGCTGACCTAACCCCAATTCATTCTTTGGGTCTCAGTTTAACCTTCTCCTGGAAGCCTCTACTGATCCTCAGCCTGTTCACCTCCAGCCCCCTCCACCACTCACACACACTCACACTCACACCCACATGCTCACACAGGCCTCACCTATTCTATTCATAGCTGCATCCCCAGTGCCTAAAACAGCACCTGGCACAGGGCAGACCCTAAAGACATTTTGATTGATTGAATAAATCCGTAAAAATATATTCAGATTCAGTTAGCAATCAGAGACTTGCCACTAAGCAGCTGGAAAGGCCTTGGTCTCCCCAGGACTCAGATTTCTCATGGGCAAAATGGGTATCATAAAGAACCTTTGCCAGGCGAAGTGGTTCATGCCTGTAATCCCAGCACTTTGGGAGGCCAAGGTAGTCAGATCACCTGAGGTCGGAAGTTCAAGACCAGCCTGATCAACATGGAGAAACTCCATCTCCACTAAAAAAAAATTACAAAATTAGCCGAGCATGGTGATGCATGCCTGTAATCCCAGCTACTCGGGAGGCTGAGGCAGGAGAATCGCTTGAACTCCAGAGGCAGAGGTTGTGGTGAGCCAAGATCCCACCATTGCACTCCAGCCTGGGCAACAAGAATGAGACTGTGTCTCAAAAAAAAAAAAAAAAACCTTCCTCACAAGGTGTTTGGAGTCCATGAGAGAATCTACATCGCATGACTACCACTGCACCTGGGTCATGGTGGGGGCTTTAGTGGGCCTTAGGCAGGTCCTATTACTGCCTGGACGCAGGTGCCCTGGCCTTACCCCTCAAACCTCTCATACTGAGGAAAATACCACGTGCAGAGTCTAGTATCTGCTTAGGAAATCTGTGAGTCTCCTGAACTAGAAGTTGGAGGCACATAAACATTTTTGTCTTCAAGGACTTTACAGCCAATGGGAGAGAAAGGCCCCAAATGGGCCACAGCGGAGAGTAGCCAGGACTCTGGTGGGGAGACCCGAGGGGGACTTCTCAGACAGGTGATGCTTGAGCTTTGCCAAACAGGAAAAGTAAGCGTTTCCCAGGCAGAGATTCGGGTGGAGGGAGAATCCTGCAGGACAGAGTGAGAAGCTGCCTTTTAATAAAAACATAAAGCCAAAACACACACACACCCCACAACACATTTCCCCACTAAGTCCACAGAAACAAGAGTCATTGGGTTTCAGGGTCAGGTAGAATTTGCTTCCTACCTGACTCTTCTCCTTAGACTGTGTGACAAGTGGCTGGCCCTTCAGAGCCTTGAGTGCTCATCTGCAGGTCAGGGGCAATAAGACCAACTTGCAAGGGCACTGGAGGATTTGGTGAGAGTCTAGATGTGCAAGTCCTAGCACAAATTAGGCACACAACCGAAGCTAACATCCTTCCTCTTTGGGCCTAAGGGAAAATTTATCCCAGTTATCTGAAGGATTTGGGTGTAACTAATGCTCTGTTCTGTGACCGTATTAACCAGACCTATTCCAGAAACAGGCTCTGGGAGTTTCCAGAGCACACCCTGCCCTCTCCAACAACCCTTATTAAAGACATCCTTCAAAATGGGTGAGGTGTCACCACCTGTGCAGACCTGGCATCTCCACAGGGGCAGCTGGGCCTTTGTAGCTGCACATCAAAGCTACCCATCCCTGGTCTCAGGGTTTATCACCACAGTGACACAGACCAGACCCAAGACTTTGTGCTCATGGAGATGTCCCTGCTGCAAACCTTCCATCTGCCTGGCTAGTCCACTGTCCAGGACACAGGGAGATGCCGGCCTTCGCAAAGATGCAAGGCACACAGGATGCAAGCTGTAAGGGCCCAAAGAGTTGCAAGGTGGCTGGATAAATGTGACATCCCCTCCCTCCCAGCACCCTTCAACACCACTCTTGTTTCCCAGGATGTTACATTTTGCTAATAATAATCACAGCTTCCGTTTGCTGACCCTTACGCTGTTCTGGGCACCTTGCCAAAGGCTTTCCTTGGAATATGCCTCTTTCCTACATTATGAGGTATATACACTTCTCAGTCCCATTTTGCAGATAAAGAAACTGAGGCACACAGAAGTTACATCACTTGCCAAGTCATCCAGCTGGAGACTGGGGGCCTGGTATTTCCCACAGCCAAAGCTCAGCTCTCACCCAGGCCCTCCTCTACCCAGAGGCATTTGCTAGCTCCCTGCTGACATTAGGACAAAGTCCAGATCCCTCAGCCTGGCACCCTAGGTCCTTCATGAGCTCTCCACACCTAATCCTCTAGCTCCATTCTTGCCACTCAGTCCACCTAAGAGTATCACTTGTCCCTTTTTTTTTTTTTTCTTGAGACAAGGTCTCACTCCATCACCCAGGCTGGAGTGCAATGGTACAATCTCGGCTCACTGAAATCTCTGCCTCTCAAGTGGCTGGAATTACAGGTGCATGCCATCACACCTGGCTTATTTTTGTAATTTTTGGTAGAGACAGGGTTTCACCATGTTGGCCAGGCTGGTCTTGAACTACTGACTTCAAGTGATCCACCCACCTTGGCCTCCCAAAGCGCTGGGATTACAGGCCTGAGCCGTCGCACCCAGCCTCACTTCTCTTGCGTAACCCTACACAGCTGCACACATTGACCCTGCAGCTGGGAGCAACCTTCCTGCCTTTCTCATTTGGCAAACTCCAGCCAGTCATTAGCAGCTAGCTCAAACATCAGACAGACCAGCTCAAGCTCTCCTACTTTGGCACCTCTGTGTATCTGTGCACATGCGCACGCACACCTGTGTCCACCCATTTGTATTGCAGTGCATTTGTTTCTATATCTGTGTTGTTCTCTAAGCTCTGAGCTTCCTGAGACCTGGTGCCCAGTTTCATCCACACTTGGTCTCCCCAGCACCAAGCACAAGGTCCAGCACAGAGCAGGTCATGAGAAATGTTTGGGAATGAATGAATGACCCAGGGGAATGAACAAGGGCTACAGATGTAATAACAGGCGGCTCAAAACGCTGCCCCTGGGAAAGAAGAGGGCAAGGGGCTGTGGGAGAGCTCAGCATGCCGGAGGGGCACTCCAGCTCCCTTTGATTGGCTGAACAAAGACTGGGGCCCCAAGATTCTTTTCCCAAGAAATATTTTTGGGCCGGGCGCGGTGGCTCAAGCCTGTAATCCCAGCACTTTGGGAGGCCGAGGCGGGTGGATCACGAGGTCAAGAGATCGAGACCATCCTGGTCAACATGGTGAAACCCCGTCTCTACTAAAAATACAAAAAATTAGCTGGGCATGGTGGTGCGTGCCTGTAATCCCAGCTACTCAGGAGGCTGAGGCAGGAGAATTGCCTGAACCCAGGAGGCGGAGGTTGCGGTGAGCCGAGATCGCGCCATTGCACTCCAGCCTGGGCAACAAGAGCGAGACTCCGTCTCAAAAAAAAAAAAAAAAAAAAAAGAAATATTTTTAATGGGCTTCAGGATGACTCATTCCTTGACAGCCTCACCACACCTGTGACTTCCAAAGGGGCCTCATGCCCCTGCCATAACTCAGAAATCCTCCCGGGGCCCCACTGACTCATTCATTCTATAAGTCAAGATAGGACAGATTCTGCTGCAGTAACAACCACCCCAGAATTCAGTGGCTCCTCCTGTATGCCCATTGAAGACTGCCAGGGAACCTCTTCCCTATATTAGCCTCCAAAGGGAACATGGTAAATTGCTCACTAGCCCTCAAAACATGTTCAGTGGTGACCCATGTCACCTTTGCTCATATGTCACAGGCCAAGGCAAGTCACGTGACTATACCTAACTTTACAAGTGGCAGAGAAGTACAAGCTTAACAGGCACCTGGAAAACAGACAGATAAACATGTTGAGCAAATAGCATGGAATACCACCACACCTCTCAATATTTACTGTGCAGCTACTATGTGCCTTGCAGAGTAGGAGTCCCAGAGCAGAAGGTGGGACATGTTCTGCTCACATGTCACCTCTGAGAAGCCTACTGTGACTCCAGACAGGATCAGTTACTCCTTCTCCACACTGTCTCATGTCACCAAAACTCTTCAGCTCTTAGCAAATTCCCATCTTTCCTTCTTCCTTCTCTTCCTCCCTCCCTTGCTTCTTTCATTTAACAAATATTTACTAAGCACCTTGATGTGCCAGCACAGTGCTTGGTGTTTTGAGATCCAGCACAAATATCATGTAGTTTTGAAGGCCTTCTCTGGTCCTCTCGCTTAGAAACAAAGGCTTCCTGGTCTGATTCCCAGCATCTTGAACGTCCCTCTGCTTGTCATTCTGGGTTTCAAGTGTGTGTGTCCACACTAACTTTGAGCCTTTTGAGGGCTGGGGACTGTGTCTCATTCATCTCTATGTCCTCAGTCCCTGCACTTGTGCTCAGAAAAGGATTGTTCACTGATGGGCTGACTGATTGACTGAGTGACCAGGTGAGCAAATCTGGATATCCCACAGTAACTGGCACACAGGGTAGCCGACGGTCGGTCTACTGCTGTACTTCAAAGTCCAAATTCGTGGCCAGGCACAGTGGCTCACGCCTGTAATCCCAGCACTTTGGGAGGCCCAGGCAGGTGGATTGCCTGAGGTCAGGAGTTCGAGACCAGCCTGGGCAACACAGTGAAACCCCACCTCTACCAAAAATACAAAAATTAGCCAGGTGTGGTGGTGTGCGCCTGTAATTCCAGCTACTTGGGAGGCTGAGGCACGAGAATTGCTTGCACCTGGGAGGCAGAAGTTGCAGTGAGCCAAGATTGCCCCACTGCACTCCAGCCTGGATGACAGAGTGAGACTCTGTCTCCAAAAGAAAAAAAAAAAAAAGTCCAAACTCTTTCCCACAGTCTACGTGGCCCTGCCTGATCTGGCCCTACCCGCCGTGTTCCAGTTCTGGTCATCGTTCAGTTCATCAAAGGCACCAACTTCATTCTTGCGTCAGGGCCTTTGCACCTGTCGTACCCTCCTCCTGGAACGTTCTGTCCCAGTTCATCCCTGGGCTGGCCCCTCCCCTCATTCTAGCCCCAGCTCAAATGCTACCTCCTTGGGGAGGCCTTCCAGTCAAAAGGAACTCTGCACTGCTGTCTTTACTGCACTGCCTGTTTTATGCTAGTCAAATTCCCATCTGACGTGACTTTACTCATGTATTTTGCTCATGTGCCAATAGTGTACCTCTTCTTAAATGTAAAGTTCATGAGAGCTTTATACACAGACCCCACCTGGCCTGCTCACAGTGCTATAGCTGGAACCCTGGCACATAGCAGATGCTCAGTGCACAGTTGTTGAATGAATGAGTGAAAGGTAAGATGTGACTATTACCTATGACAATCGTAGCCTACATGAGGGGAGATTCAGCTGTTTCCTGTCCATTGACCAAGCCATAGGCCTCAGGCTTCTTGCCCTTCTTGTGACTTCCCTAAAGGTTGGGGGTGAATGTCTACAGAGCAGGCTGTGAGACACCTGTACCTCCAGGACACTCCTGTTCTCAATGCACACATGCACATGGAAACCCATAGAAACCCATGGAGCCATCCTTAGGTCGGAAGACAGCGCTCGCTATGGGAGCAGACAGGGCCTGCAGAGCCATCTCTTTGCTCACCTGACTGCTGGCTTCAGGCACATAAGCCCTGTTCAATGCCTGAGCTTCCAGCCTCCTGCAGCTGTGGCGTAATCACCAGTTTTAAAAGCTGGCCTGAGTGTTGCTTCTGTTCTGCCTTTGAGGAGAGGGTATGGGGCGGCCATCCGAAGGCTGGCAGGGCAGACACAGACTTCAAAGGCTTCATCTTTGACTGCTAGTCGCCAGGCAGCTGGGAGGCCAAGGGGCTGGAGGTAGGGTGGGGCCCAGCTGGGAACAGGCAGCACCTGCTGGGGTTGGGGAGGAGCTCTCTCCCCTGCTGGGGCAAAGCAGTTCCTCTCTCCTTTTTCTCTTCCCTCCTCCAGCAGGTGAGAGCTCCTCAAGGGCAGGGTGGAAGATCTCCCACTGGGCCTCCAGGATCTTGATGAGACCATATGGAATATGACTCTGCACTCTCATGTGTCCTAAAAGTGTCTTCCTTGCCTTCTCATTCCTTCACATTGCTTTGTTCTTTTTTTTTTTTTTTTTTTTTTTTTTTGGATGGAGTCTCAGTCTGTCTCCCAGGCTGGAGTGTAGTGGCGCAATCTCGGCTCACACAACCTCTGCCTCCCAGATTCAATCGGTTCTCCTGCCTCAGCCTCCTGAGTAGCTGGGATTACAGGCGCATGCCACCATGCCCAGATAGCTTTTGTATTTTTAGTAGAGATGGGGTTTCACCATGTTGGTCAGGCTGGTCTCAAACTCCCGACCTCGTGATCCGCCAGCCTCGGACTCCCAAAGTGCTGGGATTATAGGCGTGAGCCACCGCGCCTGGCCTGCTTCGCTCTTTTCAGAAGGCAACTTTGCAGGCTGGAAACAAAACTTCCAATATGCACACTTTTTGGCCCAGTGTTTCTCCTTAAAGGGCCATGCCGTGCAGACACGAACATGAGCACACACGCATCCATTCAGTAACTTGTTCTTTCAGTTGTTCATGCAAAATAATCTCTTGGGATCTACTGAGTACCAGGCACTGAACCAGGTCCTGATATATTTCCCTGAACACACAGATGTGATCCCTTGGGTTCCCTTAGAAATCACAGAACCTCATAGAGGAGAGCCATTGAACGGGCATTCACGGAAATCCTTAGTGAAATTATGCAAAGTACTTCAAGTGAGGAGCACATGGTATGGTGGAACAAGGGTCACAAACTCTTCTGGCAATGTTTTTGGCAAGTGAAAAAAAAAGGCAGCAGCCCAAATATCCGTCCCCAGGAGAGTAGCAAGGAAAATTGTGGTGCACCCATACTTTGCTTTACCATTTACTTATTTAAAAGAAGGCAGGCCAACACAGTGGCTCACACTTATAATCTCAGCACTTTGGGAGGCTGAGGCGGGCAGGTAGCTGGAGCTCAGGAGTTCAAGACCAGCCTGGGCAACAAGGCAAAACTCCATCTCTACAAAAAAATACAAAAATTAGCCAGGTGTGATGGCATGTGCCTGTGGTCCCAGCTACTTGGGAGGCTGAGGTCGGAGGATGACTTGAGCCTGGGAGGCAGAGGTTGCAGTGAGCCAAGATTGCACCACTGCACTCCAGCCTGGGTGACAGAGGGAGATCCTGTCTCAAAAGAAGAAGAAGAAAAAGAAGGCGGATTATATGAATCAACAGTGAAAGATATCCTCAGTATAGTGTTAAATTTGTATTTGTATTTATTTTTGAGACAGGGTCTCGCTGTGTCCCCCAGGCTGGAGTGTAGTGGTACAATCACAGCTCATGGCAGCCTTGACTCTCCAGGCTCAAGCAATCCCCCTGCCTGAGCCTCCAGAGTAGCCAGAACTACAGGCATGCACCACCAAGCTCTCCTCATTTTTCGTAGAGGCAGGGTTTCACCATGTTGGCCAGGCTGGTCTCAAACTCCTGGGTTCAAGTGATCCAACTGCCTTGGCCTCCCAAAGTGCTGGGATTATAGGTGTGAGCCACTGCACCTGGCTAGTGTTAAATTTTTAGAAAGGTGTATAGCATATTTGATTTCTGTAATTCTAAAAATTATTATGATTTGTATGTGTGTTATTAATATTTGCATGAGAGAAGACTGGAAGAATATGTCCCATATTGTCAACAGCTGCTATTTTGGGGGAGGGGAATACCTGTGACTC
Organism: Sapajus apella; assembly: GCF_009761245.1. Taxonomy (NCBI): domain Eukaryota; kingdom Metazoa; phylum Chordata; class Mammalia; order Primates; family Cebidae; genus Sapajus; species Sapajus apella. Next base: position 9,243,136 of record NW_022437016.1, on the reverse strand, counting down.
TCATTTTGAAAACATTTCAATAATGTTTGAATTGTTAAAAATAGACATGCATTACCTTAGTGAAAAGAAAAAAAGATTTGGGGTAAAAAACTGATGCTGATTATTTTTGAGACTATTCAGCCATCTGGAATCAAGGCTGTTCCAAGAGCCAAATCTTCCTTCTTGAAGACAAAGTTTCTTCCATCAGGGGCTAGACTCTCAAATGGGAAAGAATCACAGTAATTAGGGAACGGAGGCATTCTTAGAGGTCAGCATGGAGCAGTGAACAGAGTGTGAACTTCAACGCTGGGAAGAGGGGGGCCCAGACCTAGCTCTGCCATTCTCTAGCTGGTGATCTGGGTAGGTCTATAGGCCTCAGTTTCCTCACCTGTAAGAGAAACACAATGATCTGTTTCTGATAGGAGTGTTTGCTGATTAAATGAAATGCGACATTAGAATTCTCTTGGAAAGCTACTACTCGGTGGTTCTAAACAGAGGGAATGCTTTTGCCAGACCTGGAAGCATCATATGGAATTGTTGGAAGAGGAGAAAAATTTTGCTCTTGGCTCTTCCTGCAGAGAAATGAAGTTTGCTTACATCGTCTACCTAAGAAAATTCAGTAACATGTCTGCTTGTCAATAAGAAGCAGTAATTTCAGTGTGCTTCCCTCGGCATCCCCCTCTGGCACAGAGAAGGTATCAGAGTTTGGCAACTGAATAAATGAACGGCCTACTCCTACCTAGAAGTGGCTTATGGCTGTCACCAGGTGTGAAGCTCAGCTGAACAATTCACTGAACAAAATCCACATCTCCCTTCCCAAATCATCTTGGTATAATTGACTGTGAAATCCACCAGGCATACTTTCCCCATCTAATGCTTTGTGGTAAGGGAAATGGCAGTGAGGCTGCTTAAGCTACGGACCAGTTAAAACCAACTAAGATAATGTTCAGGGCTCCGGCTTGAAGAAAAGGGTGGGACGTGAACGCTGAAAGCCCTGGCCTTGAGACACAAAACGGGGAAAATTAAGTGGGCCTGGCTGATCTCGGTCCGCAGACACTTTCCATGACTTTCCAAGACACACTGGGGGTTTGGGTCAAGCCATGCTGGGACCTCAGGGCCAGGATAGTGGGAAGGCAAGAGGGCTGGGGACATCTAAGGAGGTATCCTGAGGACCAGTGCCCAGTGCTCAGAGCTGTGTGCTGAAGCCTGATTCAAGCAGTTATCAATTTTTGGGAGAGGGAGGCGCAGCATTCATTGAAGCTGGCCGGCTATGGAAGCAGGAGATGATGTGGCCAGTTTATCCATAGCAGAGCCCCAGCTAATTTGTAAAGCTCAGGATCAACACATAGTGAGTCTTCAACTGATAGTTGCTAGCGTCTCAAGACAAGGTCTCCTTGTGTTGCCCAGGCTGGGTGCTGTCTCCACCACAGCCCACTGCAGCCTTGACCTCCCAGGCTCAAGTGATCCTCCCACCTCAGCCTCCCGAGTAGCTGGGACTACAGGCGTGCGCCACCATGCCTGGATAATTTTTTATACAGGCCGGGTTTTGCCATGTTGCTCAGGCTCATCTTGAACTCCTGAGCTCAAGCGATCCTCCCACCTCGGCCTCCCAAAGTGGTGGGATTACATGAACCACCACACCTGGCATTTGCTAGCATTTTGTATCATTAAAATTGTTGTATTATATAGAGGCTGGGGGCTTCTTGGGCCTAAGCTGGTTCTCAGGGCACTATTTTAGGGATTCTGGCTTCCATGGTGAACTCCAAATCAGAGAAAAGACAATTCTCATGAGAAACTCAAGTAAGAATCTGTGATTGTGTGTTTACTATGTATCAGGCACTGTTGTAAGCCCTTTATGTGAATTAACTCACAATTCCCCACAATACATGCTGGTGTTAATTGCCATTTTGGAAGTGAAGAAACGGAGTCCCACGGAGGGTAACTTGCCCAAGGTCACACAACTTGTAAGGACTCCAGCCAGGGCCATCAGAGAATATGAGGATGGCAGTCACAGCCCCATCCACTGAGTGCCCACAGGGGACTGGCTTTGTGCAACAGGCCAAAGCCTTCTCCAGTGAACCCCCCAAGTCTTCAAGGTAAACAATCGAATCTCATTTCACAGGGAAGGAAAGTGGCCCAGAGGTGCAGTGGTTTGCCTAAGCACACGCAGGAGAAGTTGACGGTGTAGGACAGCAGCCGGGTCCTGCTTTTCGTCTGCATCCTCCCAAGTTCAGTCTCAGCCAGCAGATCGCAAGCTGAGCACAGCAGGGACCTGGGGTGCTAGAGCTTCCCCCAGACACGCGGGTACCAGATGGGAGACTGCAGGACTATCCCTGGGCCCCACCTGCTGAAGGGGTGGGGCTGCTGCTCAATTCCTGCCCCGCCCACCCTGGTCAGGGCCGGCCCAGAAACCTAGCAGGTGGAGGCTGCAGTTAGCGGCCAGGAAAGCCCAGCTTGAAGCTGCCCCTTCGGGGTTGCCTTGATGGTCTTCATGGAAAAGGGAACGTAGGTACCCAGTCATCAGCTGGTCCCAGGCACATCAAGCCTGAGTGCAGGTAGAGGCTGATGGGAGGGGCTCCCATGATCCCCACTGGAGAGGGCAGGGACGTTAGAGAGAGACTGGGACTCCTTTAGGGTCCCCTGCCACTCACCGCTCCCCTTCCCATTCCTTTCTACTCTGAAGTCATGGGATCTTCTAAACACAAATCGGACTCTATCACTCTCTGATAAATGGCCTTCGGGGATAAAGTTCTGGCTACTCACCCGACATTCAAGGTCCCGAGTGTCACCTGGCCCTCGGCCTCCTCTCTAGCCTTATTTCCTATCACATCCTCCACCCCTCCTCCAAACACACACACCCACACCCACACCCACACCACACTCGCATATTCACACACACACACACTCACACACATTCACATTCACCCACTCACATTGGGGGGTCACAAACTCACATGCACTCACATTCACTCGCACTATTCTCTCACACACACTAACACACACATTCACAGTCACACTCACATTCACACTTGCACTCACATTCACTCACACACTGACATGTACTTAGTCACACCCACACTCACCTGCACTCACACATTCTCACACTCACACACAGGCAGTTGTACTTGCACTCACACACACACACTCTCTCACATTCACACACACTGCCACAGCCACTTGAACATGGTTTCCTGGCTACACCAGGCTCTTTTAAGCGTCTATGTCTTTCCACCTGCTGCTCCCTTTCCCTAGAATGTTCTGGCCCCCTGCTTTGCCCAGCCAGCTCCTACCTGACCTTCATGTTTACTTCGCAGCTCAGCTGACACCACCTCCTGGCCAAGCCTCGCCTGGCCCGATGCTGGACTAGGTGCCCTACTGGATGCTCCAGCTTCACCTCTCCCTCCATCGCTGCTCCATCAGGCCGGATCAGAACCAGGTTGCTGTGCATCTCCCTCACTGGAGTAGGAGCTTCTCCACTCAGGCTGACCAAGCCTGCCTCACCTGTGCCTCCCCCGAGCCCAGCCCAGCCCTGCTGAGGACAAACAACGGAACCGCAGAGCCTCTCCCTTACTCTTCTCCTCCCATCTCTTGTTTCAGGACCGTGCGGCTGGCAGCAAGAGGGTTAAAGCATGGAGATGCTCCAACATGTTAGCAGCGTGAGGACCAGGTGGAAACAAATGGTTACCAGGCTGCCACACCACATCCGCCAGGCTCCTGCTTGTTCCTGGCATCACATATGGTCTGCATGCCCCCCCTGCCTACCTGGGAGAGGGGCTGAGCTGAGAGGGCTCTGGGGGCTTCAGGGCTCGAAGGGTGTGTGTGAGGGTGTGAGTGCATGTCCACGTGCATGTGTGTGCGTGCATATGGTGGGGCCGAGAGGGAGGAGAATAGAGGGAAAGGAAGAGAGATGAATGAGGGATGAAAGAAGGAAGGTGAAAGAGAGGGATAGAGAATGAGAGGAGTCACGAGAAGAAGGTGAGATGGAGATGGAGAAAGAAGGGAGAGGAGTAGAAGGGAGGGGAGAGGAGGGGAAGAGGAGGCACCATGCATCCAGAGGAGGAACAGAAATGAGGCTGTGACTACGCAGCGCAGCTAGAAGCTGAAAAGCCATAGACTGAGAATTCAGCCAGACAGTGGAACTTGCAGGTAACACAGAACCCACAGGAAGAAGAGCAGGAGAAGGAGACGAGACAGGAAACCGGGGTATAAGGCTTGATCAGTGAAGGCCTCTCAGGGCACCCTGATACCCTGATCACATGCTGGCATGATCATTGCCAGAACCATCCTTAGACCCAGCTCCTCAGTGGAGCCCCATGGCATATCCTCAGCCCCCTCCCATGGCTAGGACTGGTTAGACTGCCTGTACCATCTAGGTAGGGCACCCTGAACTCGGGCTTGATCTACATGGACTTTATCACCTTAACCAAATGCCCTGAGGAGCTTCAACAACTGCATCTATGCAGGCCCTGCACACCCTAGGAGGAGCCCTGACAACACCCTTGGATAAGCCAGGTTGGAGTGGGGATGGGGTGTGTCTTTGAGGAAAACCAGCCTCAGGCTCTCCCTCGAGAGGATCCCAGCCCTGAATGGCTGCACATGCTCACTTTGCCTACAAAGCCAAGTTCTGAGAGGAAGATGAACCTTCCCCGTCACCAGCTGCACAGCATAAGGAAGAAAGGCGATGGGCATTGCAGTGCTTTGTATATGAGAAACAGGGGGGCTGGGCTCAGGGGGTGTCAGCAAATTCACAGGGGAAGATGATTTACTCAGATCTAGAAGATGAAACAGTGAAACACTGGGCCGGACGTGGTGGCTCACATCTGTAATCCCAGCACATTGGGAGGCCAAGGCTAGCGGGTCATCTGAGGTCAGGAGTTCAAGACCAGCCCGGCCAACATGGTAAAACCCTGTCTCTACTAAAAATACAAAAATCAGCTGGGTGTGGTGGCATGTGCCTGTAATCTCAGCTACTTAGGAGGCTGAGGCAGGAGAATCGCTTGAACCTGGGAGGCAGAGGCCGCAGTGAGTTGAGATCGCACCATTGCACTCCAGCCTGGGCAACAAGAGTGAAATTCCATCTCAAAAAAAAAAAAAAGAAAAGTGGGCACATATGCACCAAAAGGTATGGACAAGAATGTTGAAAGACTCATAGAGACAGAAGGCAGAGTAGTGGTTACCAGGGGCTGAGGCAGATGAGAATGTGGAGTTATTAATATTACTTAATGGGTACAGAGTTTCAGTTTGGAATAATGACAATTTCTGGACATGCGTAGTGGTGAGAGTAGCACAGTGGGAATGTGCTTCATGCAGCTGAACAGTACACTTTAAAATGGCTGAAATGAAAATTTTATCTTACATATGTTTTGCCACAATGAAAGAAAAAGCATGTTCGTGGCAACTTTTTTCATATTTGCACAAATGGAAGTGATCCAAATATTCATTAAGAGTAGAAAGGATAAAAAAATTATAATAAATTTATATAATGCACTGTCATATAGCAATGAGAATAAATCATTGCCACAAGCAACAACATAAATAAATTTTACAACTACAGTGTTGGTGGAAGATGCCAGATGTAATGCTATTTGATTCCATTTATATCAAGTTGCAAAACAAGCAGAATGAATCCATGGTGTTACAGGTCAGAAAAATGGTGGCCTTGGAGGAGGAGGCAAAGAGCAGCACGGGGTGCTTTGGCATGCTGGTAATCTTTTTTTTTTTTTTTTTGAGACAGAGTCTCACTCTGTCACCCAGGCTACAATGCAGTGGCACAATCTCGGCTCACTGCAGTCTCTGCCTGCCAACCTCCTCCCTCAGCCTCCTGAGTATCTGGGATTACAGGTGAGCACCATCACGCCTGGTTAATTTTGTATTTTTAGTAGAGGTGGGGTTTCACCATGTTAGCCATGCTGGTCTCGAACTCATGACCTCAGGTAATCTGCCAGCCTCACCCTCTCAAAGTGCTGGCATTACAGGTGTGAGCCACCGCGCCAGGCTGCATGCTGGTAATCTTGATATGAGTGATGGTTACCTGAGAATGGTCACACGGAGAAAATTCACCAGGCTTATGATTGGTGGTCTGTGCATTTTTCTGTAGGTATGTGACACTTCAATGAAAAGTTTAGTTAGTAAAGAAAAAAAAAACAGATTGAAAAATGAGCAAAGGACTTGAACAGACTATCCTCCAAAGAGGATAGACAAATGGCCAACAAGAACATGGGAAGATGCTCAATGTCACTAATTATTAGGGAAATACAAATCAAAACCACAGTGAAATACCACCTCACACCCACGAGGCTCGGTACCTTCAGAAAGACAGAAAATAACAAGTGCTGGTGAGGCTGTGGAGAAACTGGAACCCTTGTACCCTGCTCATAAGAATGTAAAATGGTGCAGCTGCTATGGAAAATAGTATGGCAGTTTCTCAAAAACTTAATTATAGACTTACCATATGCTCCAGCAATTCCACTTTTGGGTACACTGTATATCCAAAAGAAAAAGCAGGGTCTTGAAAAGATATTTGGGCTGAGTATGGTGGCTCATGCCTATAATTCCAGCACTCTGGGAGGTCAGGGCAGGTGGATCAATTTAGGCCAGGAGTTCAAGACCAGCCTGGCCAACATGGTGAAACCCCATCTCTTCTAAAAATACCAAAATTAGTCCGGCATGGTGGCGTACATCTATAGTCCCAGCTACTCAGCATGCTGAGGTACAAGAATTGCTTGAACCTGGGAGGAGGAGGTTACAATGAGCTGAGATCACACCACTGCACTCCGGCCTGGGTAACAGAGAGAGACTGTCTCAAAAAGAAAGAGAGAGAGAGAGAGAAGGAAGGGAAGAAGGGCGGGAGGGAGAGAGGGAGGGAGGAGAGAGAGAGAAAGAGACAGAGAGAGAGAGAGAGAGAGAAAGGAAGAAAGAAGGGAACAGAGAGAGAGAAAGAAAGAAAAACAGAGAAAGGGCTGGGTGCAGTGGCTCACGTCTGTAATCCCAGCACTTTGGGAAGCCAAGGCTGGTGGATCACCTGAAGTCAGGAGTTTGAGATCAGCCTGGCTAAAATGGTAAACGCCTATCTCTACTGAAAATACAAAAGTTAACTGGGCATGGTGGCGCACATCTGTAATCCCAGCTACTCAAGAGGCTGAGGCAGAAAAATGGCTTGAACTTGGGAGGCGGAGGTTGCAGTGAGCTGAGATCATGCCACTGCATGCCAGCCTGGGCAACTGAGCAAAACTCCATCTCAAAAAAAAAAAAGAAAAGAAAAGAAAGAAAGAGCTACTTGTACACCCATGTTTATAACAGCGTTATTCACAATAGCCGAAAGGTAGAAATAAATCAAGTGTCCATAGAGTGACTAATAGATAAACAAAATGTGGTCTAAACACACAATGGAATGTTATTCAGCCCTAAAAAGAAAGGAAATTCTGACACGAGCCTCAACATCAATGAACCTTGAGGGCATTATCCTAAATGAAATAAGCCAGGCACAAAAAGACAAATACTGTATTCAAATATGTGAGGTACCTGGAGTAGTCAAATTCATAGACAGCAGAATGGTGGTTGCCGGGAGCTGGAAGGAGGGCAATGGGGATTCACTGTTTAATGGGGACAGGGTTTTAGTTTTGCAAGATGAAAAGAATTCTAGAGAGTTCTGGTTACACAACAATGTGCCTGTACTTAATGCCATTGAACTGTATGCTTAAAAATGGTTAAACTAGCAAATTTTATGTTATGTCTATTTTATCACAATTTTTTTTTTTTTGGATGGAGTCTTGCTCTGTCACCCAGGCTGGAGTGCAGTGGTGTGATCTTCGCCACTGCAACCTCCACATACCAGGTTCAAGCGATTCTCCTACCTCAGCCTCCTGGGTAGTTGGGATTACAAGCATTCGTCACCACACCCAGCTAATTTTTGTATTTTTGGTAGAGATGGTTTTCACCATATTGGCCAGTCTGGTCTCAAACTCTGACCTCAAGTGATCCGCCCACCTCGACCTCCCAAAGTGCTGGGATTACAGGCATAAGCCACCACGCCTGGACTTACCACAATTTTTTTTTTAATGGGGGTCTCAACTTTCTTGAACCTTTCCAGTTCCATATAAACTTTAGAATCACTTTACCAAGTTCAACAACTTAAACTTTTTTTTTTTTTTTTTTGAGACGGAGTTTTGCTGTTGTTACCCAGGCTGGAGTGCAATGGCGCAATCTCGGCTCACCGCAACCTCCGCCTCCTGGGTTCAGGCAATTCTCCTGCCTCAGCCTCCTGAGTAGCTGGGATTACATGCACACACCACCATGCCCAGCTAATTTTTGTATTTTTAGTAGAGACGGGGTTTCACCATGTTGACCAGGATGGTCTCGATCTCTTGACCTCGTGATCCACCCGCCTCAGCCTCCCAAAGTGCTGGGATTACAGGTGTGAGCCACCGCGTCTGGCCTAAACTTTTTTTTTATCATGATTACATTGAGTCAATAGATGATTAATTTGGGGAAAATGGATATAATTTTGAATCTTCTAATTCATACACTTGTTATATTTCTCCAAAAAAGAAAAAAGCTAACCTCATTGCCAGGGGCTCATAGTGGCCCTTCTGCCCACTGAGAGTCGATTCTGTTTGTGCCTGCCTGACAGCTTTGCTACATCAGCTCAGTTAGTCCTCCCAACTGGCCCAAGGTAGGAATTTGGGCCTCACGGAGCCCTGCATATTCTTCAGGCTCTATTGCCTCCTTCTCCCCTGCTCCTGCCATGTGCACAGCTGGGACTAGCCTGCTGGAGGAGACGCCCATGGAGGACTGCTGAGTTGTCCAGCCAAGGCCATCCTAGACCAGCCAGCACCAACCCATCCACGAACTGACCACGGATGCCTGAGTGAGCCCAGCAAAGATCAGCCAAGCCTGGCCTGGGTCAGCAGAACTGCCTAGCTAACCTGGAGATTCAGGAATTAAAGAACTTGTTATTTTAAGCCACTATATCTTGGGATGGTATTCTTTTTTTTTTTTTTTTTTTTTTTGTGAGAATTAATGATTTATTGTCACCCAGATGGCAATTGGATTTATAGTCTTTATACTTTACATTTTTTGTAAATTAAAAAAAAGACAAGTTTTAAATAGCCACTGCTGGTTATGTTTTCAGAAAACATGACTAGACTAATTCATTAATGGTGGCTTCAAGCTTTTCCTTATTGGCTCCAGAAAATTCACCCACCTTTTGTCCCTTCTTAAAAAACTGGAATGTTGGCATGCATTTGACTTCACACTCTGAAGCAACATCCTGACAGTCATCCACATCTACTTCAAGGAATACCACATTGGAATATTTTTCAGAGAGGGAATGAAAAAAAGGCTTGATCATTTTGCAAGGTCCACACCACGTGGCTGAAAAGTCAACTACTACAAGTTTATCAACTGCGGCATCCAAGGCTTCCTGAAAAGCATCCTTGCTGTCGATCTGCTTGACCATCTTGGCTGCTAGGGTCTGACGAGCAGCTGTTAAGACCGATGGAAACGGATCCAAAGCACCGAACCGAGTTAGGAGAGAGCGCGTCGCTTGCTCTCCTTTATACCACGCCCCGCGTGCGTGTGGCGGGGGCGCGCGCGCCCGCCCGGACCTCCGCGCCCGCTGCTGCCTGGGATGGTATTCTATAGCAAGAACTAATGGCTGTATCTAGAAACGCTCTGTGATCCCCTGGAGGACTGGCTCACCTCCCTTCAGTTTCCAAGCATTATGTAGCCAGTTCTTTTTTTTTTGAGACGGAGTCTCGCTCTGTCACCCAAGCTGGAGTACAGGTGCCCAATCTTGGCTCACTGCAACCTCCCTCTTTAGGGTTCAAGCGATTCTTCTGCCTTAGCCTCCCAAGTAGCTGGGACTACAAGCACGCACCACCACCCCCAACCAATTTTTATATATTTAGTAAAGACGGGGTTTCACCATATTGGCCAGGCTGGTCTCGAACTTCTGACCTCGTGATCTGCCTGCCTCAGCCTCCCAAAGTGCTGAGGTTACAGGCGTGAGCCACCGCACCAGCCTGTAGACAGTTCTTTTGCTTACTTTAGCCTCATGTTACTGTGGCCTGGAGATGTCTCCTATCTCTCCTCCTAGACCGTGGACCCCTTGAGGACAGGGAATCTGGCTTGACTTCTTTGCCTGCCTCTAGGGTGCTTAGCAGGCAGTTGTGCAATTAATGTTGGTGCATGGACATGTATTGGTATCAGTCTACTCATTGACATGTGATGCACAGCCATGACAGTCGTATTAAGCACACAACAACTCACCATCCTGTGCAAGTGAACTTCGTTTATTCATTCACAGGTAGAGATGGTTCAGCTTGGGCCCCCACAGCTGAGAACTCACCACCAAGCTGGGGAGACAAACTCCTAGTGAATGAATCACAGCCAAAGGAAATAAGTGCCAAGATGCACGAAGCGAGTGAGGGTCTGCAGTATAGGGTCATGGCAACAGGTGTGGACTTCGGCATCAGAAAAGCTGTGAGTTCAAGTCCCACGTCTCCCAATTATTGGGCAAGTTATTGCTTTGTACCTCATGATAGCATAAGAGTGAGATCAGAGGCTGGGTGCGGTGGCTCACGCGTATAATCCCAGCACTTTGGGAGGCCAAGATGGGCTTATCTCTTTGGCCCAGGAGTTAAAGACCAGCCTGGGCAACATGGTGAAACCCCATCTCTACAGAAAATAAAAAAGTGAGTCAGGTGTGGTGGGGTGCATCTGTAGTCCCAGCTACTCCGGGAGGGCTGAGGCAGGAGCATTGCTTGAGCTCAGGAGGTCGAGGCTACAGTGAGCCATGATCGTCGGTTCCACCGCACTCTGGCCTGGGTGACAGAGCGAAATCCTGTGTCAAAAAAAAAAAAAAAAAAAAAAGAATCAGATTATTCATGCCAGTTGCCTTGCATAATGCTTAGTGAATAGTAAGTGCTTGCCTTCATCCTAAGAATTGTTATTATTACATTAGTAGAACAAAGGACGGACTTAATAACAGTAATAAGAGGCCCACAATCACAAAATTCTAAATGGCTGAAACACAACATCAACATTCTCTTTCACAAATTCAGTGGCAAACCCTACCTGACCTGACTGAAACGATTTATAGTCTTCATCTAGTGTGTGACTATTCATGCATTTCCTGCAGAAACATTAATGAGCTTTGTGATGGAGACCTGCTCCATACTCTGCTCAAGCTCTTTCATAAAATATGGTATATGAAATTTCTATCTTTTATAAAATCTGAAAAATTCTGACTTTCAAGCCATATCTAGCCCAAGTTACTGTCATAAGCACTTTGCATGTCGTAACTTATTCAGTCCATGTGCTAATTCTTCCTGGTTGGTTGGGGCAAAAGGGGAAAGATCTGGGATGTTTCATGGGGACGTGGTGGTTCAGCTGAGTCTGGAAGCTTAGTAAAGATTAACTGTGAGGCCAAGGCAAGGAAGGGCATTCTGGCTGACAGTGGCAGCCTATGCAGAACTCAGAGGAATAAAAATGGGGACTGTAGGGCCAGGCGCGGTGGCTCACACCTGTAATCCCAGCACTTTGGGAGTCTGCAGTCATCAGGTCATGAGATCAGGAGATCGAGACCATCCTGGCCAACAAGGTAAAACCCCATCTCTACTAAAAATACAAAAATTAGCTGGGTGTGGTGGTGTGTGCCTGTAATCCTAGCTACTTGGGAGGCCAAGGCAGGAGAATTTCTTGAACCAGGGAGTCGCAGGTTGCAGTGAGCTGAGATCATACCACTGCACTCCAGCCTGGGCAACAGAGCAAGACTCCATCTCAAAAAAAAAAAAAAAAAAATTGGGAACTGTATTGCAGGTCTGCAGTAGTTCTGCCTAGCTGGCGGAGAGAGGCTGATGGGAGAGCACCAGGGTGGGGAACTGGGAGGTTTGGCAGAGACCAGGTATACTGAAGGCCTTGCGTGTACAGCTAAGGAGTTCCCAGTCTATCTGGCAGGCAAGATAGAGCTATTGGTTTTAGCAAGGGAGCTACCAGGTCAGATTTTTGTTTTAGGGAGATCTTAAACACGAGATGCTCTTCTAAGTGCCTAGCTGAAATCCAGTATTGCTCTGCCTACAGCCTCCCCGCATCTACCCAGACCACACATGGAAATGAGGCTGTGTTGGCATAGTTTGCCTGGCACAACTCAACTTCTAGAAAAATGTATCTGTAATCGATCATGTCGTGGCAGGAAACCAACAAAGAAACAGGCGAGTGTGGCTTTGAGATGTCGGGAAGCAAGGTTCTGTGGGCAACCTCCAACCACGATTTCTACCACTGCCCTGCGGCTTCCGAGGCATCACGGCTGACCTGGCCCATGAGGCAGGCGGGGCCAAGGAAGGGCTCACAGCTCAGCTGCTCTCGGTCTGTGATCCACGAGGGCTGTCACACACACTCGACAGCACCCGTGTGCAGCCCAAACAGACACTGTTCACTTCTCAAGTTGGTTTCAAATTTTGCTCTTTTTGTTCCTGTTTTTCATTTAGATTTTTTGGCTGGTTCAAGTTCGACAGGCAATTTCAACACTGAGATTGAAGGGGGAGAATGTAGCCTGTAAAAGAGCAGAGGATGTGTACGCTTTGTGCTGTCATTAGTTTGGGAGGGGCCCTGGGAAGGTGCACACATGAGCTGAGTCCACCAGCCAGGTCCTGGGTTTGTGGAACCTCACTGTCCTCATCTAGCATGAGCCCCCCAAACTGCCACCAAATTAATGGCTTCCTGCCCTTAATTCATAACCCTGTCTCTACTCCCAAGCCATCCACTTTTATGTACCTAACGTGTGGCATTTCAATCCATCTTCTGTTTCCTTATATATGTAAATTTGGTTTTGTTTTGAGACAGTATCGTGCTCTGTCACCCAGGCTGGAGTGCAGTGGTGCGATCTCAGCTCACTGCAAACACCGCCTCCCAGGTTCAAGCAATTCTCCTGCCTCAGCCTCCTGAGTAACTGGGATTACAGGTGCACACCACCATATCTGGCTAATTTTTTGTATTTAGGGCTTCATCAGGTTGACCAGGCTGGTCTTGAACTCCTGACCTCAAGTGATCCACCTGCCTCAGCCTCCCAAAGTGCTGGGATTACACGCATGAGACACCACACCTGGCCAAATATCCTTATATATATGTAAATATATAGCATCACTTTGAGTGTGCATTTAAAAATCTATGGAAGTGAGATCATGTTATTCATCTACTTCCACTTTTGACCTCAGGCGGCATCTTGTAAGTAGATGAAAGTCATTCCCTTTCACTGGTATATTTCATCTCATGCCTTTCCCATGTTTCATGTATTCATGTCTCTACCAATGGATATACTTGATCATTTTAAATAATATTGCACTGAACATCTTTGTACTTGGCTAGAACGCAAACTTCACAATCAACTGAACCTGGAATTGAGTTCAGCTTTCATCACCTGCTCATTGTGTGACCTCAATCCTCTGTTCTGTCATCTGTTAAAAGAAAGGGGGGGTGAGCAGGGAATAAGGACCCTATCTTATAGGTAGAGGCTTCCACACTAGACTGCACACCCAGTGAGAGCAGGCCCTTGTCTGCCCTCTTCCCTCTCCATTCTCAGCCCTCACACCCACCCTAACACAAAGCAGGAGCTCAAATACACATGGAGGCCAGGAGCGGTGTCTCACACCTATAAACCCACCATTTTGGAAAGCCAAGGCAGGCGGATCACTTGAGGTCAGCAGTTCAAGACTAGCGTGGCCAATGTGGTGAAACCTCGTCTCTACTAAAAATACAAAAATTAGCCTGGCATGGTGGTGTGTGCCTGTAATCCCAGCTACTCAGGAGGCTGAGGTAAGAGAATCGCTTGAACCCAGGAGGCAGAGGTTGCAGTAAGCCTAGATTTCGCCACTGCACTCCAGCCTGGGTGACAGAGTGAAACTGTGTCTCAATAAATAAAAATAAATAAATAAAATATACATATATATATATATATATAGAGAGAGAGAGAGAGAGAGAAAGAACAACATGACTGTTGCAAAGGATCCCATATGTAAAAGGGTCTTGAAAATGCTAAATATGCATATGCAAATATGAGTTATTACTAATAGTTATTTAAATAAACTTAATTCATAATTCTGATAAAATCAAATGTATTAAGTCGCACCAGCACCAGGCTTTACATTTCACATGTGTTCCTAGTTCTTCTGCCTCTTCCCCTTTCTACCCATCTTACTACACCTCAGGAAACATCTAGAGATTGAGTGGATCGGGTAATAAGGGAATGGGCCTGCCAGGCTGAGGTGGGGTGGCCTAATCGTTCCTCTTGCGGCTCATATCCAGGAGTCACTCACTGTCCAGAGGCCTCCCCTGGGCCACCTGGGCCTATAAAACCCGGGTAATGCTGTGCACCCACAGCCAGCTCACTAAGGTGTGGCGAAGATTAATTATGGCTTGTAAAGGGCTTTGAAGATGAAACATGCTTGTTATGGAAATAAATGGCTTGAGACGCGAAGTCTTCTCTACCTTCATGTCTTCTCTCTGGATGTTCTTGTCTTCCAAGGGCCCCAGATTAGTTCAGAGGTGAGGGTGACCTCAGCACAACCCTTGTGGGAAGCAAAGGCTTAGTGCAGACTTCCTCTAACACCACGGAGATTGACTCCTCGCTGCTAGTTTTAAAATTTAAACGTTTGCTCCATTGCTCCATCTCCCGACTCGTAGAGCTAAGCTGGTTTAAAATACATTGAACAGATTCAGCAATGGGGTGGTGAAATGTACTTCCAGTACTGAGCTTTTTGCTGCCAAATTTAATTATTCAAATTGGTTTAAAAAATTGGGCTTCTTCCCCCCATGTTTTCCCAGATTTAGAGATATTCAAAGTGGAAGAAATATGCGCTAAGTGTGTTCAATGGAAAAGGCATTAGGGTCAGACAGGCCTGAGTTCAGATCCCAGCTCAGCCCCTTTCTGGCTATGGGCAAGTTATGTAACTTCTTTGAGCCTCAGTTTCCTAATCTGTCAACCAAGGATAATCATAATCGCTGTCAGGGTTATTGTCAAGATTAGTTGAGTGGACACAAGAAATACACATTAGAAGTACTCAATTAATGTTAGTTATTAATAACAGCACAACCAAACCCAGTGAAAGAGGTGGTATCCTTGTCACTGCACAAAGGAGTTCAAGCCTCAGAGGGCTGGCATGTCCTGCCACGATCTTTCAGAAGGAAAGTAGTGTGCTAGAAGGGGCTAGAAGCTCGTTTTCTAAAACCAGAAGTTGCAGTCATGCTCCACCCAAGCAGAGGGAGAAAGAGGGAGCTCCTTCTAACAGGAGCTGGAAGGTGGAGCTCCCACGCCATGGAGTTAACCCCACATTTCTGCACAACATTGCCATTCTCTATGTTTGCTTCTCATTTCCTGGTGATGTTAACACTTGCTTGCCCAAGTCGGGGATACTGGCTACAAGTGTGTTTTCTTACATATTAGGTGGGGCCAAAAACATCCTGGAAGCTTCAGGGCTCCTGACACCTGGTACTTCAACAGCTGGGGAGGCTCAAGGCTGCAGAGTCTTTCCTTGGGTCTAGGCCCAGGGGCCTCACTTTGGCTCATTTCAAGGTCAGCTTGGCCACATCTTTCACTGGAAGCCAGGACTTTTGCTCATTCCTTTGCATCTCTCCATTTTTTCCTTCACAAACATTCATAGAGCTCCTGCGATGTCCTCAAACGTAGATTAATTACAATGGCCCTATTTGATGTTCACCACCCATCAGAAACTACACCTCCCATGCATCATCTCATTTGAACTTTGCAACAGTGCTTTGAGGTAAATATTAACAACATCACCATTTTGCAGTTGAGGAGAAAAGACCCAGGGCACATGCGGTGCCAGAGTAAGAAATGGAACCCAGGTTTTTCCGACTCCACCACCGGTACTTTTAATGATGACAGCACACTGCCTCCTTGAGGACATGCACAGAATCTCATTCATTTCTCATCTTCCACCCCCCCAGCACAATATACAGTAGGTGCTCAATAAATGTTTGCTGTTGAATAAATAACATGCTAGATAATCACTAACCCATGTACAGTGCTCCACAGAAATTGCAAAATGCTTTTCACCAATGCCTATCTTTCACATTAGACATGGGAGGTAGGTTTTATCAGCCCACTTCACAGACAAAGTTTGCAGAGGTGATTAACTTATCTGGGGTCATGGAAAGAGTAAGAGGCTTGGATAAGCGTCTAAAATAAACTCACGGTGAAGACACAACACCCGCTGGAGTTGCAGGGCAGAGAAGTGTCTGTCTGGTTGAAAAAATATAGATATTACAAAGCACTAGAGTTTAAACTGAAATCATATGCCCAGCACATGTTTTCTGAAAACATTCACATCACTTCCACGGTCGGTGTGAGGTTTCAGATATTAAAATTATGAAAGAGCAATGCAAGATGTGAGAGGCAGAGATGGAAAGAGAACAAAGTAAAGTTCAACCTTGTCACCACCTCTCTTTACCACAGTTCCTTCCCAGAAATCTCTCAAGGGTCCAAGTTTCCAGCCTAACTTCATCTTGAATGGTACAGCTTCTGGCAAGAAACCCTGCTATAAATAGGCAGATTTGAAGATTTGAAGCCAGGTTCAAGTCCAGGCTCAGTTTCTTTCCAGCTGTATGACCTTGGACGAGTGTCTTTGACGTCATGTCTGCATTTATAAAATGGAGATAAACCACAGGCTTGTTGGGATGATAACTTTCTTATCTCCTTTTTAGAATTCTAGGAAGTAAGAATGATAATAGTTATTAAATATAATTGTTATATGGGTCAGTATAAGCAAGGTTTTGCTCTAACAATAAGCAACCTATAACTTCAGTGGCTTAACACACAAAAATGGTGACTTCTCACTCCCATTCCAGGTCCATCGTGGGTTAACAAGGAGATGCTTTTCACTGTGGTCACCAGGGGCCCAGACTGAGACAACAGCCACCATCTTGTTTATGATCACTGTGTCCAGTGGGAAAGAGGAATTTGGATGGTTTCCCAGTGATAAGTATGTGCTCTGGCTTGGAAGTGACTCACGTCACTTTTTGCTCACAATTCATGGGCCAGAACATGTCACACAACTCCTGCCAACCACATGGGGGCCAAGAAGGACAACTGCTGTGAGCCTAGGAGGAGGGAGACTCAGAAATACGTGTCAAGTGGTGTCTACCAGTCACCAAGCACTTAGCAGTACAGTGCCAGGCATCGTAAAGAGGGCTTTTCCGATGGATCCCTTAATGCCCTCCACAATCCTCTGAAGCAAGGACTTTTATCTTCAGTTTATACTTGAGCAACCTGGCACTCAGAGATATGAAGCAACTTGCCCAAGGCTGTACAATGAGTAAGTGGCAGGGTCTGATAGCCAGGTGAGAACCCCTCTTCATCTCACTGAGCTGTGCAAATGAGGTGATCGAATACGCTGCTGGAACAGAAACTAGTATTAACTGAGCTGCTTCTGTGTATCGGTCCCTTTTCTACCATCTCAGTTATGCATAAAAGTTGATTTATTTTTATTTTTATTTTATTTATTTATTTATTTATTTTTATTTATTTATTTTTTAGAGACGGAGTTTCGCTCTTGTTACCCAGGCTGGAGTGCAGTGGGGCGATCTTGGCTCACCGCAACCTCCGCCTCCTGGGTTCAGGCAATTCTCCTGCCTCAGCCTCCTGAGTAGCTGGGATTACAGGCACGCGCCACCATGCCCAGCTAATTTTTTGTATTTTTAGTAGAGACGGGGTTTCACCATGTTGACCAGGATGGTCTCGATCTCTTGACCTTGTGATCCACCCACCTCGGCCTCCCAAAGTGCTGGGATTACAGGCTTGAGCCACCGCGCCCGGCTATTTTATTTATTTTTTTGAGACAGAGTCTTGCACTGCCACCCAGGCTATAGTGCAGTGGCGCGATCTCAGCTCACTGCAATCTCAGCTTCATGGGTTCAAGCAATTCTCCTGCCTCAGCCTCCTGAGTAGCTGGGACTACAGGCATCCACCGCCACACCCAGCTAATTTTTTTGTATTTTTGGTAGAGCCGGGGTTTCACCATGTTGGCCCGGATGGTCTTGATCTCCTGACCTCATGATCCACCGCCTCAGCCTCCCAAAATGCTGGGATTACAGGCATGAGCCACTGCACCCGGCCAAGAGTTGATTTCTATGTGAATGATGAAGGATCAGGGGCTCAGAGAGGTTACAGAACTTGCCCAGGGTCCATAGCAGAGGTAGCCCTTGAACCTGGGTCTTTCTGGGTCTAAACTCTATTTGTTTCAAACCCTGATACCCCTCTCCCCCTCATGGCTTATCCACATCTATTATAATGATAGCACTGCAGAGTGGGAGGCAGAGGGGTAAGAGCATGGCTGGCAGAACTAGATTGAATCTGGGAGCTGCCACTTCCAAGCTGTGTGACCTTGGGTAATATTTCACCTCTTTGTGCCTCTGTTTCCAAATCTGCAACATAGAGCCTTCTTCATAGGGTTGTTTTGAGGAATAAATGAGATCATCACCATCACGATAACAAGTCACATTTTTAAAGAATATACTTCATCCAGATATTGAGCTAAGCTCAGAACTTTGTAAGCATTCTTGTCTCCCCAGCCTCTTCCTTTCTTTTTGAGACAAGATCCCACTCTGTCACCCAGGCTGGAATGCAGTAGCACCATCACAGCTCACTGTAATCTCTGTCTCTCGAGTTCAAGCAACCCTCCCACCTCAGCCTCCGGAGTAGCTGGGGCTACAGGTGCACACCACCACGCCCAGCTAATTTTTGTTTGTTTGGCTTGTTTTTTTTTTTTTTTTTGTAGAGAAGGATTCTTGTTATGTTGCCCAAGTTGGCCTCAAACTCTTGAGCTCAAGCAATTTGCTCAGTTCAGCCTCCTAAAATGCTGGGATTACAGGCATGAGCCACCATACTTGGCCTGATTTCATTCTGGAATAATTTTAGGTCTACAAAAAAATTGGAAAGATAGCACAGAGAACCCCGGTATAGACTCCAGCTAGCTCCCCCTAAGGTTAACTGGCATAAGCAAAGTACATTGGTCAAAGCTAAGAAATTAATATTGGTAAGATAGTAGTAACTTAACTACAGACCTCATTCATATTTCATCCGTTTTCTCACGAGTGTCCTTTTTCTTTTCCATGATTCAATCCAGGATGCAGCATTGCATTTAATCACCGTGTCTCCTTAGCATCTGTTGATCTTTACACACACTCTCTCATCATTTTCTGTTGAGGAAACTGAGGCTCACATGACTGAGGTCACGCAGCCTGTAGGTGGTAGAGTTAGAATTCAACTCCAGGTCTGTCTGACCCAAAGCCCAGTCTTTATCATTCATAAAGAAATCATGGGAAAGAAATCCAGTGTTCTGACTCAGATCAGCACACAGAGAATAAGGAGCTCAGCGGGGGAAAACGACGAAAGTATGGAGAAGTGGCTTTACAGCTCCAGAATACTAACTCAGCATGATCTACTCAAGCCACAGTCAAAGTCCAGGCAATCAGTTCCACGAGGAAGAGACTCAGGCTGGTGAGCGTGCACCTTGGGAGTCTCATGGAGGGATCGAGCTAAGCTCTGGCTTAGACACTGCAGAGGTGATTCTCCACATGGTCAGACTAGAGTGCCCGCTCCCTAGCAGCAAACCCTGCGGCAGAGCAGAGCATTAGAGAGGTGGGGAGTCAGCAGGATGGGGGCCAAAGACAGGACCACAGAAATCACCTAACAGGTGTTTCTTGGTGGCTTCCTCTGGCCAGAGAACACGCAGTGGGACAGCTGCAACCAAACCAGTCACAAAATGACCCTCCATATACATCATCTCTGCTTGCCTACCATTTTATGTGTCCAAGCTCCAGGGAGGGAGAAACAAGTAGGGGGAGTCTTGGTGTTCCGTTTCTTTGGGGAAAAGGAAAGCATCTAGACAGATCAGCCAGTCAGTGCATGCAAAACTTAAAGAGGGCCACTGATCCTGCCCAGACCCCCAAACCCTGGGTGCCAAGTTCAGGTATGGCTGATGCAGCCCAGGCCAGCCACAGAGCAGGTGCTGGTAACTATATGTTGAGTGCGTGACCAAGTGAATTAATGAATTTAACTAATTTACATGTACTCCAGTAAGAAATTAATTTGGCAGGGTGTGGTGGCCCATGCCTGTAATCCCAGCACTTTGGAAGGCCAAGGCAGGTGGATCACTTGAGGTCAGGAGTTTGAGACCAGCCTGAGCAACATGGGGAAACACCATCTCTACCAAAAGTACAAAAATTAGGTAAGCCTGGTGGCATACACCTGTAGTTCCAGTGACTCAGGAGGCTGAGGCAGGAGAATAGCTTGAACCCAGGAGGCAGAGGTTGCAATGAGCTGAGGTCAGTGCTACTGCAGTCTAGCCTGGGCAACAAAGTGAGACTCGGTCTCAAAACAAAAAAAAAAAAAAAAAAAGAGAGAGAGAGAGAGAGAAGGAGAGTTGGATGGCTCATGCCTGGAATCCCAGCACTTTGGCAGGCCAAGGTGAGTGGATCACCAGAGGTCAGGAGTTCAAGACCAGCCTGGCCAACATGGTGAAATACCCTCTACTGAAAATAACAAAAATTAGCCAGACATGGTGGTGCAGGCCTGTAATTCCAGCTACTCGGGAGACTGAGGCAGGAGAATCACTTGAACCCAGGAGATGGAGGTTGCAGTGAGCAGAGATTAAGCCACTGCACTCCAGCCTAGGCGACAGAGTGAGACTCTGTCTCAATAAATAAATAAATAAAATTTTTAAAATAAATAATTTATTTATTTTTAAAAAAATTTTTAGAGGCAGGGTCTTACTCTGTCACCCAGGCTGGAGTGCAGTGGCATGATTATAGCTCACTGCAGCCTTGACCTTCTGGGCTCAAGTGATTCTCCCACTTCAGCTTCCTGAGTAGCTGGGACTACAGGTGTGTGCCACCACTCCTGTCTAATTTTTTTTTTTTTTTGTAGAGATGGGGTCTCCCATGTTACCCAGGCTGATCTCAAACTCCTGAGGCCTCAAGCAATCCTCCTGCTTTGGCCTCCCAAACTCTTATGGACTTAAGACACCATGCCTGGCCAGAAATTAATCAATTTATTTAGATCTGGGCCAACATGGAGGACTCTGGCACTTGGGAACGCTCTAAATGTTTGTTGACCCAACAGATGGGCCATGAGTAGATTCTCTGCGGAAAGATTTCTAGTCTGTGGGTTGTAGTCTAACAGCAGAGAGTCAGAGCACCATAGTGGCTGAGGGCACAGAACCTGGGCTGGGGTTCTCAAGTTATAGTCCAGGCTCTGCCACCTACTGACTATATGACCTTGAGCAGGTCACTTAACTTCATCTGTAAAACGGGGCTGGAGATGATGATAATTTCTATCTTAGAGAGTTGGTGTGAGGAATAAATGAGTCAAATGCACAAATGCACGTGCGTGTGTGTGTGTGTGTGTGTGAATCTATTCATCTGGAACTTAGCTTGACTTTATAACTGATTCCAACTCAGTGAGCATCTCACAGGGTTAGTTATTATAAGAAATCTTCCCTGCCTCCTCGCTCCCCCACACCAGTTCTGATTTAAATGCTTCTCTAATTCCAAATGAGATGCACCCTGTGTGTAATCTATCACAGAATTTAAGTTAGCTAATCTCAGTTGCGCAGTCAATATTCTTTTTTTTTTTTTTTTTTTGAGACGGAGTTTCGCTCTTGTTACCCAGGCTGGAGTGCAATGGCGCGGTCTCGGCTCACCTCAACCTCCACCTCCTGGGTTCAGGCAATTCTCCTGCCTCAGCCTCCTGAGTAGCTGGGATTACAGGCACGCGCCACCATGCCCAGCTGATTTTTTGTAGTTTTAGTAGAGACGGGGTTTCACCATGTTGACCGGGATGGTCTCGATCTCTTGACCTCGTGATCCACCCGCCTCGGCCTCCCAAAGTGCTGGGATTACAGGCGTGAGCCACCGCGCCCGCGCAGTCAATATTCTTAAAGCCAAATAACACAGACATCTTAGAGTGTGTCTCCGAGTAAGGAAGAGTCCTGTTTTGTGTTTCCGTTATAACACATGGGCATGCATGCATTCAGGGTCATGATGTAAAACACGTTTCTTCCAGGGGGTTCACAGTAAAGATGTTGAGAGCCACTTCCTCAAGAGACAAATGCTAAACAGTCTTCCTCAGCAGAAGGCTGGCTGGCCCCCAGATGAACCGGGCCATCCACTTCTTCCTTCAGGCTTCTGTTGCCGAATCACCTCCTCTAAGAAGACTTCTTCTCCCTGAGCCCTGTGGGCTCCCACTGCGTCCTGTAGGTCAGCAGTTTCTACAGGAAAGGTACTGAGCAGAACCCGGGCAGGTGCTGCCCCTGGGCCTTTTACTCACCGCAGCACACATAGTCCTCCCCATCAGTCGATGAGAGTGGTTCTCAAAGTGTGATCCTCCCACCAGCATCCACAGCTTCTGAGAGCTCATTTGAAATGCAGATTCTCAGGCACACCCCAGACCTACTGAATCCCAGACTCTGTGGCTCAGCAACCTGTGTTTTTACAAAGACCTCCAGAAGATTTTAATGTAATCTAAAGTTTATGAACACTCGCTGTGTGAGGAGATTGATTTTGCTTTGCGGAAATTGAGGCACCGAGACAGAAAGTGACACCCCCAAGATCACCCTGGGAGAAAGTGACTGCAGTCTTTTATTTTTATTTATTGATTTATTTTTGAGACAGTCTTGGTCTGTCGCCCAAGCTGAAGTGCAATGGCATGATCTTGGCTCACTGCAACCTCCATCTCCTGAGTTCAAGCGATTCTCCTGCCTCAGCCTCCAGAGTAGCTAGGATTATAGTGCCTGCCACCACACCCAGCTAATTTTTATATTTTTAGTAGAGACGGGGTTTCATCATGTTGGCCAGGATGGTCTCAAACTCCTGACCTCAGGTGATTCACCCACCTCGGCCTCCCAAAGTGCTGGGATTACAGGCCTGAGCCACCATGCCCGGCCAACTGAGTTAGGATACTTTTTTTTTCTTTTTTGAGATGGAGTTTCACTCTTATTGCCCAGGCTGGAGTGCAATGGCATGATCTTGGCTCACCGCAACTTCTGCCTCCCGGGTTCATGTGATTCTCCTGCCTCAGCCTCCCCAGTAGCTGGGATTACAGGCATGTGCCACCATGCCTGGCTAATTTTATATTTTTAGTAGAGATGGGGTTTCTTCATGTGGGTCAGGCTGATCGTGAACTCCCGACCTCAGGCGATCTGCCCACCTCGGCCTCCCAAAGTGCTGGGATTACAGGCATGAGCCACCGTGCCCGGCTGAGTTAGGATTCTAATCGCACAGCACTGCAATTGTTTTTGTGCCTGTCCCTCCTGCTAGATAGTGAGTCCTTCTCAGCAGAGACCAAGACTTATGTATTTCTATTGTTCAGACTTTAGTATCAAGCCTGACATGCAACAAATGCCCTGTGACCTCTGCTGGCTAAATATAAACCAGAAACATCAATTAAAAATCAGCCTAGTGAATGCTCTCATCAAATGGGCATTACTATCCCAAGCCAGAAGAGAAGATGCATGCAGTAATGCGGAGGACTCACTTCTTGGTCAGCAAAGCTCCCTAGAGCCCCTGATGTAAGTTACAGCCTGCAGCCAAGTCACGCTCAACTTTGACTCCACTCCTGAACGTTTTTTGTTTTGTTTTTTTTTCTTTTTTTTGAGACGGAGTTTCACTCTTGTTACCCAGGCTGGAGTGCAATGGCGCAATCTCGGCTCACAGCAACCTCCGCGTCCTGGGTTCAGGCAATTCTCCTGCCTCAGCCTCCTGAGTAGCTGGGATTACAGGCATGCGCCACCATGCCCAGCTGATTTTTTGTATTTTTAGTAGAGACGGGGTTTCACCATGTTGACCAGGATGGCCTCCATCTCTTGACCTCGTGATCCACCCGCCTCAGCCTCCCAAAGTGCTGGGATTACAGGCGTGAGCCACCGCGCCCGGCTCCTGAACGTGTTTTAGTTCTACACGGGTGTGGGGGTGGAGCTAGGAAATGGTTAACAGTTTGATAAAGTTAAACAAATCCTTTGCTGGTTGTGAGACTTTCCAATAATGAGAAGTCAACACAATTAGACAAGGCACTAAATTTTTGTGCAGAGTGCCAGCTGTCACTCTTGACTAGCTAAGATCAAAGAAACGTATTTTATCTCAAGTTATTAGACATGACAGGGCCATTAAGTGGAGATATTGTCATAAGAAATATGTTGCTTGCTTTGAAAATAAACATCTCACCTTTGCTTCTTTTTTCTCTTTGAAAAGCTGAGAGAAATCAAACTATTTAACTTGGGCCTTTCCAACTTGCTACTATTCTGTCATCTTTTCCCCAGTCAGATATGGGATTTTAGCTGCAGTCATTGTAGCCTTTCCTCCTGCACAGAACGTCTGTGCAAGTTGGAACTAGAGGGCTGAGAAGCCAGGCTGAGATGTCTGTGAGCTGTGCTCCAGCCCTGCTTTCCCCAGTCATAACAACATTCACCATCATTCCAAAGCCTTGCTTGCTTTGAAAGGAGCTCAGCCTCGGATGTCTTTCCAAGTGCTTATTCTTAGCCTTTCTTCATCTCTAACCTGGTTCCAAAAGCACTCACTCTTCATTTCTGCAAGTAGCATGGCTGCTTGTCTGGACTGAAAATGGGGCTTGAGTTGGTAAGTTGTTGGCTTACAGTCACTGACTACACAGGAGCCAAGGGGCTCCTGGGAACAAGACCTTGCATCCATCAGGGTTCAGCGAAGAGAGAGGAGACACGTTCCAAAGAAGGCACTTGAAGAGTTTCATGAAAGACAGTTTCCAGAGTGGGCAGGGTGAAGGGATGGTGAAGCACCCCAGAATGAGCAACAGCAGGGAGCCATTACTATTCTTAGATGTGAAAAGGCAAGGAAAAGGGGAGGATACTGGAATTTGATGAGAGTCGTAGCTGAGAACAGGTGCCACCAATGAGAGCTGTGACCACAGGGAGAAGGCAGCCTCCGCCAAGCCACAGTGAGCTGGGATTTCTGTCCCCTCTCCCCTACCAACACCCCTCTGGTCTTCTGCTGGTCCTACGCATTGACTGCACTCAGCCAGCAGTCGGGGAGCCTGGCCTCCTGGGAGTAAATGGGGAATATCCATCTCACACTGAAGCCTGGCCATCACTGAGGTCTGGACACACTCCGGCAAGATAGGCGAGGGTAGTGGAGACCCTACAAGAGTGACACTGCGGGCTGAAGGAGAAAGGCCCTGAAAGAATTTACCATTGAGTTTCCGGCCTCATGAGGGAGATTTAACAATGAGGGTGAGCTCTCAGGGGATCCATGGTTTGGGATCCACATTAAGGCACTAGTGAAATTCATCCTGGGACCCAACACCATGCCCCAGGGAGCAAAGGGCTCTGTCCTCGCATTGAAAGAACCTAAGTAGTCCAGGCACGGTGGCTCATGCCTGTAATCCCAGCACTTTGGGAGGCTGGGGCAGGTGGATCACTTGAAGTTAGGAATTTGAGACCATCCTGGTTAATATGGCAAAAACCCATCTTTACTAAAAATTCAAAAAAATTAGCCAGCTGTGGTGGTGCGCACCTGTAGTCCCAGCTACTCAGAAGACTGAGGCGGGAGAATCACTGGAACCAGGGAGGCGGAGGTTGCAGTGAGCTGAGATCGCCACTGCACTCCAGCCTTGGCGACAGAGCGAGACTGTCTCAAAAAAACAAAAAAATAGAGAAAGAACCTAAGTACCTCACCGAATTCTGTGATGTTCAGGTTCAAGCTGCCTTGTTGTGGGGCCCATTCCCACCAATCCAGGATAGCACAGGAGGAGTATTCTCGCTTCACAGGGGTGACGAGGGGGCTTCTGGCTTTCCAGGTCCCCTGACCTCTAGACCTCTGATGATGGTCCAAGCTGCAGGCCCAGGGGCCCACCTGAAGTGCCTCTCTATACAGGTGTGGGACCCTACCTAGCCTGTCCAGAGGAGTCAGCAAGGTCCAGGTCTGTGACAGGGACACATGTAAGCACCCCGTGAGAACCCCAGAATTGCTCGGGACTGTGGAAGCCTGGGCTTTTGGAATCAAGAAAGAGAAGACTCAAATCCACCAGATTTTGGGTAGCAATGCACTTGTTCTCACAGGGGGTAAAGTCTGGGACCTTTTCTTATCCTTGCAGCTGACCTTCTGGTACCAATTTTACAAACGGGGATTCCATTCAGAGAAGGTATCCCAGGAGGGCTAGAAGCCCTTCCCCTTCCAGGGCCTCCCTCATTCCCTCTGCTCCTACCATGGCAGCTCCAGCTTCTTTGCTTAGCTGGAACTTGCCAAGCTCATGCTTGTGCCACCTTTGTGCCTGCTCTTCCCCCTGCCTGGAACGTTCTCCCCACTAGATATCTACATCATTTCCTTTCTCTCCTCATTTAGATCTTTGTTAAATGCCACCTCTTCAGAGAGCCCTCCCCAGAGCGCACAGCCTTTTCTAGTTCCTTACCCTGTATCCTCATCACAAGCTGAAATTATCTTGTTTTTATTGTTTGTTTACTTACTTATTGACTGCCTGCCCAGGCTCCACGGAGGCAGGGATTTTGTCTCACTCTTAGAACATATTCCTAGCACATGGAAGTTTTTTACAAACTGAGACAAAATTCACCTAACATAAAATTAACCATCTGAAAGTGTACGACGCAGTGACATTTAGTACATTCACAATGTTGTTCAATTATCACCTCTATCTGGTTCCAAAACATTTTCATCACCCAAAAGGAAACCCTGTCCCCATTAAGTAGTCACTCCCCATTCCCTCCTCCCTCAGCCCCTGGGAATCACCAATCTGCTTTCTTCCTCTATGGATTTACCTTTTCTGGACATTTCCTATGAATGGAAGCATAAACTATGTGGCCTTTTGTGTCTGGCTTCTTTCACATAGCATGTTTTGGGGCTCATCCACATTGGAGCATAGATCAGTACTTCTTTCCTTTTGTTTTTGAGATGGAGTTTTGCTCTTGTTACCCAGGCTAGAGTGCAATGGTGCAATCTTGGCTCACCGCAACCTCTGCCTCCCAGGTTCAAGCAATTCTCCTGCTTCAGCCTCCTGAGTAGCTGGGATTACAAGCATGTGCCACCACACCCAGCTAATTTTGTATTTTTAGTAGAGACAGGGTTTCTCCATGTTGGTCAGTCTGGTCTTGAACTCCCGACCTCAGGTGATTCACCTGTCTCCACCTCCCAAAGTACTGGGATTACAGGCTTCATTCCTTTCTATGGCTATACAATATTTTTAATACACATGTACCACATTTTGTTTATCCATTCATCTGTTTTGTTTTTGTTTTGAGACAGGGTCTCACTCTGTCGCCCAGGCTGGAGGGAAGTGGTGCCATCTTGGCTCATTGCAGTCTCAATCTCCCAGGCTCAAATGATCCTCCCACCTCAGCCTCCCAAGTACCTGGAACTACAGTTGCACACTACCACACCTGGTTAATTTTTGTATTTTGTGTAGAGATGGGGCTTATGCCATGCTACCCAGGCTGATCTCAAACTCTTGAGCTCAAGCAATCTGCCTGCCTCAGCCTCCCAAAGTACTGGGATTATGGGTGTGAGCCATTGAGCCCGGCCCATTCATCTGTTGATGGATAGGATGTTTCCACTTTTTGGCTATTATAAATAATGCTGATATGAACATAGTGTATAACTATTTGGGCCTTTTCCTCTCGAAAGTCCCCTCTCTCTCTAGTGAGAGAGTTTTCCTTTCTTTTTCTTCTCTTTTCTTCTGCCTATTAAACCTCTGCTACTAAACTAAAAAAAGTGTATAAATATTTGTTTGAATACCTGTTTTGAATTACTTTGGGTATATATCTAGGAGTAGAATTGTGAGGTCATATGGTTTACATGTAGAACATAGAACAAATAATATAATATTTGTATTTTTTGAGAACATTTGTTTTATTATTATTATTTTTTGAGAGACAGGTTCTTGCTCTGTCAACCAGGCTGGAATGCAGTGGCACAATTATGGCTCACTGCAACCTTGAACCCTGGGCCCAAGCTATTCTCCTGCCTCAGCCTCATGAGTAGCTGGAACTACAGGTGCACACCACAATATCCAGCTCATTTTTTATTTTGGTAGGCTCTCACTATGTCACCCCTGCTGGTCTCAAATTCCTGACCTCTAGGATCCTTCTGACTCGGCTTCCCAAAGTGCTGGGATTAAAGGCATGGGCCGTGGTGCCTGACTAATATAGAAGCTTTTAATAAATATTTGTGGAATGAATGAACAAGTGAGTAAAAGAGAATAAATGAATTTACTGGGCACGGTGGCTCACACCTGTCATCCCAGCACTTTTGGAGGTCAAGGTGGGTGGATCACCTGAGGTCAGGAGTTTGAGACCAGTCTGACCAACCAACATTGTGAAACCCCATCTCTACTAATAATACAAAAATTAGCCGACATGGTGGTGGCGTGCCTGTAATCCCAGCTACTCCAGAGGCTGAGGCAGGAGAATTGCTTGAACCCGGGAGGCAAAGGTTGCAGTGAGCCAAGATCCCACCACTGCACTCCAGTCTGGGTGACAGAGTGAGACTCCATCTCCAAAAAAAAAAAGAAAGAATAAATGAATATAAAAATCCAGATATTTTCAATTGTTAGGCCTCCTTTATCCTGTCATATCACCTCCCCAAGAAAGAAAAGGAATCAAACAGCCCTGGGCTGCTAAGGTCTAAACTGTCTCAGGACAGTGCTATGGACCACTTGCTGGCACATAGTAAGTGTTCAAGGAAAACTGTCATATATAAGTAATGCTGCAGTGGCCATCTTTGTGCATTTATTTTGTTCACATTGTTGATTGCTAATGTCAGACAGATTCTGGAGGGGGAAATGGCTACGTCAAAGAGTGTGCATTTTTTAAAGGCTTTTGACACACATATTGCATTCTGAAAAGGCTGCAAAATGTTCATTATCAGACTTGAGAATGTTTGGGCTTATTTAGCTCATTCTAACCGGTGGCTGACTGCTTCTTGTTTGAGGAAACTCTCTTCCAAAAATATCTCTGCCATCATCTCTAGCTAGGTAAGGCGTCTCTAGCTAGGTAGCTAGGATGATGATATTGTTGCTTTGTTTTCCTCATCTCTGGGTCTCAGTTTCCCCACCTGTTATGATGCGTTCCAGCCAATGCATGCTTCTTGGAGTTGAGGGTCTCCTTTCTCTCTGACACCGACCCCCAACTTGAGTCCTGGATAAATCCCAGCCAGTCGGCCCCTCTGTGCTTACAGGCTTCAGGAATGCAGCCTGCTGGAAATGAAGCTAAATTAGTTTCTTCTGAAGAAAATACTCATTTGGAAAATGACTTCCCATGTCTGTGCAGCCATAGGCTTGCCTTTCTAGGGAGACATGTTAGAATGTGTCGTGCTTGGCAGCAAATGAACGCTGAATGGTTTATTACTGCTATTAGTGATTATTTGTACGAGGCCATAGGTGTACACAGCACCTTACAACGCCGGGAGATGGCTGGGACAGAGGTCAGTGTTTCTGCCCTCCAGGGACATCCTGCATTGACTGCTGGTGGGAATTTCTGCCCACCGAAACCACACAGACTCACATAAACCAAGAAGGTCTGATTGAGTGGAAAGAATGAGTTGGGAAAAGGGAGAGAAGAATTTTCAAAGTGCTTCCATGTGCTCAGTATTACGCAGACATGATCTCAACGATCTCTCATTTAATCTGCAAAATAATCCTCGGATATTTTTTTGCTTTTTTTTGAAGTGGAATCTTGCTCTGTCACCCAGGCTGCAGTGCAGTGGCGCAATCTTGGCTCACTGTAACCTTCACCTCCCAGGTTCAAGTGGTCCTCCCAACTCAGCCTCCCGAGTAGCTAGGATTATAGCTAGGATTATGCACCACCACCCTCAGCTAATTTTTTTTTTGTATTTTTAGTACAGACAGGGCTTCATCATGTTGGCCAGGCTGGTCTTGAACTTGGGACCTCGAGTGCTCTGTGTGCCTCGGCCTCCCAAAGTGCTGGGATACAGGCATAAGCCATGGCGCCCAGCCTAATCCTAGGATTTGGAGATTTTTATCTCCATTTTCTTTTATTTTTCTTCTTTCTTCCTTTTTTTTTTTTTTTTTGAGACAGAGTCTTGCTCTGTCTGCTCAGGCTGGAGTATAGTGGCGCAATCTTGGCTCGCTGCAACCTCCACCTCCCGGGTTCAAGCGATTCTCCTGCCTCAGCCTCCTGAGTAGCTGGGACTGTAGGCATGCACCACCACACCCAGCTAATTTTTGTATTTTTAGTAGAGACGGGATCTCACCATATTGGCCAGGCTGGTCTTGAACTCCTGACCTTGTGATAGGCTGACCTCGGCCTCCCAGAGTGCTGGGATTAGAGGTGTGAGCCACTGCGCCTTGTATTTATCTCCATTTTCTAGTCAGGGGCTTAAGGCTGGGCGAATACTCTTTCACCCAATTTTCTTAGCATTTCCCAGCTACATGGAGGGTGATAATACAACTATAGATATGATATATGTATGTATATATACCTGGGTAAGGATTGCAAGAGACAGCAGAATAGGCAAATGGGAGACAAGAAGGGGGGAGCTGGGAATTTTTTTCCTGAATTCTGTGTGGTGTTTTTTGTTTTGTTTTGTTTTTGAGATGGAGTCTCGCTCTGTCACCCAAGCTGGGGTGCAGTGGTGTGATCTCAGCTTACTGCAACCTCCGCCTCCTGGGTTCAAGCGATTCTCCTGCCTCAGCCTCCCGAGTAGCTGGGATTACAGGCATGGGCCACCACGACTGGCTAATTTTTGTATTTTTAGTAGAGATGGGGTTTCACCATGTTGGCCAGGCTGGTGTCAAACTCCTGACCTTGTGATCCGCCTGCCTTGGCCTCCCAAAGTGCTGGGATTACAGGCATGAGCCACTGCACCTGGCCAATTCTGTGTTCTTTGCAGCACTAGAATCTTGTCTGACTTGGCAGTCGGGGTAAGCGCATTGGCTTTGGAATCAAGCAGACCTGGGTTCAAAATCTTCTTTAACCCAGAAGCTTGGGATGAGTCATTTCTCTCTCTGAGCTTCAGTTTTCTCCTCTGTAGAATGGGGATAAGAACCACTGTCCACCTGGTGGTCCATGTGAGGATTAAGTGAAACAACGTGTGTACAGTGCCTGGTGCATAGAACGTATCAACAATTGCTGATCCGCCACCAGAAAGAATTGAGGAGGGCCAAGAGTGAAGGTTTGATGGGTACTGTTGTCCACCAGTCACCTATAGCTTGGTGCCTCAGTTTCCTCATCTGTAAAGGGGAGATGATCAAGTGTCATCCTCATGGGCTGGGTGTGAAGATTAAATGAGTTAATAAAATCTGACAACTAGGCTGGGCGCAGTGGATCATACCTGTAATCCCGGAACTTTGGGAAGCCAAGGCGGGTGGATCACCTGAGGTCAGGAGTTTGAGACCAGCCTGGCCAACATGATGAAACGCTGTCTCTACTAAAAATACAAAAAAATTATATGGGTGTGGTGGCGAGCACCTGTAATCCTAGCTACTCGGGAGGCTGAGGCATGAGAATTGCCTGAACCTGGGAGGCAGAGGTTGCGGTGACTTGAGATTGTGCCACTGCACTCCAGCCTGGGTGACAGAGTGAGATTCCATCTCAAAAGAAAAAAAGAATCTGACGACTGGGATCACTTACTCTTTTTTTTTTTTTTTTGATACAGTCCCTCTGTCCCTCAGGCTGGAGTGCAGTGGCACAATCACAGCTCACTGGAGCCTCAACCTCCCTGGGCTCAGGTGATCCTCCCACCTCAGCCTCCCAAGTTACTGGGACTACACGTGTGCCATCACACCCAGCTAATTTTTTTGTATTTTTTGTAGAGACAGGGTTATTCGATGTTGCTCAGACTGGTCTGGAACTCCTGGCCTCAAGCAATCCTCCCTCCTTGGCCTCCCAAAGTGCTGAGATTACAGGCAGAAGGCACCTTGCCCTCCGGGCTCATTCTTGAGATAAGGGCTGTGTTAAGAACCTGGCATGTCAGGACACAGCGGTGTAGGGGGTGGGGGGAGATGAGCACATTGTCAGTTAACATCATGGAAGAGCAGAATTCTGAATTTAGTTCTTCCTAGCTGTGAGTCTGAACTCTGAAAAAAAGTGTGTGTGTGTGTGTGTGTGTGTGTGTGTGTGTGTGTGTGTGTGTCTGCATAGCCATTAGCCATTGTAGGTACATGTTAAGTATTATTTGTTGGTTGATTGTTAATATGCAGGCACAGAGGAGGAGAGGGGTGGGCACGTATTTCATTTTTGCATATGCTGTTCTCTGCATGGAATCCCCACCCCCACTCCTGCTCTTTTCACTTTCAATGAACAAGTATGTCTATATATTGAGCATTTACCATACACCAGGCACGTGGTGGTGGCTGGGTTCCAACCTCCTGGAGCAAACAACAAGGTCAGCACTATCCATTTTCCAGGTTCCATAAAAGCCACCCTCCAGACAGAAGAGGGACACAGACTTTCTCTGATGTCTTTATGAAATCTGAAACCAAACACATGGATCCATTTTCCTTTGCTGCTCTTTGGCTAAATTCTCTTTATTAGGGTGCCAGCTTAAACCTCACCTTTTCTTGAAGACACTGATGGGGCTTCAGGACACACTAACCCCAAACCTTGGCATTTGAGAGAACAGCAAAGGCAGGAATATTGCTCTCCCCTTCCCCTCCCTGTTTTCTCCTGAAGCAAGCCATAAAAGCCTCATTCAAGAGTGCCCTCCCTCCAGCGGGAAGAAAGGAACGTGTTTATCAAGACACAGAGATACCAAGAAGAATCTGAACAAACAGGCCTTGCTCAGATTCCTCCAGTGACTACTATGAGATCGTATGCTTGTTCTCCAACCGTGCTTCTTCTCAGGTGTCCACTCTTCGTCAAAACTCAGCGTACAAATACACGTCTATCTGTTTCTTTGGGTCTCTGTTTTGTTATGAAGGCCTCAGTGTTGCCTAAAACATATTAAATCCATTTGTGTCCTTTTCTTTAATCTGTCTTTTGTTATAGGTGCCTCAGCCATGAACTCGGCGTTGGGAAGGAAAGATCTATCTTTTCTCTCCTACACCATGGACAACCACTGCCAGAAGTCATGCCCCCCGTTATGAGTTTCCTTCGCATCCTGGACTTCTCTCTCCTCTGAGTCATCAGGACTTGCAACTGTGATTATTTGTTATGCTATTTAATATCACCCCCTCCGCTAGACTATAAATGTCATGAGGGGAGGGTGTATGTTTTTTCACTTTAATATCCCTCAGCTCCCATTGCTATGAAATTAGCCTTCAGTAGAAATGTACTGAATGAGAAAACAGGTAGAAAAGAAAGCATTCTGAGGGCAATAATGTAAAATAAATGAATACATGCATTAAAAACTCCCTCCTTCCTTTCTTCCTTCCTTCCTTCCTCCCTCCCAACTCCCTCCCTCCCTCCTCCTTTCTCCCTTCCCTTTCCTTCCCCGCCTTCCCTCCTTTTCTCTTCTCTTCTCTTTTCTTTCTTCCTCTTGCCCAGTCTGGAGTACAGCAGCACAATCACAGACCACAGCCTCCCCGGTAGCTAGGACTACAGGTATGCAACACCATACCCAGCTAATTAGAACAATGTGTTTTTGTTTGTTTGTTTTGCAGAGACAGGGTCTTGCTGTGTTGCCCAGATTTGTCTTGAATTCCTGGCTTCAAGCAATCCTCCTGCCTTGGTCTCCCAGTGTTGGAACTACAAATATGAGCCATCGCACCAGGCCTTGTCTTTTTGAGCAGTTGAGATGAGAGGACAGAGCTTTGGTAAATCAGGTTGAGCTCAACCTTTTGGGGCAAAACCAAGAAAAGAAATAATATTAAAAATGGGAATAATTTATTATCTAGTCGCCCAGGCTGGAGTGCAGTAGTGTGATCTCAGCTCATTGTAGCCTTAACCTCCTGGACTCAAGCAATCCTCCCAACTCAGCCTCCTGAGTAGCTGGGACCACAGGTGTGCACCACTACGCTCAGCT
The DNA here is from genome assembly GCF_009761245.1 of Sapajus apella. Classification (NCBI taxonomy): domain Eukaryota; kingdom Metazoa; phylum Chordata; class Mammalia; order Primates; family Cebidae; genus Sapajus; species Sapajus apella. The sequence goes on along the minus strand of NW_022437016.1, from coordinate 9,209,185 downwards.
AATTTTTTTTTGTTTTGGTAGAGATGGGGTTTTGCCATTTTGCTCAGGCTGGTCTCAAACTCCTGAGCCCGAGCTATCTGCCTGCTCGGCCTCCCAAAGTGTTGGAATTACAGGCATGAGCCACTGTACCTGGCCGGGATAATTATTTTTCTCATCTACTTCTTGTTGCTGGGGGGTGCTGAAGGCAGCTGAATGTAGGCTTTGCCAGGCCACAAGGGAAGCCCCTCAGTGTCTCTCCGCAGGAGGCTGGGCCTCCCCAGGTCTGCACCTCTGTCTAGGGTTTCAACTCTGTCACGTCTGTGTCCATCCCCACTCTCCATTCACACCCCTATACCCCACACTTGGAAATCTCCCGTCTGACTTTGTTTTCTGCCAAGTGCCTACCTTTCCTGAGAGGGCCCAGGGCCCTGTCTCCATTCAGAGGCTGGAGACCTGGGGCCGGACTTGCCAGCAGACCCCAGCCAGGCCCCCATGCTCCTCCCCCAGACCCCAGTGTGGCCTTGATTTCTTTCTTCAGAAGCTGTGCTGGCTGGGCCGGGCGAAATCCAGCGACAGTTCCCACCAAACTCCCAAGCTGACTGCAGACATTTGTGCTGTCAACAGAATTGCAGAAAATGCAATCCGTGTTGTTAATGAGCAGCTTGTTTGGGTAAACAAACCAGGTGAGGTGAAAAAAGTGATGCTCTCCAGTAGGAAACACAAACGAACATTAACCAGATGGAGAGCCGCGTGCTTCCACACACTTCCTATTAGACGAGGCTCTGGGTGGCTGCAGTGGACATTTCTGGCACTGTCTGGGACCTGGGATGCTGCACCCCTCCTGCCTGGCCTGGATCTCCACCCAAGGGAGAAGAGCCACTTTGTACCCAGCACCGCCCTGGGCCTGGCACTGTGCCTCATTTCTTGACTGGCCTGCGCCTGGTTTATCATCAGTCTTCATATCACCACACAAGGTACATGCCACAGCTGGGGAAACTGAGGCTCTAAGATGAGGAAGAAGCTCCAGGATGGTGGATCCGAACCCAGGTCAGTTCAGCCTGACTTCTCAAGTCTATGGTCTCACCCACTCCCTTTGTCCCCATCCCCTGCCTCGCCCTCCCCTCTCAGTCTCTCGGAGCCCTCTGTGGCTGCCATTCACTGTCTCCTCCCTCAGATTGTGCAGCTGAGGACATTTTTAGTTTTCCACAGAGGAGACTCTCTGCCTGTCTGGCCAGGACGGCACAGCTTTCTTTTTCTTTTTTTTCTTTCTTTCTTTCTTTTTTTTTTGAGACAGAGTCTTCCTTTGTTGCCTAGGCTAGAGTGCAGTGGTGCAACCTTGACTCATTGCAACCTCCACCTCCTGGGCTCAAATGATTCTCGTGCCTCAGCCTCCCCAGTATCTGGGACCACAGGCCCACATCACCAGATCTGGCTAATTGTTTTGTATTTTTAGTAGAGACGGGGGTTTCCCCCTGTTGGCCAGGCTGGTCTTGAGCTTCTGAGCTCAAGTGATCCACCCACCTCAGCCTCTCAAAGTGCTGATATTACAGGTGTGAGCCACTGCGCCTGAGCAGCTTTCTAAAAGATGCGCAGGTAGATCTTTGACTAGCTTCCTCATGACAACAAAGTCTGTGTGTGTGTGCATGTGTGTGTGTGCATGTGTGTGTGTGTGTGCGCGCAAATATCCATTCATTCCAAGGGGAACGGCTTGTCCCTGGAAAAATCAATAATTTAGAGGCATTCACAGTCCTCACATAATAAGCTGACTACATACTCTGTTTTGTTAGCCTCAGATCATTCAGGAAAACACACACACACACACACACACACACACACACACACACACACACGGATGTGGCTATATTTTACAACCATGAATGATATGGGTAATTGCAATGGCTAAATCTGTCTCCCATACAGACAGGGCCAGGAAAAGGGAGGTTCAAGTCTACATATGTTTCTGGCTCTCTGTCTGCATTGCTCAAGAAAAAAAAACCCATATCATATTCATATGTTATAATGCCATGAGTTATTTTCCCCTTAGCATTCAAGGGTAAAGAGTCCATTAAGCTGTCATTGGCCACATAATCAGCAGGAGAAGTCGGGGCAGACAATTTGGCTTTAGCTGCCCTGGAGCACATGTGCTCTGCCCCAAGAACACTTGATGGTGTCTGTGTGCATTTGCCCTAGAAGCAGAAATCAATTATTCCAACGGCTATGAGAGGGATGATCTGGTTGGGGAGGCTTGCTGTGAACGCAGCCACTGTTCGTTATGGAGTTCCTTATATGTATTATATCTTTTTTACTACCAGAGTCTTGGAGAGAGAAGAAGGCTGTCACAGAACCACAGCATGGTACATGCTGGGGTTTGAGCCACAAACTTTCCAGCTCCAAACCTTAAGCTCTTAACCACTGGGCTATCTTGCCTCGCCTGCAAATGTCAGTGGTTTACTTCATATGCTACATCACGGGAGCTCCCAGCTTTTGAGGGGCCATATATTACATGTTGGGACACATAGATGATCTCCTTTAATCCTCACCCCAACCCTATAAGGCAAGCACTGCTATGATCCTGATGTAACAGCTGAGGAGGGTGACGCTTGGGAAACTGCAAGGAACTTACCCAAAGTCCCCCAGCTCAAATGCAGCAGGTATGCAAAAGGAGTTCGTTTTCCACTCTGCTACACTGCCGTCTAGCTAGCAGCATGGGCCCAGAAGCAGGGGGAGCTTCCACAGACAGCTGCCTTCGCTGAATTCAGAACAGTCTTCACAGAGCAGCTCAGCTCCTTCCTTCATGTAGGTGGAAGCCTTTCCTTTGAATGAGCCAATTATTCTCAAAAAGCAAAAAATAATTTATGCATATTAGCTAATGAGGATGCTGTTCGGGATATTTTTAGCTGAGCTGAGAGAGAGAGAGACAGAGAGACAGAGAAAGAGAGAGGAGAGCTTGGTAGAAATTATTTTGGAAGGAGAAGAGACAGCTTGGGAATCAGGCCTTAGCACAAGCCTCAGCTCTTACCACTTCTGGTAAGATCATCTCTCTTCTCTGGAAATGTGTATCACAGCACCAACCTTCCAGGAGTACTGTCAAGATTGAAGATAATGTGAGTAAAACACATAGTCAGTAGTCATCAGCTGTACCTATGATAATTATTCATTTATCAAATATTTACTATTGCCGGGCCCTCAGTGTTTACAGATATAATCATTTTATCCTCCCCACCATCCCATGAAGAACTAGGTTGGTGCAAAGATAATTGCAGATTTTGCCATTAAAAGTAATGGACACCTAATCTCCACTCAGATGCTAAGGTAAGTCCGTCACTGTCACTCATTTTGTGTGCCTTGATTTGTGACATGGGAGAAATACTGGGATAAAAGCTTTAGAATTCACTGGGTGCATGTGGCTCATGTCTTTAATCCCAGCACTTTGGGAGGCTGAAGTGGGTGGATCACTTGAGGTCAGGAGTTCAAGACCAGCCTGGCCAACATGGTGAAACCCCATCTCTAATAAAAATACAAAAATTAGCCTGGCATGGTGGCAAGTGCCTATAATTCCAGCTACCTGGGAGGCTGAGGCTGGAGTACCACTTGAACCCAGGAGACAAAGGTTGCAGTGAGCCAAGAATGTACCACTGTACTCCAGTCTAGGCGAGAGAGTGAGACTCCATCTCAAAAAAAGAAAAAAAAAGAAGCTTTAGAATTCAAACAACTAAAATTTCTGCTAACGATTAAAACATAAATCCATGTATAGGCCAGGTGTGGTGGCTCACGTCTGTAATCTCAGCACATTGGGAGGCTGAGGTGGGCAGATCACTTGAAGTCAGGAGTTTCAGTCCAGGCTGGCCAACATGGGGCAGCCACATCTCTAATAAAAAGAAGTTGGTAATCCCAGCTACCCAGGAGGTTGAGGCACATGAATTGCTTGAACCCGAGAGGCGGAGGTTGCGGTGAGCTGAGATCACGCCACTGCACTCCAGCCTGGATGACAGAGTGAGACTTTGTCTCAAAAAATAAAAAATAAAAATAAAAATAAAAATAAGACTATATATAGCCAGGAGAGGAGGGGACTGCAAAGGAATTGCATGTGCTATTTATTTATTCTTGTTTTGTATTTTTTAACAATATAGTTATTATTAAGAAAACTAATCTTTGATGAATTAATGAATAAATCAGTGAAGGAAAACCACAACAAGAGAAAACACTATATCTTAGAGAACTAACAAATGATCCCAGAATTAGGACTTAGGGCATCTGAGTTAAGTTTTGGTGGCTTGCTGGCCATTTGATTTCAGGTAAATCACTCAAGCCTGCTGTATATCAGTATTCTATTCCATTCTATTATTCTCTTCTGTTCTGTTCTGTTCTGTTCTATTCTGCCTGTTGCCCAAGCTGGAGAGAGTAGCTGGGACTACAGTTGTGTACCACCATGCCTGGCTAATTTTCTTTTTAATTATGTCTTTAATCAAAAGATGAGGTCCTGCTATTTTGCCCAGGCTGGTCTCGAACTCTTGGCCTAGAGCGAGCTCTCCACCTTGGCCTTCCAAAGCACTGGGATTACAGGTGTGAGGCAGCATTCCTGGCCAGCATCTTCACTGTTAAATCAAGGACAATTGCTCTCCCTGATTATTGAGCAGTTGGGAAAATATAAACTATTAAGTATTTGCAAGGTAGTTGATATGGTTTGGCTGTGTCCCAACCCAAATCTCATCTTGAATGCCCATGTGTTGTGGGAGGGGCCCTGTGGGAGGTAACTGAACCATGGGTGCAGGTCTTTCCCATGCTGTTCTTGTGACAGTGAATAAGTCTCGCAAGATCTGATGGTTTTAAAAAAGGGAATTTTCCTGTACAAGCTCTCGTTCTTTGCTTGCTGCCATTCATATAAGATATGACTTGTTCCTCCTTGCTTTCTGCCATGATTTTGAGGCTTCCCAAGCCACGTGGAACTGCAAGTCCATTAAACTTCTTTCTTAGGCTGGGCACGGTGGCTCACGCCTGTAATCCCGGCACATTGGGGGGCCAAGACAAGCAGATCATGAGGTCAGGAGATCGAGACCAGCCTGGCCAACATGGTAAAACCCCATCTCCTGTAGACCCAGCTACTTGGGAGGCTGAGGCAGGAGAATTGCTTGAACCTGGGAGGTGGAGGTTGCAGTGAGCTGAGATTGCGCCATTGCACTCCAGCCTGGGTGACAGAGCAAGACTCTGTCTCAAAAAACAAAACCAAAACCAAAAACAACAACAACAAAAAACACTCTTTTTTTTTTTGGTAAATTGCCCGGTCTCAGGCATGTCTGTATCAGCAGCGTTAGAACAGGCTAATTCAACAGTATTATTAACAATGACAAAATAATGAACATATATCCAGAAAACAGGTGACTGTCCAGGCTGGGATTACTAATCACATATGAGGAAAGGCTCAGGCACTCATTCCTAGTTCTCAAAAGGAGGTAACAATTCTTACCTTATCCCATACTCAAAAATTTACTCAAAATGGATCAAATACCTAAATTTTAAGAGCTAAAATAATAAAACTTTCAGGAGAAAAGGAAGAGACTTCATGACAATGTATTTGGTAGTGATTTCTTGGATATGACACCAAAGGCACATGTAACAAAAGAAAAAATAAGTTGAACTACATCAAAATTAAAAGGCTTTCTGCATCAAAGGACACCATCAACAGAGTAAAAAAGCAATACACTGAATGGAAGAAAATATTGCAAATTATATATCTGGTAACAAATTAATATCCAGCATATATCAATAACTCCTACAACTTAACAACAAAAAACCCAATCTGATTGCAAAATGGGCAAAAGATTTGAATAGACATATCCCCAAAGAAGATATACAAATGGACAACAAGCACATGAAAAGATGCTCCAGTCACTAATCATTAGAGAAATGCAAATTAAAACCACAATGAGATACCACCTCACACCCATTAGGATAGCTATCAGGAAAAAAAGAAAAACAGAAACCTCAAACCCCAAAATAACAAGTGTTGGTAAGGAAGTGGAGAAATTGGAACTCTGATGCACTGCTGATGGAAAAGTAAAATGGGGCAACTGCTATGGAAGACAGCAAGATAGTTCCTCACAAAAATTTTAAAAATCACCATATGATCCAGCAATTCCACTTATGGGTACTATCCAAAAGAACTGAAAGCAGGGTCTTGAAGAGATATTTGTACACTCACGTTCACAGCAGCGTTATTCACAAGAGCCAAAAGGCAGAAACAACCCAAGCGTCCATCGGCAGATCAATGGAGAAACACAATGTGACATATACATACCAAGAACTACTATTCCTTAAAAAGGAAGGAAATTCTGACATACACTTCAACTTGAATGAACACTGAGGACATTATGCTAAGTGAAATAAGCCAGTCACAAACAAACAAACAATGTACGATTCCACATATATGAGGTTATATGAGAGTGGTCAAATTCATAGACAGAAACAAGAATAGTGGTTGCCAGGGATGAGTGGAGGGGAAGGGAGGATGGGAGGGGGGTTATTGTGCTGTTTAATGGATATAAAGTTTCAGTTTAGGAAGATGAAAAAGGACGGTGGTGATGGTTGTATAACAATGTGAATGTACTCAATGCCACTGAACTGTACACTTAAAAATGGTTGCAGTGGTCAAGTTTTTGTTATGTATATTTTACCACAATTTTTAAAAAATGTACAAAAAATAGAAGGTGAACAAACGCACTAACAGAATATACTAAGTTCAAATTTAAGATAGCACTTCCCAAATCTTGTTCCGTGGCTTATTATTCTTGAAGAATGTGCCTCAAAATAAGGATTTTGTGGTTGTTTAGTGTTTTTTTTTTTTTTTTTTTAGACAGAATTTTGCAATTGTTGCCTAGGATGGAGTGCAATGGCACGATCTCAGCTCACTGCAACCTCCGCCTCCCGAGTTCAAGTGATTCTCTTGCCTCAGCCTCCTGAGTAGCTGGGATTACAGGTGCCCACCACTACGTCTGGCTAATTTTTTATATTTTTTGTAGAAACGGGTTTTACCATATTGGCCACGTTGGTCTCAAACTCCTGAGCTCAGGTGATCTGCCTGCCTCAGCCTCCCAAAGTGCTGGGATTACAGGCGTGAGTCATCGTGCCCGACCTAGTTATTTTTTCAAAAAATACTTATTGGTCACTGCCTGCCTGGTAGGCTCTGTATTAGATGTTCAGAACTAGGTATGGACAAACTTGATGTGGTTCCTGTCTTCATCAATTTGACAATTTAGCAGAATAATATTCCCCTTCATTGAAAACCAAATATAGGGCAACCTTACATTCTTTATTTTATTTTATGTTTGTGAGGTTGGTATTATTATCCTCTTATTAAGGAAGAGGAAACTAAGGCTCAGAGAATTTAAATAATATTCTCCAAGTTCACTCAACTAGCAACCTGGGCCCATCTGGCTCCAGAGTCATAGTAACCAAAAAGAGAAAACAATCCAAATGTCCATCCACTAAAAACACTGAAATATACACATTTAAAGTGGTAAATTTTAGGGTAGGTGAACTACAGTTCAATAAAAATAATATAATCACAATTTAATGTATTAGGAACAACAGACCACTGAGTCCTGGCACACAGACCATTTGTTCTGCCATTTCATACTGTATAATTGAGGGGGCAATAGAGCTCCCCGGGGTTGCTGTCTTCCCCTCAATAAATGCAGTTCCCTAAATTCTAAGCAGAAAAACCAAACAGGTACAAAAGAGCAAGAGCAAGCTTGGAAACTGAGGACCATCAAAGTGTCAATGCAGGTGGTATCGACCCTACTGTTGGACTTTTATCTGCTAGATCTGCTTAGCCTATTTTGACAACAGTCGAGAAGGCAAAGTTCCTAAATCACTTCTCTTCACCGGAAGGTTTACATTCCAACGGTGGATCATGGCACGTCCTTGGCACAGGGTCTCATTTCATTTGAATGACATCAGATTCACCTAGGTTTAAAAGAATTATAAAATCAATAAGCCACTGAATTGTAGAAATTAAGAACCCAAAAGGACTTTGGAGGGAGGTCATCTGGCCTGATTCTCTTATTTTGGTTAAATCTGTGGCTTGCTCAAAATCACTTAGCCAAGCATGGCTGAGACTTCTGGCTGTCTTGCAATATCGATCCTCCCCTTCTTTCTTGGAAATGCCACTCTCTTCCCTCTACCTTTCAGCTGTGGACATTACTGTCTAGTTGTCTGGAATAAAGGCTATATTTCCTAGTGAGGTGTGGATACATGAGTAAATTCTAGCCAGTGGGAAATAAATGAGAGTGGTGTGAATAATTCCTGGGACGTATACTTAAAGGTCAGGATTTGACATGGGGCATATCCTTCTTCCTTCCTGCAGGCTGGGCTGCAGATTTGATAGCTGGAGTTTAAGCAGCCATCCTGGACTATGAGGTGGAAGTTCTATTTGGAGAATGGAAGAGCAATAAGAATTCTGGGTCTCTGATAATTATAGAATTGTCATACCAGCTCTGGAATGTTAGTTGCCAGACTTTATGTGAAAGAGAAATAAAATTCTACTTTTTTCAACAATTGTTATTTCAATTCTCTATCATTTACAGTTGAATTGAATTCTAACTGATACAGAATGCGAACAAACAAGTCGAGTTGAGAACTCAGGTCTCCTGAATCCAAGCATGGTACTATTTATTATTATGTTTATCACTTTTACAGAATGTATTTATTTATTTCAGAGATGGGACCTTACTATGTTGCCCAGGCTGGAGTATAGTGGCTATTCATGGGCATGATCATAGTGAGCTGCAATCTCACTAAACTCCTGGGCTCAGCCTCCTGAGTAGCTAGGACTATGGGAACAAGCCACGGAGCTGGAGTACCTTATTACCTTTTTTTTTTTTTTGAGACGAGTCTCACACTGTTGCCCAGGCTGGAGTGCAGCAGCACGATCTCGGCTCACTACAACTTCTGCCTTTTGGGTTTAAGTGATTCTTCTGCCTCAGCCTCTCAAGTAGCTGGGACCACAGGCACCCATCACCACGCCCGGGTAATTTTTTTTGCATTTTTAGTAAAGATGGGTTTTTACCATGTTGGTGGTCAGCTGGTCTTGAACTCCTGACCTCAAGTGATCCACCCGCCTTGGCCTCCCAAAGTGCTGGGATTACAGGCATGAGCCACCATGACTGGCCATCGGTTACCTTATTAATTTTAATAACAAAAGCCAAACTGTGCTAAGTGTTTTGTATACAATAGTTGCTGGTAATTTTTGAGTCCTTAATATGTGATAATCACTCTTTAAAACTTTATAAATGTCACTAACTCATTTAATTCTCATGTCAAGTCATTAAAATAGGTCTATTATTATCATCAGTTCCATTTTATAGACAAAGAATCTGAGACACACAGAGAAAGAATAATTCACCCAAGGTCACATATTTAGTATGAGGTAGAGCTGAGATTTAAACCCTGGCAGTCTGGTTCCAGGGCCTGTGCTCTTTGCTCCTATGTTACACTTACACTCATGATGGAAGCTTCTCATTAGCCTCTATACCCATTTTACAGAGGAGGAAACCGAAACATACACGTGTCTGATCATTTGCATAAAATCTGCTAGTCAATGCTGAAGCCAGAATTAGAAGCCAGATTCCTAACTCCCAGTCCAGTGCTCTCTCCTCAGACCATCCTGCTGTCTGAGGCCACCTGGGCAGACACATAATCCCCACCTTCTACCTCCGTGTCTCTCTCTCTCTCTCTCTCTCTCTCTCTCTCCTCTCTCTCTCTCTCTCTCACACACACACACACACACACACACGCACAAATGCACACACGCACACACACCCCATCCAGCAGGCACCCAGACATTTTTGTGGCCAGGATGGCTACAACCTCCTTTGAAAAGCAGCCAGCTTTGCCCTCCACCAACAACTTTGTTTTATTTATAGTCTCCTGCTCAGAGCTTTTGAACTGGCTGCTCATTCCAGGGAAGATCTTGATAACAACTGTTCCTTGGAGACGTTTCACAGGAAACAAGGTGAATAAACACCACAGAGCTCCTGTCTGTCTAGCAGAGCTTTGCTCCTAGGGGTGTTTACAAGTTGGCATGGTGTCTGGGCGCATAAGACTTTGAATTCAAAATGGCAATTTGGACATTTTCACTTTTTTTTTTTTTTTTTAATTTTAAAAAGTTTACCCTTTGCCTTCAATAACCTCAAGGCAGAGACAAAAGAGAGAAACTATCTTTATCCCGTAGGTGACTCCAACAGAAATTTTTTCTATGACTTACCTCCTTGCTTTCTTTGCTGCCAGCCTGGCCAGGACCTAGGATGCAGGACCGGTTACATAGTGGCTATGGGATGGTGGTAGGGTGGGGAGGCACTCCATGCATTTATAAAAAACTGAAATGGCAGAAGGGATGAATGGCATTTCAGGACAGAAAATTGCAAAAAAAAAAAAAAAGGAAAAGGAAAGGCTAATATTGGCTGGGCGCGGTGGCTCACGCCTGTAATCCCAGCACTTTGGGAGGCCGAGGTGGGTGGATCACAAGGTCAAGAGATCGAGACCATCCTGGTCAAAATGGTGAAACCCCGTCTCTACTAAAAACACAAAAAATCAGCTGGGCATGGTGGTGCGTGCCTGTAATCCCAGCTACTCAGGAGGCTGAGGCAGGAGAATTGCCTGAACCCAGGAGGTGGAGGTTGCGGTGAGCCGAGATCGCGCCATTGCACTCCAGCCTGGGTAACAAAAGCGAAACTCCGTCTCAAAAAAAAAAAAAAAAAAGAAAAGGCTAATATTAAAAGTGTCTGTCTTTGGACTTGTGGCCAAAGGTGCCACCCTAAAGCATAACTATGTCACACGTGTCTGGAATTATTCCGTCTGAACACTGATCTTGGCTTCACCAGTTGCTACTTATGTGACCTTGGGAATGTGCCTCAGTTTCCTCTTTGTAAAACAGGGATGAACACAGGATTATTGTGAGGATTGTTACTATTGATGTGCAGATATACTGTATCTGATTCAGAGAGGGCACTTGCCCACATTGACAGCTACCATTAAATGTCGCTAATGGAGCTGTCATTAGCGCTTTCTTTATGATCCCTCTGGGCCTAGAGGGGATGAAATTGAGGTATTCATGGAAGTGAGCCCTGAGGGGAATGAAATTGAGGTGTTCATGGAAGTGAACCCTAAGGGGGAGCAGGGGTAGGTAGCCGGTTGGTGATCTATGCTCTGAAATCCTTTCATTTGCATTGAGTTAATCTCTATCAGAGACTGTTGTGGCAACAGGAGCCTTCCATATTGCATTCCCCAAAGTGGCTGATAAAGGGAGGCAGAGGTCCTCAAGGGGGGTCCAAAGCTGAGCCACCACGTGGGTCCACGAAGCCCCCAGGTGGCTTTTCTGTAGGTGTGTGGGGTCTCCTTCAAGGTCTAAGGGGAAAGGAAGAGGAAAGAGCTTTAGGTGGGGAAGTGGACAATATGATGCAGAAGAGGTTCTGCACAGAACTTACTGGAAGGTGCGGGATGTTAAAGGGAAAACGTGTTTTCATGGAGGCCTGGGCGGGAGACATTAGCTTTCTGTGAGAAGGGCTAGGTGAGACGCCTCCAAGGAGAGGATGGGTGACAGTTTCTTTGACGGTCTCCATGGGAGGTTAGGGTCTCTTCAGGGCGGCTGTGAGTGGAGGTTTCCAGCGAAGCACACTGCGGTGGAGCTGTGTAAGGGCCTGCACAGAGTGGTACGCCCGAGTCCTCCGGCGCCGGCGCCCGGAGAGACACGCGGATGACCGCGCTCCCGCCCCGCCCCGCCCTCGCCCTCGCCCCGCCCCGCCCTCGCCCTCGCCCTCGCCCACGCCCTCGCCATCGCCCTCGCCATCGCCCACCGCCGCTCCGCCGCCCCGCCCATGCGAGCGGACTACACTTCCCAGCAGCCTCCGCGAGGCAGCGGCGGCGGCAGCGCGGGCGGGAAGGGCGGCGGTGAGAGGCGGAGGGGGCGGCGCGCGCCGGGTACGCGCGCCGGCGACCTTGGCGTTTGCCGGGCTGGAGCGAGTACATTAACCCCTGGAGGCGGCGGCGGCGGCGGCGGCGAGGGAGCGAGCCTCGAGCGGGCGGGCCCCAGCCTGAGGGAAGGGAGGAAGGGGCGGGGAGAGCGCCAGAGGGAGGCCGGTCGGCCGCGGGCGGGCGGGCAGCGCAGCGCCGAGCGGGGCCCGCGGGCCCATGAGGAGGCCCGGGGACCATGGGCTCCAGGATCAAGTGAGTGCGGCCGGGCCGGGCGGAGCCGGGCCGGGCGCGGGGCGGCGAGGCCGGGCCAGGGCTGGCTGCAGGCCGCGGGCCGCGCGGGGGACTTGTTGCCGGGACCGGAGGGGCGCCCCGCGTGCCAGCGTCACGCGGGGAGGGGGACGGTTGCCATGGCGATCCAGGGAGGCGCGGGCGGCGGCGGGGTGCGCGCGGGGTGGCAAAGCGCCGGGGGCCAGGTGTCCCCTCCTCACCTGGGGGCCGGAACAGCTGAGATTACAGGGCGGCCCCCTCCCCGGGTTTACGGAGAGCCCCTGAAAATGGTCCTTCAACTGTGGGTAGGGGGAGTAGGAAAGCCCCGGAAGCACCTCACCAAATGGGCATGTTTGGGGCTCCCCTGAGAGTTGGCAGGTCCCGAGAGGTTGCAGCCTGGCCGCTTGAGGCCTGCGGCCCCCACAGAAGGCGCGTGAGATTCTCAGAGGGAGGGGCCATTTATGGATTTAAGATGTGGATAGTCGGGGAGGAAGGCCCGTCTCTCTCCTATTTCCCCCCGCTTATCCGTGAAAATCTCCACGCAGCGAGGTCCAAAGGCTGTAAAGGAGGATACCTCCGTGTTGTAACCGAGCACCTGATCTTGATAATCGTTGGAAAGGCTTTGTAACTCAATCTGGCGAATTCCCTCACTCATTCATTCACCTGGAGTTCCCGGTGGAGGCTTAGCTTTCCAGGGAAATTGTTAATACATCTAACTTCAGCATCCCCTGAAACATTGTTGCCCTCCTTGTAGAGACTTAGAAGTTGACTTTGGAAAGTTCAACTCTTAAGCCGTCCAATTTGGGTGTGTGGCTTTGGACTCTATCTCCCCTTCCAGCCAGGTCCTCTTGTGGCCTCTCCCTTCGTCTGCCCCAGAACTTGAGATGTTTTATCTCTAATTACTAACAAATGTTCACTTTTTCTCTGTGACTAATAGAATTGTTTAAGGGCATTAAAAAACAAGTTGACAACATAGGCTTTTCTGTAAAAAAACTTTCCTAGTACACTTTAAACCCTCTTACAGGAAAATCTGTGGAATGTGTTTATTTCAGCGTTTTGAGAATTGTACTAGGGAAGTTTGAAAGAAGGGCCTTAAGGGCGAAATCTAATAATTATTCAAACATGGCATCTCATGTCCAGGTGATGCCCGTGCAGTGTGACCCTTGCCCAGCTGTGCAGTCAGCTGTGTGATTAGATGTCTCATTTACAAAATATGTATGAGATAGCTGCAGCAGCCCTGAGACATCTGCTAAATGAAACTAGAAAAGTTTGCTTATGATAATAAAAATGAAAGAGTTGCATGAGCACTCTGTTAAATCTTTATTTGTGTGGAAATGAGGAAAAAGAAGCATGCTCCAAACAAGAGGTTGAGAGGCTTGGGAGGTAAAAAGATGGTAGTTTGTAAAACATTGGGATTAAAGAGGCACTCAAGCGTAGTTCCTGCTTCCAAGTAAGAGTTGTAAACTTGGATTTCAATAGCACTTAGAAACACTTTCCAGAAGCCATCTTAGAGTTGCAGAGTATGCGTGAGGACCCTTACCCTTCTTGTTACAGAAAAGTTCAGAAACTTGCCTAACACGAGGCAGTGAGTATCTGAACCAGCATTAAAATCCAGCGAGTAAAAGTTCAGATGGCTAGCCGTCAGATCTCTGTTGCTCTCCAAGGTAGCGGGTTGACAAATACATTTCTCAAGTGTGTTTTGTGGAACCCATCACAAATTCTGAGCACTTGGACAAGGGAATTTACAAAGGCATGGAATTAAGTGTGAAAGGAGTATGAAGAATATCCTTATTGATCTTGAAAGTAGACTATGCTGTGATAAAAACTTAGGCTTGGGAAATATGTTAGCTTGTGGTGAAACCGAAAAAGATGAAGAGAAGCTATGAAAAGCAGTTGTGATTTATAGTGACTGTTGATTATGCAACTTCTGCTTGTAGCTAGGAATGGGGATGGAGAGGAAATTGCCCACTTAAGTGCTCCTCTAGTTGGAGAAAACAGAGCTTTGCCTACTACTGGTTGGCTATTCTCTCCAGCAGGGCATTCAAGGTGTTCTCCTGGCTGTGGTGAAACTAAGTGTGCAGGTTACATTGAGTAGGACAGTCTTGGAAGCAGGGGTAAGGGGGAGGGGTTGCCTTTGTTTTCTCTTGCTTATCTCTGATGTAGCAAGTCAGTTGACTAGGTGGAATCAGATCTAGGTTCAAATTCCAGCTCTTTTTAATGCTAATTATGAAACTTCACACAGACTGCCTTTTCAAACTCAGTTTCCCTGAGGGTAAAATGGGGAGGACTGTGTCCAGTAGGGTTATTATGAGCAATGAACACAGTATCGATATAAATGCCAGGTCGATATTAAAAACTCAGTAATTGTTAGGTTTTTTCTTTTTTCATCTTCTGTATCAAAAGACTAAGAACATTACTGTATATGAGAAATGTCAGAGAAAGGTATGTTTAAGGTAATGGAAAAGAAAATTTTAATGATCAAGGAATTAGACTGTTAACATGCAGAGTAGGACTTAACATTGTCTCATTATTAAAAAATAAAAGCTGATTAAAAACAATATTGTGTGCAGTTGTGAAGCTGATGTCTGTTGTGTGATCAGTGGTAAAGCACGTGAGTTGCTAGGCACAGGTGTTGAGATTTAGTGTTTGATCAGACTTCTCTTTCAAGCTTAAGCCTGGTTGAACACAGTCTCTGTCAGGTACCATGGAAGTCCTTAGTGTGAACCATTTCATGAAACTCTCACTACTGTCCAGTGGTGGTGATGCTATTTATTAACCACATTTTTCAAATGAGAGAATGGGAGTTTATAGGCCTAAGATCAGATGCCAACCACCGGAAGCCTGCCTTGATGCCAGTTTCCTGTTGCCATCCCCACCCCCACCTGTTCCAGTCTAGGCCAGGTGCCCTTCCTCTGTGTTTCTGTGGCCCCTCGTGTTTATCGCAGTCACAGTGCTAAGTCTCGTTTCTTGTCTGTCTCCCATACCATGCTGGACATAAACTTCTTGAGAGCAGGGACTGTCTTTGAGTTCCCTGTATCAAACTCAATGCCTGGCACATGCTTGTTTAAGAAGAGTTCATGGAATGCATTTAAGAAATATGTTAGGATCTACATTAAGATCCTAATTAAGACTCTGAGTTCTCCGGGTTGAGCGTACATCGAGTTAAAAAAATTTAAACCCTTGAAGAAGAGTTTTGTATTTTATACATTTTTAAGACAAATTGTACTGGTTTAGGCAGGCCTTTCCTTTTAGTAGGGTATTTAGTTCATGTTCTTCTTTTTTTTATTGAGATGAGAGGGAGTTTTGCTCTTGTTGCCCAGGCTGGAGTGCAATGGCTTAATCTGAGCTCACTGCAACCTCCACCTCTCGGGTTCAAGTGATTCTTCTGCCTCAGCCTCCCGAGTAGATGGGATTACAGGCATGTCCCACCATGCCTGGCTAATTTTCTGTTTTTAGTAGAGACAGGGTTTCTCCACGTTGGTCAGGCTGGTCTCCAACTCCCGACCTCAGGTGATCCGCCCACCTCAGCCTCCCAAAGTGCTGGTATTACAGGCAGGAGCCACCGCACCCGGCCTCATGTTCATTTTAATAAAGGAACATTGTCTTGCCTCAAATCAACAGCTAATGGACAAAAAAAGAAGGTCACCAGTATGTAGGTAGCACCCTGGAAACCTAAATCTTAAACCTTTGTGGACATTTATCTAGAAGAATAAAAAGAGCAGTGGTAACTGACAATCTTCGACAGGTATGTTTAAATCTTATTTACTGTTTGAATGATCCCAGTGGACTGGAATGTGGTTACTATGAAGCAATTTAACTGATAATGCAGACACACAGCAGGAAACTATGTGGCAGTTTAATATTGCTTGTGGTGACATCCTAGAAATTGCTTCCAGGCACAAAGTGCAGGAAGTGGGTTGTAAGTAATCGAAGGAAGTTTTCTAAGTGAGTTTGAAGAAACCTGACATTTATGGACTTAGAGAAAAGCATATTCTAAGATTTGGAGGCATAGGAACAGGGCAGGGCAACTAATTTGGCCTTGTGGTAGTGATTATTCTCATTAGCCTGTGTACCTGTCTTCTGTCTCTGTCAAACTGTGACCTCTGAGGTTAGTAACGAAGAAATTTATCCATTTATTCATCCATTCACCTACTATAGAACTAAGAATATTAAGCATGTATTAAATATTAAGAATAGTCTTAAACTAAGAATATTAAGCCAACATGTTAGCCATTATTACCATAATTAGTAGTAATACTGTGCCTAGCATTGTGCTAATTATTAGGGACACAAAGATGAAAAGTATTTTTCTTTAAGGCTTTCTAAAGTAGTGGAAACAAATGTGAAACAAAAACAACCCCCTTCAGATTCCCTCCCTACCAAAAAGAAAAAACAAAACCAAATATAATACAGTATAAGTTAATTGCAATGGTGGAGATGCCGCTGGTGATGAATAGGTGAGTAGGTGAAGAAGAGACTGTCTTCTAGGGAAAAGGGTGGGTCTGGAAAGGAAGGCTTCACCAAGAGATCATGTTTCAGCTGAGCCGTGGGTAGGGGTGGGTGGTTAGCAGAGGGAGTGGAGGCAGTAGTGATGGTGGTGGTATCAGCAGAGGAAGCAGTACGTATGAGGACGTGGCATATTAGGGAAATAAAAATAGGATCATTTGTTAGGCACTTTAAATGCCAGGAATTCTGTTAGACGTTGAGAATTACAATGGTGAACAATACACATTCACTCCTCATGGTGCGTACAGTCTTGTGGACCTGACATGAAAGAACCAAGTAAATTCACAGAAAGCTTATGTGGATGTTTGGAAGCACACGATGCCTCTGAGAGAGAGTGATTGGAGTGACTGTCCTATTTTAGATAGAGTGGCGAGGGAAGGCCTCACCGTGGAGATGACATTTGAGCTGAGACTTGAAGGATGAGGAGGTATTAGTCATCTAAAGAGACCAGGCAAGTCTTTTTATTCCAGGCAAAGGATAGAGCATACCCAAAGCTCTTGAGGCAAGAAAACCCTAGTCATATTTCAGGAATAGACAGAAGGCCAGTGGGTTTGAGTAGTGACTGGTGGCAGAGAGGCTTGTGGTGAGGTCAGAGGAAGAGAGCCTGGGCAGGGCCTTGTAGGTTGTGGTAATCTGAAAACTTGAAGACACAAAATTTTATAGTATGTGAATCTTATAAGATTATAGCATAAGATTCACATACTATAAGGTTTGCTTTTTTTTTTTTTTTTTTT
>NW_022437016.1:9187336-9191632 GCF_009761245.1 Sapajus apella | reverse complement strand
AGGCTTGAGCCACCGCGCCTGGCCTTTTTTTTTTTTTTTTTTTTTTTGAGACACAGTTTCACTCTTATCCAGGCTGGAGTGCAGTGGCACCATCTCGGCTCACTATATTCTCTGCCTCCCGGGTTCAAGTGATTCTCGTGCCTCAGCCTCTCGGGTAGCTGGGACTGCAGGTGCCCACCACCATGCCTGGCGAGTTTTTATATTTTTAGTAGAGACTGGTTTTCACCATGTTGGCCAGGCTGGTCACAAACTCCAGATGATCTGTCCACCCTGGCCTCCCAAAGTGCTGGGATGACAGGTATGAGCCCAGCCCTAAAATTTACTTTTTAAATGATTTTAAGTATATTCACAAGTGTGATTGATTACAAATAATTCCAGAACTTTTTCATCACCCTGGAAAGAAACCCCATGCCTGTTAGACACTCCTCATTCCCCCAAATCCTTCAGTCCTAGTCAATCACTAATCTACTTGCTATAGATTGCCTATTATGGACATTTCATATATTAATAAATAGAATCATATGTAACCGTTCGTGCATGGCTTCTTTCACTTAGCATAATGGTTTTAAGATTTATCCATGTTGGAGCATGTATGAGTATTTCATTACTTTTCACTGCTAGATAATATTCCATTGTGTGGATATACCACATTTTACCCAGCCATTTGTCAGTTGTTAGGTATTTGAGTTGCTTCCCTTTTTCATCATTGTGAATGATGTTGCTGTGAACATTTTGTGTGGACATAGATTTTTATTTCTCTTGGGTATATACTTAGGAGTGGAATTGCTGGATTGTATGGTAACTCTGCATAACATTTTGAGAAACTGTTTATAAATTGTTTTCCAAAGCAGCTGTACCACTTTGTGTAAAGTGGTATTTTATTGTGGTTTTGATTTGGCCCAAATGAGTTACATAGAAAAGATCAGAGTAGATGGAGATAGGTTTCTCAGAAGAGGTTGGAATTTGAACTGCTAGAAAGGGGAGATTTGGAGAATGGAGAGGGATTACCAAAGGAAGAAGAGTGGAAGTTATATGACTTAGAAATGAGGATAAACCCGTCTCGTTTTAAGTATAGAGGAGCGATCTCAGCTTATGATAGCTCTACTCTAGTCTGTTTTGACTGTTCTTTAAAGGATCCCTTTGCCAAAATGCGCAAGAGGGTTGCTTTTCTTGAGGCCTGTCGTATAGCGCAGTTGACATATCTCTCTGGTTTGTGATGAGACCAAGAGTTGGAATGTGACTTCCTTTCCAGGCCTTCTCCCTCTACTGCCTCTTCCCCTCTTCCATTTCTCCACCACAGTGCTGTCTTCCCAGTCTCCAAAGGTGAATGTAGAAAGACTTAGAGTGGTGGAATAAAATTCTCTTTGAAGACCAAGCTTTCCCTTATTAGTGCTCAGTCAGCCACTTGAATTTTCATGACTTTTCTGGAAAATATGTTGCTGCTACTCCATCATTCTTCTCTTAGCCATTGTAGTAAACTTAGAGGGGATTGTATAGCAGATAGGAAGGTGGAAACAGGAGGTAAGACCTGGAGGATTGCTCTAGGAAACTATGTTTGCATCCAGTTACTAAATCTGTGTAAGTTCCTGGTTGGAGTTCCGGTTGCAGTTGCAAAGGCCCAGCCTTTTTCCTGGCCCTGGGGAGAACTAATCTCTGGGTTCCTAAAATCCTTTTTGCTTAAAAGGGCTTTGTGGGGACATGGAAAAATGAGGAAGAAAAATAAACAAAATGAAGTTGTTTTGCTCTCTACTTTTACTGAAATTAGTACCCATTCTTTCTAAGTATTCAGGACTTGAAAACAGCCAAATAAAATAAGAAAAGATATATTAAAAAATACGTGTGTGTGTGTGTGTGTGTGTGTACACACACACACACACACACACACACACACACACACATGTTCCTATAGAAAAGAAAGGTGTCATTCCAAAATTTCACTTGTAAGTTGGTTATGGCATTTAGAATGTATTTTCCGCTTAGAGATACTGTTACGTACAAATCAGTGACTGTTGAGGGCAAGGGCATTCCAGGTAGAGGGAATTGTGCATGCAAAAGTCATAGGGAGATAAAAGGTAAAGCTGAAATACAGGATATGAGGATAAAGATTATAGGAGAGGAAGCTGAAGAAGTAGGCATGTGCCAGTGGGACATGATGCCACTGAAGGGTTGAACTGGGGATGTGATGTGATCGGATTTTGGTTTTAGGTAGATTATCCTGGCAGTAGTAGTTTAGAGCAGGGATATCTCTGGCTTGTACAAGATGATCCATTGGAACGTGAGAAGACTATATTAGAAATTGCAATTATTTTTATATCAACCTTCAAAGTTGTTTTTGTATTTTTAATGTATGTATTAGTATAGTAAGACATTATTATAATTCATGGATATTTGTCAGATCTATGTTCACTTTTTTACTGACAGGAAGAACGCATGAAAAAAAATGGGAGGCCACTGGATTGTGGAACTGTATAATCGTTTGTACTGCTTAAGTTCAAGGACCAGATTAAGGTTTTGGCATTGTAAAGGAAAGGAATGATGGGTTGGCATGGTGGCTCATGCCCGTAATGCCAGCATTTTGAGAGGCCCAGGGGGGTGGATGGCTTGAGTCTAGGAATTTGAGACCAGCATGGGCAGTATGGTGAAACTCTCTCTACAAAAAAGTACAACAATTAGCTAGGTGTGGTTGCATGTATCTGTGGTCCCAGCTACTTGGAAGGCTGAGGTGGGAGGATCACTTGACCTCCCACAGAGCTCAGGAGACAGGTTACAGTGAGGCAGGATCGTGCCACTGCATTCAAGCCTGGGTGACAGAATGAGACCTTGTCTCAAGAAAAAAAAAAAAAAGATGGATTTGAGAGATTTTAAGTAGGAATGACAAGACTTGGTGACAAATTACATGTAAGAGACAGAAGAAGAATCAAAAATGATGTGCCCAGGTTATCAGAGTTATGTTACAAATGGTGAGGACTAGCTATGTAATGTTTGCTTTTCTGAGGAAAAGTGAAAAGTTGTAATTGGGATAAGGCATTTTAGTCCGCAGTGAGAAAGGAAGGAACCTTTAAGGGATCTATAGTGAATGTGTATGCTTTATTAAATAAGTAAGACTTAAAGTGGACTGGACCAGATTGCTGAAGGGCAATCTGTTCTTGGTAGATTTAGAGACGGGGGATAAAAACACCTTTTGAACTCACTTTAGCCACAGGAAAGGTTTCAGGAGTGTTGCATTAATCTTGCCTATACTGTATGAATAAATGGAAGGAAGGAAGGAAACCAATCTAGAGAAGATGCTGTTTGACTCGGTGCTGGCAGTTCTTGTGCTCCGGGGTGTGAGAGGAGCCAGGGGTATGTGAGCATTGGAGTTTTGAGTCCCCAGAACTATACATTCTTCCTCTGAGTTATAAATTTCTGAGCTTCAGGTTTTAAAAAAATTTATTCATGGAAGGAAGCTAATAAGTTCACCTAGAGGGTTGTTGTGATAATTAAAAGAGATCTCGTGCCTAGTTCTCAGTGGAGATATGACTCTTTAGTAAATGGCAGCTATCATTGATATTGCTTGGAGAGGATAAAACACAGTTGCCTGAACAACCTGGAGTTAAAAATAAGTTAAAAGACAGTAAGTATGTTCCTTTTTATAGTATTACAGTTTTTTTTGTTTTTGTTTTTAAAAACCAAAGTATTTGCTTCCTTTCAGTAGGAATGTTAGGATGACGTGTAATGTTTTTTACTAAATTTATTTGAAAGATTGAGATGCCGATATATGCAAATCGCTATTGCTCTTGCTGGTTAGGAAGAAAGGAAGCCTGTAGTCTACTAAGACAGATAAGATGAGCATGCAAACAATTAGAATTAATAACATTTAAGAACACTTATGCCCCCAGCCAGGCCTGGTGGCACATACCTGTAATCTCAGCACTTTGGGAGGCTGAGACAGATGGATCATTTGAGGTCAGGAGTCCGAGATCAGCTAGGCCAACATGGCAAAACCTAGTCTCTACTTAGAAAAAAAAAGGCCGGGCGCAGTGGCTCACGCCTGTAATCCCAGCACTTTGGGAGGCTGAGGCGGGTGGATCACGAGGTCAAGAGATCAAGACCATCCTGGTCAACATGGTGAAACCCCGTCTCTACTAAAAATACAAAAAATCAGCTGGGCATGGTGGCGCGTGCCTGTAATCCAGCTACTCAGGAGGCTGAGGCAGGAGAATTGCCTGAACCCAGGAAGCGGAGGTTGCGATTAGCCGAGATCGCGCCATTGCACTCCAGCCTGGGTAACAAGAGCGAAACTCCGTCTCAGGAAAA